>NC_057801.1:203180191-203480191 GCF_018294505.1 Triticum aestivum | reverse complement strand
GTGTGATGACTCACCGTGAACTGCTTATAAGTCTTCACCAGAAGGTGGATCGAAACCACAAGTGGGTTAAGTGTCAATTTGGCTCTATTCTTCACAACATGACTTCCACACATGCATTGAAGAAAAACCATTACTACCTCCATGAAGTGTTTGATCGCACCTGGGCTATTTTGTCACATCTATATGGTGAAGAAGATCTGAAGCAAATGGGCTTCAAGGAAGACTTTGACTAGTCTGGTCCTCCACCAAAGAAATACAAGAAGGTCAAGGTTCCTTCCTTGGTGGCCAGCTCATATTCTTCATCGCGCGCCACGGACGAGCATGAAGACTTGGACGACACTGCAGCAGGCCCTACAACGACTCAAGACCTTGAAACGCTGGCGCTCCTCCATCATCATGATATTCTACTGGGGCGTTAGTCCTCATTTTCAACCCTTTTGGTCATTCGATGACAAAGGGGGAGAAATTTGAGTTAGTCTTCAAGCGGGTCTATCCTATATGGGCGTTTTTTTGCTAAGTTACAACTCTCGTTCTTCTGATGACTTTGCTGGATCGAGTTGTAATCTTAAACTCTATGGTGGCCTGATACTTTTGCTGTGTTCTTCTGCATGCTTATTCCTCATTAATGTTAATGCGCGCATGCTGAATTACATCAGTCACCATATTTCATCATGCATTTCAAATTCTTCATATTATATGTCAAATGCGTGTATGAATTACAATATATAGGGGGAGATCTCCATGATTATACTCTTCAAGTGTGCATTGCTTATTAAGCAAACTCCTCCTATGCACATCTTCAGGGGGAGTTCTTATATATCTTGCAATCAATTTCCTCAATATTAGTATTTACACTTCACATGTTTATCCCTGTTGAAAACTTAACCTATATTGTCATCAATCACCAAAAAGGGGGAGATTGTAAGTGCATCTAGTGCCCCTTAGTGATTTTGGTGTATTGAAGACTTATAGGTTAAGGGACTGATGCGTTTGTGAGTGTACACAGGTCTATAAGTCTATGAGGAGTTTGATATTTACATCGAAAGTCGACCCCTAAAAATGAAGTTCTTCGTCTGAAGACTTTGGATATCTGAAGACTTTCTGAAGACTTTGAAAGTGAAGAAATTGGTGTGACCTTGAAGACTTGGTATTCATTCGAGGAACATGAAGCGTGAAGACTTTTGCTTTCATAGTTTCATTTTCTCTTTCTTGAGTCATAGGAAACACCGTACTGTTAAAGGGGGTCGAGGAAATACTAAGGAAAAATTTCCACGTGATGCTCAACTCAAAATCCTACACCTACCAATCCCTTCGAGTGAAGCCATTGGAAATCTCATACAGTTCAATCATATTCTTCAGTGATAGAGACGAAGTCTTCTGGTCTCTGAGGAATTTGTTCTGACTGAGGAGTTAGGAATTCGCCAGTGCGAATTGCCTACATAGTGAGGATCATGATAGCCCTGAGGAATTTGATAGTCAAATTTCCGACCGTTGTTGTGCTATGCGCGAGCTGTCCCAAAATATCTACCCACCTAACGGTTATATCAGACAAGGGCATTTATGTCTTATCATGTCGGGCTGCTCCCTAGGCTATAAATAGCCTCCCCCTTCAACCACTAGCTGGTTGGCTGCTCCGAGAGAAACTGACACTTGTCAATTGAGAGCATCCCATCCTCCGAGGACTTTGAGCGAAAATCATCAAGTGAGGAAAACCCAAACCCAACACCTACAAACCCAAAGTGATTGAGCATCACTAAAGAGATTGATCCTGCGTGGATCGAACGCTTCTTTCCTTTGAAGACCGTGCTTCTTCCAGACGGTTAGGCATCAAGGTCTAGAGCATCCAAGAGGAATTGTGGATCCCCGAGTGACTGAGTTTGTGAAGGTTCAGAAGTCACCTGAAGACTTACCACGAGTGATTGGGAAAGGTCTGTGTGACCTTAGCTCAAGGAGAATACGGTGAGGACTGTGTGTCCGGGACTGGGTGTCCTCGAGTTTAAATACTCAGCCGCTCCAACCAGATGTACAACTGAGATAGCAGTTGGAGCTGGTCTACCAAATCATGTCTTCACCGAGCTTACCGGTTCTATTTCCTCAACTCTTTCATTTCCTCATGTCTGTTGTTGTGTGCCATATCTATTTGAAGACTTTGACTGAAGACTTTCTCAATCTCCTCAGTTTAATTTCTTCAGTCTGTCCGTCTTCTTTCTTGTGTTATCCTGTGTTTACGCTTTCTGTACTCTGTGCTTGTCTTCATTTCATCATGATGACTATGCTTGTGTTCTGTTATGTTTACTTCTGAGTACTTATTCCGCTTCAAGTAGTTCTTCAGTTAGGAATTTCCTCACCAGCAAATTCCTCAGTGAAGAATTCACAAAAATCGCGTATTCACCCCCCCTCTAGTTGACATAACGCACTTTTAGTAGAGCTCAGGTTTTCCTCTTCGGTGCAAAGGAGGCAAGCCACAGGCGCGGAGTCCTGAGGAATCATCCAAAGGTTTCCATTCTGGTGCAACAAGACCAAGACCACCAGGACGGCAGGATGGAGGTCGTCGACGAGCCCACCACAGCGTCACGACTAGAGGCTTTTCGCAGGCGAAGACTACTTTTGTCAGGATAAGTTGTACTACTTGTGCCCTTTCAAATCCGGCTGTTGTGGGATCCCTTCCCACCAACATTTGGGAAGAGGACCAAGCCCACTATAAATAGGACTAGCCACCGCCATAGAGGAAAAAGGAAGGTCAAACTAGCTCACACCACACCTGCTCCCTCAAGCTCAAGAACACCTCACCTCCCGAGGCCAGTTCATCCACTATACTAGTTCATCCTCAGCCCTCCGAGGCAATCCACCACACCACACTGGTTTAGGGTATTACACCACAACGGTGGCCCAAACCAGTATAAACTGTTGTGTCTCTTTGTCTCTTCGAGCTTGACGCACTAGGCTTAAGAGGATCGCGAGAAGGCAGGCTGAGTAGGTTGAGATCTCCACACGCACCCCAGAGTTCGAACCTCTCAAGGGTTTGTGGAAACCGTAATCTGACATTTGCCGTGCCAAGTAGGGGTGCATCGGAGTATTCTACCCCGACCGCCAAATCACGCTGCTGGCCCCGATGGTGGGCGCTCCTCCGTCGACCTAGCCGACGCGCGCTCCTGAAGAAGCGCCGGGGCTATGCTGTTTCACCCCCTCCATGTAGCAGGTGCAGTGTCCGGTCAAGTTCCGACCGGAGATGCTACCACGTCATGACGACGCGGCAGATCTGTCCGCCTTTCTTCACGTATACGAGGAAGCAGTCTAGGCAGCTGGCGGAGATGGCAAGGTGAAGGCTAACTGGCTCCCCATGGCTCTCGTAGGTGAACCGTGCGCCTGGCTGCTCAATCTGCCAACGTCTTCTTTGGCCTCCTGGGAGGAACTGTGCGACCTCTTCCTCGCCTGCTACGCTGCACCATTGCCCCCGGTCGTCACAGCTCTCCTAGGTGGCTCGCAGGCGCCACCCTCCGACCGCCACATCAAGTAGTTCTACCAACAAGTAAGCACCACCCAGAAGGGCTCGGGGGCTCCCCCCGGGCTGGATGGCGCCCAAAGCCGACCTCACCTTCGGCTTGCAAGATCACCCGGCCGCCACGACAGGAGCAGGCGCGCTCCCGATGCTCTGCACCCCCACCATCTGCAACGTGGCGGTCACCAGGACCCTCATCGACGGTGGAGCCGGCCTCAATGTGCTCTCTGTGGAGGCGTTTGGCCTGCTGCACATGCCAGCCAGTAGGCTCCGCCCCACCAAGCCCTTCTTCGGGGTCGGCGGCGGCTGCACAAGCCCCTGGGGCAGATCTACCTCCCTGTCACCTCCAGGACCCGCGACAACTACCGCACCGAGCTCATTGATTTCGACATTGCCAGGATCGACCTGCCGTACAACGCCATCCGAGGGTACCCGGCCTTGGCCCAGTTTATGGCGGTGACTCACCCTGCGTACAACCTCATGAAGATGCCCGGCAGCAAGGGTGTCCTCATAGTGGCGGGGAACACCAAAGATGCATTGCAAGCCCTCAAGCTTGCCTTAAAGACAGCAGCATCTGCACTCCCCGACAAGAAGGGCGCCCCGGAGGCCCCAGAAGCGGCGCCAGCCAAGAAGAAGCAATTGTTCTCCCAAGACCGAGCCGAGACAAAGCAAGTGCTGGTCAGTGAGGAGGAAACGGCCGGTCCCACCTCCACCCTAGGGTCTGGCCTCCCTCCGGACCAAGAGGAGGCATTGGTCAACTTTCTGCGAGCCAATAAGGATGTATTTGCTTGGGAACCTAAACACCTGGCTGGGGTTCCAAGGGGAATAATCGAGCACCACCTGAGGGTATGCCCAAACGTGCGACCAGTGAAGCAGAAGGCTCGTCGCCAGTCCACCGAGAAGCAGGCCTTCATCGTCTAGGAAACCCGCGAGCTACAAGCCACAGGGGTCATCAGAGAGGTACGATACCCGGAGTGGCTGGCAAACCCCGTCATCATCCCCAAGAAAGGAGGGAAGGAGCGCATGTGTGTCGACTTCACCAACCTAAACAAGGCCTACCCGCAGGACCCCTTCCCACTCCCTCGCATTGACCAAATCGTGGAATCCACAGCCGAATGTGACCTATTATGCTTCTTGGATGCCTTCTCAGGCTACCATCAGATCAAGATGGTCGTGACAGATGTGGAGAAAATGGCGTTCCTGACCCCCTGCGGGGTGTACTGCTACACCAGCATGCCCTTCGGGCTGCGCAACGCTGGGTCGACCTTCCAGCGATTGATGCATATCGCCCTGGGCTCGCAGCTCAGAAGGAACGTAGAGGCCTATGTTGATGATAGAGTGGTGAAGTCTCGGGAGGCCGGGACTGAAGGAAATATGCCCTAGAGGCAATAATAAGTTATTATTTATTTCCTCATATCATGATAAATGTTTATTATTCATGCTAGAATTGTATTAACTGGAAACATAATACATGTGTGAATATATAGACAAACATAGTGTCACTAGTATTCCTCTACTTGACTAGCTCATTGATCAAAGATGGTTGAGTTTCCTAAACCATAGATATGAGTTATCATTTGATCAATGGGATCACATCATTAGAAGAATGATGAGATTGACTTGACCCATTCCGTTAGCTTAGCACTTGATCATTTAGTATGTTGCTATTGCTTTCTTCATGACTTATACATGTTCCTATGACTATGAGATTATGTAACTCCTGCTTACCGGAGGAACACTTTGTGTGCTACCAAACGTCACAACGTAACTGGGTGATTATAAAGGTGCTCTACAGGTGTATCCGAAGGTACTTGTTGAGCTGACATACTTCGTGATTAGGATTTGTCACTCCGATTATCGGAGAGGTATCTCTGGGCCCTCTCGGTAATGCACATCACTATAAGCCTTGCAAGCAATGTAGCTAATGTAGCGACCAGACCTCAAACAGTCTGATCTCTGTGCATCAGTGTCATCCCTGGATTGGTAATGCTGACAAGCACAGTACTTGAAGGACTTATAACAGAGTAGCAATCACACACTTATTACATCGAATGTCTCAAAAGAGAACTTATTACAATAAATATGGCTTAAGGCCATCTAATAACGATAACAATGGAAGACTTGGAAGATAAGCGAGTCCGTCAACTCCAAAGGCATCACTTAGTATAAGACCATGACCTAAGGCACCTTACTCGTCGTTTGAAAATTCTGCAACATGAACGTTGCAGCCCGAAAAACGGGTCAGCACATGGAATATGCTGGCAATGTAACACCATAGAGAGTAATGAACAGAATAATGCTATACTACATGCATGTATGGCTGGTGTAAAGCTCTACGGTTTTAGTTTTGCATAAAGCCAATTTTTCCTTACAACAAAGGAATAACTTTTATTTAACTATCATTGTGGTTGTTAAACATTGAGAAGGTTCACCCAACTCAATCCCAATTAAGCATCATCATTAATCCCAACAAAATAAATTATCGTAACATGATGAGATTCACATGATAATCCAAGTACTAGATACTCAAAACATCCATAACCGGGGACACGGCTAACCATGATTAGTTTGTACACTCTGTAGAGGTTTGCGCACTTTTCCCCACAAGACTCGATCTCCTCCATTGGGATTCTTGCACTACATGGTGTTTGAGAAACGGATAACCGAGACATAGTCTTTCAGAAGCGTTTGCACCTTACGATGGGTAGACAGTTACACCTACTTTCCCCTACATCTGCTAGTCTACCACTGTAAGAGTTCACACGACTTAATCAACTATGCTAGCGCCCATAGTAGCTTGCGGCTACACACGGAAGTTTCTAGCATGAACAATCTCATGATCCCTTTGAGCCTGGGTGGCGGTCCATAGGAGAATCACATGGTACCCCGGGATTTCCATAAAAAAACAGGCAATCACTGGGTTACCCAGGTGCCTCAATCCACCCAGATGTGTATTAAAGTTGCCACCTTAAGTAAACCATTAATTAACAATCTCACATCTGTCATGGATACACTCACCCAATCCACGTCTACTAGCATAGCATAGCAATATAAGCAAACGTAGAAGTAACTCCCAAAGGTTATATAATAAAACAGGTAATAGGTTCTACCTCATCTACTTCCCAAAACCCACATATTAGTCAGATCCTAATCATGCAATTGTTTGAGGATTGATCTAATGCAATAAAACTGGGTAGTAAAGAGGTATGATCAAAGTGTTACTTGCCTTGCTGATGATCCATGAAACCTAGAGATTCGAAGTAGCAAGCGGCGCACTCCGGGTACTCTATCGCAAACAAACAAGCATACAATAAGCACTCATCTAATGCATAGGTAAAACTCAAATAAGAGATCTAAGCATAAAGTTCAACTTAAGAACTTCGGTTTGCAAAAAGAATTAAATCAAACGAAGCAACAAAAGTCAAACGGCGAGAGAAACAAGCTTCGTTTACTAATCTGGACCGTCAAATTTTACAGTAGCAAAAACTTATTTGAGTTGGTTAAACGGAAAGAGGGTTTCGAGACGAAACTCTAGGCGCTTGAATCGCTTGATTCCGATAAACGAGCAAAAAGTTATACTAAAACAAAAATCGGATCAGAAATCGCGATTAGAAAATAATCGCGGAAAATCTGAGAAAAAGAAAAACGGACGAACAGGCTAACGAACGAACATTAGCTGTCTGCGGCTAAACGACGAAAACCGTTCGTTAAAACGAACAAACTGACGGACGGCGGCGGCGACGGGCATCGGCGGCAGCAGGCGCAGCACACGGCGGCGGCGGCTGCGGGGTGGCGGGGCGGGATGGGGTTGTGGCGGCGGGGTATTTAAGGGGGGGGGGCTCGGCTTGGGGAGGGGGCCAAGGCGGCGGCGGTGGGCTCTCGGACTCCTAGCCGGAGTCTGGCTCAGCCACGGCGGGGGAGCGAGCGAGGCGGCGGGCGGCTGGGCCGGCTGGGCCTTTGGCCCGGTCGGTCCGAACAGTTTTTTATAAATATATTCCACCCAAACTTCGATAAATCCTAGAACATAAAATAAAATTCTAAAAATGCGAAAACAATTTTCACCGTCTAAATAAAATATTTAGAACGAGATGAACATTTTTTGGCCCTAAAATGCAATTTTGAAAATGTGCAATTTTCCTAAATTCAAATAAAATAGCGATAAACTCTGAAATAAAATCTTATTTGATTTTATTATTAAATACTCAATATTTCTTTATTTTGGGAAAGTCATTTTATTCCCTCTCTTTTATTTTTGTATAAGAAATATTCAGAGATAAAATAATTAAAATCAAATGATCCTATTTTCAAAATTTGAGAAAACTCAAATATGAAAATAACGAAATCTCCAACTCTCTCCGTGGGTCCTTGAGTTGCGTGAAATTTCTAGGATCTAGCCAAAAAGCAATAAAATATGATATGCAATGACGATCTATTGTATAACATTCCAAATTGAAAATTTGGGATGATACAAACCTACCCCCCTTAAGATGAATCACGCCCTCGAGGTTCGGGTTGGCTAGAAAATAGGTGAGGGTGGTCCTTCACTAGATCTTCCTCTTGCTCCCAAGTGGCTTCATCCTTGGTATGATGGCTCCACTGAACTTTGCAAAACTTGATAACCTTGCTGCGGGTGACTCGGCTGGCATATTCAAGAATCTTGACTGGTTTCTCCTCATAGGTCAAATCACTATCCAACTTTGCTTCCAGTGGCACTGTATCCTTGCTGCGGGAGACAGGAAGATAAACTCTGTCTCCGACTTTGTAAACTGTCTCCTTGCGTTTAGAATATGCATAGCTCTTCTGCCTGGATTGGGCTACCTTGAGTCTATCGCGAATCAACTTCACCTTCTGTTCAGACTCCTTAATCACATCTAGTCCAAACAACTGAAGGTCTCCTACTTCATCCCACAACAATGGCATCCTGCACCTCCTTTCGTACAAGGCTTTAAAAGGGGCCATATTCAAACTGGATTGATAGCTGTTGTTGTAAGAGAGCTCCGCATATGGCAAATTGTCATCCCAACTAGATCCATAATCTAGGGCACAAGCTCTCAGCATGTCCTCCAGAATCTAATTGACTCTCTCGGTTTGTCCATCTGTCTGTGGATGAAGGGCTGTACTGAACTCTAGCGTGGTACCCAAAGTCTCGTGTAACTGATTCCAGAACTTTGAGGTAAACTGGGTTCCTCTGTCTGATACAATGGTCCTCGGAACCCCATGCAGACATATGATCCTGGTCATATATATCTTTGCCAACTTAGCACTGATGTATGTGGTCTTCACTGGGATGAAATGAGCTACCTTCATCAAACGATCGACGACAACCCATATTGAGTTATAGCCTGAACGAGTCCTGGGCAATCCTGTGATAAAATCCATGCCTAGCTTATCCCACTTCCATTCGGGTATCGGCAATGGTTGTAACAATCCTGCTGGCTTTTGATGCTCTGCCTTCACTCTTTGACATACATCACAAACTGCTACATACTCAGCAATATCTTTCTTCATTCCGGTCCACCAGAAAGTGTCCTTCAAATCCAGATACATCTTTGTATTTCTTGGGTGAATCAAATACGGCGAATCATGGGCCTCTTGCAGAATCAACTTCCTGATCTCCCGATCATTAGGCACATAAACGCGGTCCTCAAACCAAAGGGTATCGTGCTCATCCTCACGAAATCCCTTAGCCTTTCCTTTGCTCATCTTCTCCTTTATCATGGAAATCTCCTTGTCAGTCTTTTGAGCTTCTCTGATCTTGTCCATCAAGGTAGACTGAATCTCCAATGCTGCTACATAGCCTCGCGAAACTATCTCCAAACATAGCCCGCGAAGATCTTCGGCTAACTCCTTCGGTAACTCTCCGGTCATGAGCGTGTTGACATGGCTCTTGCGGCTCAGCGCATCGGCTACTACGTTAGCCTTTCCGGGGTGATAATGCAATATCATATCATAATCCTTGATGAGCTCCAACCATCTCCTCTGTCTGAGATTCAACTCCTTCTGTGTGAAGATGTACTTCAAACTCTTGTGATCCGTGTACACCTCACAATGGTTTCCGATGAGAAATTGTATCCATGTCTTCAATGCGTGCACTATGGCTGCTAACTCCAAATCATGGGTAGCATAATTCAACTCATGGGGCTTAAGCTGTCGTGAGGCATACGAAACAACTCTTCCCTCCTACATAAGCACTGTTCCAAGTCCTCGACACGAAGCGTCGCAATACACCTCATAATCCTTGCATTGATCTGGCAAAATCAACACTGGTGATGTAACCAAATGTTTCTTCAACTCCTATAAACTAGCCTCACATTCCTCAGTCCAATTGAATTTGGTGTCCTTCTTCAACAACTCCGTCATGGCTTCGCAATCTTTGAGAAATTCTCAATGAACCTCCGATAGTACCCTGCGAGTCCAAGAAAACTCCGGATCTCTCCGACTGTCGTTGGGGCCTCCCAGTTTGTCACAGTGACAACTTTGGTGGGGTCTACTGCTATTCCTTCTTCGGATATAACATGTCCGAGAAATCCAACTTCCTTCAACCAAAACTCACATTTGCTGAACTTGGCATAAAACTGATGTTGTCTGAACTTCCCAAGTGACAAACGCAAATGCTCCTTAAGCTCCTCTTCATTTTTCGAGTAGACCAAAATATCATCAATGAACACCATGACGAACTTATCCAGAAACTCCATAAACACCTTGTTCATCATGTTCATGAAATAGGCAGGTGCGTTAGTCAGACCAAATGACATAACGGTATACTCATACAACCCGTACCTAGTGGTAAAAGCCGTCTTAGGTATATCCTGCTCTCGAATCTTCAACT
This sequence comes from Triticum aestivum, assembly GCF_018294505.1. Classification (NCBI taxonomy): domain Eukaryota; kingdom Viridiplantae; phylum Streptophyta; class Magnoliopsida; order Poales; family Poaceae; genus Triticum; species Triticum aestivum. The sequence continues at coordinate 203,469,863 of NC_057801.1, read as the reverse complement.
AGTGGTATCCTGATCGCAGATCGATCTTGGAAAATACCTTAGCTCCTTGCAATTGGTCAAACAAATCATTGATCATCGGTAGCGGGTACTTGTTCTTGATTGTCACTTCATTCAGTCCCCGACAATCAACAACCATCCTCAATGATCCATCCTTCTTCTCCACTAGAAGCACTGGCGATCCCCAAGGTGAAGAACTTGGGCAAATATAACCTTTATCCAGTAGCTCTTTAATCTGCTTCTTAATTTCCTCCAAATCTTTTGCGGGCATCCTATACAGTCTCTTAGATATCGGCCCTGTGCCCGGCAAAAGCTCAATCAAAAACTCAATGTCTCTATCTGGTGGCATGCCTGACAACTCCTCTGGAAATACATCAGGGAAATCCTTCACCACTGGTACTTCCTCATGTACAACTCATGATAAGGAATTTACTTGAGTCCTCTTTGGCTCATGCCGTGATACATACTTGATCCTTCTTCCTTCTGGGGTGGTAAGCAAAATCGACTTAGTAGCGCAATCGATGTTTCCTCCATACATCGATAGCCAATCCATACCCAGAATCACATCCAAACCTTGCGATTCCAAAATGATTAAATTCGAGGAGAAACATGCCTACCTATGCTTAATGGCACTTGAAAACATCCTCGACTGGCCATATACTCTGCTCCTGGTGAGCTTACTAACATAGGTGTTCTAAGAACCTTGGTGGGCAGTTTATACTTATCCAGAAATCCCCTTGATATGTATGAATGCGATGCACCAGTATCAAAAAGAACAATTGCAGTAAATGACTTAACCAAAAACTTACCTGTTTAAACCTCCTCCACGTTAACGTGGTTCACCTGTCCCCTGTTGAAAGGGTTCGGCTTCTTCCCAGAGCTTCCATTGCCATTACCATTCTTAGCTTCAGGACATTCATTGGCATAATGTCCAGTCTTCTGACGCTTGTAGCAAGTGACTGGGCTTAGATCTCTCTTTGCTGGGGTCGATGGGTTGGTACGGTTATGTTCGTTGCTTCCTCCATTCCCATTACCATTCTTGGGGCCACTACGGTTGTGCGAACTCCCTCCTCCATGGGTATGCTGAAAAGGTCCTCCCAAATTCAGGGTAAAACGAGGCTTCTGCTGAGCTCCAGAATTGTACTTCCCTTGTCTATACTTCCTCTTGCGATTGTCAATCTGCTGCTGCTTCCCTTCAATCATGAGAGCTCTATCTACCAACTCCTGGTAGTTGTTGAAGGTTGCTACCATCATCTGCATGCTCAGCTCATCATTCAGTCCTTCCAGAAACTTCTCCTGCTTGGCTGCGTCTGTAGGAACGTCATCTGGGGCATAACGTGCTAGTTTACTAAAGTCATCCACATACTGGCCAACTGTACGTCCTCCTTGGCACAAATTGTGAAACTCACGCTTCTTCATGGCCATAGCTCCTGCTGAAACATGGGCAGTACAGAATGCCTGCTGAAACTGGTCCCATCTGACAGTGTCAATAGGATAAGTGGCTGTGAAATTCTCCCACCATGATGTTGCGGGTCCATCCAGCTGATGTGCAACAAAACGCACCTTCTCCGCATTTGTGCAACCTGCAGTGGTCAACTCCCTTCCCATCTTACGGAGCCAATCATCTGCAACTATCGGCTTAGTGCTACTGGAGAACACCGGCGGATTCAGCCTCAAGAAACGGGCTAAGTGATCAACAGGTGGTGGTGGTGGTGGGTTGTTGTTGTTCCCCTGATTCTGATTCTGAACTAGCATCTGCATCAATGCATTCTGCTGCTAGATCAACTGAGTGAGCTCCAGTGGGAAAGCAAATCCATTGTCATGTCTGGGAGGCATCTGAGGGTTTAGAAAAGATGAGAATATAGAATAGAATGAGGTCTCGAGAGAAAACACTACCCATATGCACATGATACAAATGCAATCAAATCACTTCAATCTATTCAAACAAGGGCATACAACGGTCTAACTATCGTTAGAAAAGTGCTCGGACTATACTATATACATGGGAGAATACTACTGCTGTTATGATGGTCGACTAGAAAAATTGATCGGTCGAAGACTCCATGATATCTGCTCCAGCTTCATCAACAAAGTCATCATCGCTATTGTCTGGGTTCGAGTCCGTGTTGTCGATGATGATGTAGTTCTCCGGGCAAGTGCAATCCTTGTCTTCTCCTCCAGTCGCGGGAAATCCCATGAATACTTTTAGCTTCTTCTTCAGATCATCATTCTTCTCCATGAGTGTCGTCATCTCCTCCTCATATCCATCGCTTGTATACTTGAGTTCTTCTTCCAGTTCCGTGATCTTGGTCAATGCCTTCTTCAGATCTATTATGCCTGCGCACATCTGGTTCTCCTGGTGACGAATGTGCTGGTTTAACTCCTGGATGAAAGCTGCAATTGATCTATCCTTCCTGGTACTGATCATCTCCCATTGCTCATCTCGGCGCCCACAAATCTGGTAAATAGTATCCTTGAAATCCTTATGGTAAACTTCTCCAATGCGTCCCATGGTGATGTGGGCTGCCATGCTCTTTCCTAGACTCCAGGTTGGTGCATCAAAGGAAAACTCTATGGGCTCGGTGACGGGCATAAACGTCCTTCCTGGAACTTGAACTTGAATCATCCAACGCTCCTCTTCGGATAAAGTGGCTATGTAGGTCCCGGTGAAGCTTGGTACTCCGATGTTCAAATATCTAGTAACTTCCTTCAGGTGGCGTCCAAAAGGTGTATCTTCATCCGGTTGCGCGAACTTGTTCCTTGCATCCGCCATCCTAAAGAGTAGAAAAGGGAGAGGAGTCAGAAATGAGAAGAGAGTAGTGATCTAGGGCTTTAGCTTAGTTGTCGTGTCCTACAGTCAGCGTGTGCTCTGATACCATCTTGTAGCGACCAGACCTCAAACAGTCTGATCTCTGTGCATCAGTGTCATCCCTGGATTGGTAATGCTGACACGCACAGTACTTGAAGGATTTATAACAGAGTAGCTATCACACACTTATTACATCGAATGTCTCAAAAGAGAACATATTACAATAAATATGGCTTGAGGCCATCTAATAATGATAATAGCGGAAGACTTGGAAGCTAAGCGAGTCCATCAACTCCAACGGCATCACTGAGTATAAGACCACGACCTAAGGCACCTTACTCATCGTCTGAAAAGTCTGCAACATGAAGTTGCAACCTGAAAAACGGGTCAGCACATGGAATATGCTGGAAATGTAACACATAGAGAGTAATGAACAGAATAATGCTATATGTCGGAGTAAATGACCACGGGTAGCCCAGCCGGCTCCCCCAGGCTCTTCAAAAAATAGTAGGCCGATCAAAACCTTCGAGCGCCCAAGATGCGGGGCCGCCTTCCCCCGGCCGGCTACCCCAGAAGGCAGCCCGGCCCCAGAATCCTCACAAAGAAAGCCATAGGAGGGCCGACTCCAGAAAGCCGGCCACAGTATGACCGACTCTGAGAATGCCGGCCATGGCATGACCGACTCTGAGAAAGCCGGCCACAGCACGACCGACTCCAAGAAGCCGGCCCCCAGCAGGCGGCCTAGATCGTGCCCTCAAAGTTTGCACCAACATAATAGCGATGGGACGGGGCGTGACAACAGTGAAACATGCCACCCCCAAATCCCAGAATGCGCATGGCTACCGTACGCCGTACAGGGCAGCCATGACCTGTCCGGCGTGGCACTGTTGCCTTGCTGACCATGACATCACCCATGGCAGGCTGTCAGTACGGCCCGCAGGCGGCGGGCCCCATCAGTCAGAGAGACACCCGAAGGCGGCCCCGTTTCCCCTAGTCGTCCAGGGACGCAGCCGGCTCTCCCCAGTCGGCTCGCTTCCTCCCTCGAAGAGTGTGCACCATTAAGGAGACAAGACGAGGTAAGGCTATAGTGAGCGCCCGCAAGGCGGCGGCACTGTAGCCACGCTTACCTCGACAAAGCCCTCGTCATGAAGGGTGAAGCAATAGTAACCAGCCCCTGACAAGACCCCCAAGCGGTGGGACCTACCTGTCTACCAGGAGGCCGGCAGTCGGCGGGACCCACTAGTCGGTGGGCCCCAGCAGTCAGCGGAGAAGCCGACCAGCGTAGACACTGACGGCTGGGCCCGCGCCCAGCCGGATTACAATTGTACCCCTGGGGGTGGGCCTATATAAACCCCCCAGGGCACCCATGCAAAGGGTTGGACTTTGATAGTTTTAGACACAACTATGAGAGGAGAAGAGAGCTAGCCTTGCCCCTTCTTCCTCCTGTCGCCAAACTGCTCAAGGAGCCTCTTGTAGCTACTTGTTGATCTAGTGATCATGCAGAGACCACGCAGAGCAGGACTAGGGGTGTTATCTCCACGGAGAGCCCCGAACCTGGGTAAGATTCGCCGGCGTGCATGTCTTTGCCTTATCCCGTTTCCAGGCACCGGCGACGTCTTATTGGCTCCCACAATGATAAGCCAACCGTTGGCATATGTCGCACCTACCACCCGACATTTGGCGCCCACCATGGGGCCAGGTGCACCATCGTCCGGAGACCTGTTTTGGACGGGAACCCTCTTCGTCCCCCGCGAGCGTAGCCATCCTGGCACACCCAATGGCGCTTGCCCCGACGCGCTGCAAGGTGTCGACGACGCCTGCGCGGCAAGCTGCCTCGCCGATCTTCTCGACGAGGCTCTAATCTCCGACGAGCCCGCGTCCGACGCGTGCACCGGCTGCCTCGAGAGCCGCCTCGTCAGCCTCCTCGACCAACTCCACGTCTCCAGCGAGCCCGCTGTGGATTTGGAGTCGGTTGGCTCCACCGATCCGATGCTTGTCGACTCCGACACAGCGTCGCTCAACGCTTTCCCCACCAACGTGGTGGTCTACGACGATCCTCTCCCTCGAGCCGACAATGGCGGCAGCACCGTCACTAAGGTGCTGGTCATTGGCCACGGAGTCGCCTCTGGCGAGAACACCCACGACGCCCTGCAGGAGGCACTGCAGGATTTGTCCGGCCCCATCCCGGGCGACGCTGACACCGAGGCGCTGGAGGCACGCTGCCTTGCCCTCATTGCGGAGGGCCATAAGCTAGCCATTATGAGACGCCTCACCGAGGCTCACCAACACGAAGTCGACCGCGCCGCCTTTGGCACGCCGCCTCCCGACGGGCCAAGCCGGGTCGGCGTCGTTCAGAAACGCAGCGCGACCATCGCCGACATGCTGGGCGCAGAACGCCCAGTCTACGCCATGCCTCTTGAGAACCTATGTGCCGCCTAGTCGGTCGTAGACGAGCTGAACAGAGTAGGGGCCGACGAGCTCCCCTACATGACCAGGCACATCCAGCAGCTGATCGACGCGGCCACAAAGCGGCACGAAGCCGGCGTCTGCGCTGAATGCCCTCCCCCACACCGAGAGCACGACGCAACATCACGAACGCCGACTGCGGGCGGAGCCCACACAAGGCAGGAAAAGGAGCCGGCTGCTAGTCGCAGTTGGACTCGAGTCACCATCGAGCGCGACGCAGAAGGCCGCCCTCGAGGTGTGGAGCGACGAGGTGATCCGCCTCCTCCTCCACCTCGTGGGGAGAGATATCCCACCCCGCCGCCTGTCACACATCCGACTCTCAGCGGCCGACTAGGTCGCCGCGAAGGAGTTGGCGAAAACGATGCCCTGATGCTCCAAGGCACGACACGCACCTGGCTCAACAGCCTCAAGCCTTACAACATCAACAGCTGGCTAGACTTCACGGAAGCCTTCATCCGCAACTTCACCAGCACCTACAAACAGGCTCCCAAGCCCCGACAGCTCTCCTTGTGCGTTCAAGGGCCTAACAAGTAAACCCGTGATTATCTTACGCGTTGGGCCGAGCTCCAGAACTCCTGCGAAGGGGTGCACGAGGTTCAAGCTATAGGGTACTTCACGGGCGGGTGCCGAGAAGGCACCCTCCTCAAGAACCGACTCCTCTGCGACGAGCCGACTACCCCCGATGAGCTGCTTGTCATCGCAGACAAGTACGCCACGGCCGACTCTTCCATGAAGACCGAGCTCCGAGTAGACGCCTCCGGGAAGGTGCTCGCGTCGGCTCCCAAGACGCCGGCTGGAGACTCCAACCGACAACCGTACCAGAACGACAACAAGCGCAAGGCTCCTATGCCGGCTTCCACCAGTCGGCAAGTGGCCATAGTTGAAGATGAACAACCCGAAGGCCGGCCCGCGCCCAAGAAGTAGAAGGGCGGCAGGCCGGCTTGGCAGCCGGCTTTCTCCTACGAGCAAGCCCTTGATGCCCCCTGCAAGTTCCACAGCGGTGTGAAGGCCTCCAACCATACTACTCAGAAATTCCATTGGCTCACGCGAATCTCCAAGGGCGAAGGGTTGGTGCCGCCTCCACCTGCTGGTCAGCCGCCTCCGGCTCCTCAGCAGCCGGCCGCTCGGCCAACAGTCAGAGTTGTTCAAGACGAGTTCCCTGATGAGCATGCCGCCTACATCATCTTTACAAGCCAACTCGAAGACCGACGAAGCCGGCGCCGACAACACCAAGAAGTCAATGCGGTCACCTCCAACAACCCCGAGTTCATGCACTGGTCGGAGAAACCCATCAGCTGGAGCCAGGCCGATTACCCAGAGGTGATGCCTTCGCCTGGCTCTTATGCACTGGTTTTGGATGCCACCCTCGTGACAGACAGGTGGGTTGCCCGATTCTCCCACGTGCGGATAGATGGCGGAAGCAGCATCAACATACTGTACCGTGACACCATGGAGAAGCTGAATATCAAGACAAAGCAGCTCATGCCGAGTCGGACTGTGTTCCATGTCATCGTACCCGGCCTGTCTTGTGCACCAATCGGCAAGATCAGGATAGATGTTCTCTTTGGAGACAAAGATCATTTCCGCCGAGAAGCAATATGGTTTGAGGTAGTGGATCTGGAGAGCCCTTACCACGCGCTGCTTGGCTGACCTGCTTTGGCCAAGTTCATGGTTGTGCCCCACTACGCCTACCTCAATATGAAGATGCCGGGTTCCAAGGGCGTCATCACCATATCCGGAGACTACAAGAAGTCCGCTGAGTGTGCGGCCGCCAGTAGCCGGCTGGCCGAGTCCCTCGTGATTGCTGAAGAGAAGAAGATGCTGGACCGAGTCGTGGCCATGGCCGGCAAGCAGCCGGCCTTGTCCCCCGACCCCAAGGAATATGAGGCTCAGTGTTCTTTCCAGCCGGCCAAAGAAACAAAGAAGATACCTCTGGACCCAGAGCACCCGGAGAGGTATGCTGTCATGGGAATCGGCCTTGACAGCAAATAGGAAAGCGAGCTCGTCGATTTCCTCGGTGAGAATCGGGACATCTTTGCATGGTATCCCAAAGACATGCCGGGTGTTCCGACGGATTTCGCCGAGCACAAGCTACACGTCCGATCAGATGCCAAGCCGGTCAGCCCTTGCGCCGCCTGTCAGAAGATAAGAGAAGAGTAGTCGGAGAAGAGATAGCCCTGCTTCTGGCAGCCGGCTTCATTATCGAAGTTTTCTTCCCTGAGTGGCTTGCCAACCCGGTCCTGGTGTTGAAGATGAAAAACCAATGGAGCATGTGCATTGACTACACCAACCTCAACAAAGCCTGCCCCAAGGATCCTTTTGCCCTGCCAAGGATTGATCAAGTGATAGACTCCACAGCCGGATGCGAGCTGTTGAGTTTTTTGGATGCTTACTCGGGCTACCACCAGATAAAATTGGACCCAGATGACCGTCTGAAGACCGCCTTCATCACACCATTCGGAGCTTTCTGCTACCTGACTATGACATTCGCCTTGATAAATTCCGGTGCCACTTTTCAGCGTTGCATGCAGAAATGCCTCCTCAAGCAACTCGGCAGAAATGCCCACATCTATGTAGACGATATTGTGGTGAAGACGGAGAAGCGCGGCACCCTGCTGGAAGACCTCAAAGAGACATTTGAAAACCTGTGCCGATTTCAGAACAAGCTCAATCCTGAGAAGTGCGTGTTCGGAGTACCAGTTGGCCAGCTCCTAGGCTTCCTGGTCTCCGAACGCGGCATCGAATGCAACCCAGTGAAGATCAAGGCCATAGAGAGAATGGAGATTCCTACCAAGCTGAGAGACGTCCAGAAATTTACCGGATGCTTGGCCTCCCTCAGCCGCTTCATCAGTCGGCTCGGAGAGAAGGCTCTCCCCCTCTACCGACTCATGAAGAAATCCACTCACTTTGAGTGGAACGACCAAGCGGACCAAGCTTTCCACGAGTTAAAGAACATGCTGTCCACGCCGCCTGTCTTGGCGGCACCGAATGAGAAAGGGCCCATGCTCCTTTACATTGCCGCCACTAGCTGGGTGGTCAGCACGGTCATCGTGGTTCAATGCCCAGAAGGAGGCCGAGCTCAGTTAGTCTAGAGGCCAGTGTATTATCTGAGTGAAGTATTGTCCACCTCGAAGCAGAACTACCCACACTATCAGAAGATGTGCTATGGCGTGTACTTTGCCACCAAGAAGCTCAAGCCCTACTTTCAAGAGCACCCCATCACGGTCTTACTGCCCCGCTGGCCGAGATCATAGGCAGCCGAGATGCATCCGGCCGGGTGGCAAAATGGGCCATTGCGCTGGCTCCTTACACAATCTTCTACCAACCCCGCACCGCCATCAAGTCCCAGGCATTGGCCGACTTCCTCGTCGACTGGGCCGAGACCCAGTACCTGCCGCCTGCGCCCGACTCCACTCATTGGCGGATGCACTTCGATGGATCCAAGATGCGCACCGGCTTGGGAGCCGGCATCGTCCTCACCTCTCCCAACGGCGACAAGCTCAAATACACATTGCAAATTCATTTTGCCGCCTCCAACAATGTGGCCGAGTACGAGGCGCTCATACACGGACTCCGGCTAGCCAAAGAACTCGGCATCCGCCGGATCCTGTGTTATGGCGACTCGGACTTGGTAGTCCAGCAATCATCCAGCGACTGGGATGCCAAGGACGCAAACATGGCGAGCTACCGCTTCCTCGTTCAGCAACTCAGCAGATATTTTGAAGGGTGCGAGTTCCTCCATGTACCACGGGCTGACAACGAGCAAGCAGATGCCCTGGCACGAATAGGCTCCACCTGGCAAGCTATACCAACCGGCGTCTCTCTCCAACGCCTCCTTAAGCCATCTGTCAAGCCGTCTCCAGAGTCCGATTCCATCTTCGTGCCGCCTGACTCCGACGCAGTCGGATCCGGTTTGGGGAGCAAAGCAGGCGGCTCGGGGACTTCGACAGGCGGCTCAGGGACTGTTGTAGTCATACCCGGCCCGGGGACTTCAGAACCCGGCCCGAGGAGTACTACAGCCGGCGCGGGGACTGCATCGACACAACAGGTGGTGGCCGACTCCAACTCTTCACCACCCAGCCCACCCGCCCTGGTCGCAGTAGCCGTTTTGACAACAGAAGAAGTCACAGCTCCATCATGGGCCCAACCCATCCTCAATTTCCTGGTTAACAGAGAGCTGCCGACTGACAAGATCTCGGCAAGACAAGTCCAACGCCGAGCCAGAGAATACACAATAGTGAACCGAGAGCTAGTTAGGCGCAGTGTCACTGGAGCCTTCCAGTGCTGCGTCGAGCCAGAGAAGGGCATAGAAATCCTCAAGGATATACACCAAGGCGAACGCGGCCACCATGCAGCCTCAAGATCACTCGTCGCCAAGGCTTTCCACCATGGATTCTTCTGGCCGACTGCCTTGGATGACGCCAATGAATTAGTCAAACACTTCAAAGGGTGCCAAGTCTTCAGCTCCAAGCAACACCTGCCGGCTTCTGCACTCAAGACCATTCCCCTCACTAGGCCCTTTGCCGTCTGGGGATTGGACATGGTGGGCCCATTCAAGACGGCGTGCGGCGGCATGACACATCTGCTTGTCGCCGTGGACAAATTTACCAAGTGGATCGAAGCGAAGCCGATCAAGAAGCTGAATGGGCCGACTGCCGTGACATTCATTGCAGATATCACAACCTGGTATGGCATACCACATAGCATCATCACTGACAACGGCACGAATTTTGCCAAGGGAGCACTGGCACATTTCTGCGCGACACAGGGTATCCGACTGGACTTAGCGTCCGTTGCCCACCCGCAGTCAAACGGCCAAGTCGAGCGAGCAAACGGCCTTATCCTCTCCGGCATCAAGCCCCGATTGGTCGTGCCACTGGAGCGTTCGGCCGGCTGTTGGCTCGACGAGCTTCTGGCCGTCCTTTGGAGCTTGCGCACTACTCCAAACAAGTCAATCGGCTTCACCCCTTTATTCCTTGTATATGGTGCCAAGGCTGTCATCCCAACTGACATTGAGTTTGGCTCACCTCGGGTCACCATGTACACAGAGGCGGAGGCGAAGGAAGCGCGAGAAGACGTTGTCGATCTGCTGGAAGAGGGCCGGCTATTAGCCCTCAGCCGGTCCGCCATCTACCAGCAGGGCCTACGCCATTACCACAGTCGGAAGGTCAAGCCAAGATCCTTCCAAGAGGGCGACCTTGTGCTCCGGCTGATCCAGCGAACAGCTGGCCAGCACAAGCTCTCGGCTCCTTGGGAAGGCCCATTCGTCATCAGCCGAGCTCTAGGCAACGATTCCTACTACCTGATCGATGCACAGAAGCCGAAGGCACGCAAGAGGGATGATTCCGGCAAGGAGTTGGAACGACCATGGAATGCCAATCTCCTCCAAAGATTTTACAGTTAAAATGCAGTATGTACCACACTACCTTTAGTACTAAGTATAAGACAACGAGCTCCCCGAGGAGTACTCGGGGACTACCCTCTTTTATCTATGAATGGTGAGTATCATGCCCATGTTATGTTATCACACTCATTTTCTCGTTCGGCACCGGGTTTGATTAGTCGGCCCGGGGACTTGCTGCCTTGGGTTATATTTAAGTTCTACCTGCAGTCAGACAAGTAGTGTGCCGGCACCCAAGCCCTCTCTTGTTGAAAGTCGCAGCTCGAAGAATCGACTGTCCGACTAACAAGAGTCAAAGGCAGGAAAGGATGCCCACATGAAAAATGGCTAAGGACTAAACGAACTTATATAACACAAGCCGGCTTCCCCCCCCCCACCCCCGCCAACCGGCTGTCAGAGCAGCCGGTTGGCCGGCTTCCCTTCTTACTTTGCTACAATCTAAGAAAGCTCGAGTACTTGCCCTCCCAGACGGCCAAGTCCTTACCCGGCCACAGACTGCAGAGCAGCTGTCCGGCTGGGAAGGCGGCGACCAAGGGAGGGCGGCAAAGGAAAACAGCCAAAAGATGAAAAGCAATTAGGAATGGAAGCCAAGCACATGCATAATTATAGTTACACAAAAGGCCTTTTGAAAGGCCGGCATTCAACATAGTTTGAATACACCCCCGGTGGGTGGAACCGCGCAAAATTAACGAAAATTGTTCAAGAAGTAACGGGCAGGAAAGCTAGGACGACAAGTCAAGCCAAGGGAGCAACAGGCATGTCGGGAAGGTTGGTGGAGACGGCAGTGTCGGCTGGAGGAGTGGCCGGCTGGCGAGTCTCGGCTTGATCACTGCCTGCTGCAGGCGGCGTTCTCGCACGCGCCTCGTTGCTAGAGGCACGATCAGGCTGAGGCTGGCCGGTCGCTCCACCGTCCGGCACGGCGTCCTCACCATCCTCCTCCTCCTCCTCTTCGCCCTCGTCGCTGGAGTCGATCTCCTCCGCCGAGTCCTCCCCTTCCGTCGGGTTCAACCCGAACCACTCCTCCGGCTGGGCAACGCCGTCTTCATTCACCTCAGGGGCAAAGGCGCTGGTGTCGATGAAGTCGGCGATCGCCGAGGCGCGCTGGATGATAGCCGGCCGCGCCACCTCCAGCTCCTCGTCAGCCTCCTACCGCCAGGTGCGCAGCTGGTCCAAGCTCAGCCCAGGGTACCAAGCCCGGACAAACTCTAGCGCCCGCCGAGCCCCACACCGAGTTGTAGAGGCCTTCCAGGCCTCGAAGCGGCCGACTGCTACCTCCAGCCAGTCGACAGTCCGACTGGGGGTGCGGGGAATCACCTCTCCGGGCCAGAGGGCGGTCAGCACTTGCGCTGTGGCACGCTAAAGATGGCGGAGCATGCGGTAGGCCGGCTGGAGCCGAGCTTGAATCGCCAGAAGCTGCTCTTCAAGCGTCCAGTTGGCACCCGGTGCGATCTCGGCCCCAGCATGACGTCGGGCCTCGCGGTGAGCTTTGATGGCCTGGTTGGCGGCAACGGAGTAGCCGGGGAAGTATTCTGCACAAAGAAGAAGGAAGTAAAACAAGTCAGAAGACGGATTAAATGACGGGGGCGAGCAAAGGGACAAAGAGGAAGGCGGCCTACCATCGATCAAATCCTCAACCCGGCCGTAGCCCTCGCTCAGCGCCTGCCTCGCCTCAGCCAGCTCGCCGCCTCCATCTCGTACTCGGCCTTGAGGGCGGCCTCGCTGTCCTGCGCCGTCTTCAAGGCCGCCTTGTGGCTCTCCTCCTGGTCGGCCAGCTTCTTGGCCAGGCGATCACGTTCCTGGGCCAAGGCGCTGCACTCGGTCTCCTTGGCGCGAAGGGCGGTCTGAGCTATGCCGAGCTGCTCCCTCAAGTCGGCATTGACCCCTGCAGACATAAAGAAGAAGAAAATGAGGAAGAAGTCGTCAAGAAAGATCCGACCCGACTGCTCAGCAGTCGTCCCGAATCTTGGAGACTACACCCAGTGGGTGCGCTGACGCGCCCCCACATGTGATAAAGAATGAAACACTTACTCCGGCTCTCCATCAGATCGGCGGCCTTCTGGCCCATCTCCCGGGCCTGGGAGTTGAATGTAGCAGCGTGGAGGTTGTGATAGTCCTACGAATAAGACAAAGGTGCAAACAAGAACAAATTGTCAAAATCAAAGTCTGCTGAGAAGTTCCAAGCCGCCTGCTCAGTAGCCGACTCGGAATTCGGGGACTACACCCACTGGGTGCGCTGATGCGCCCCCACGGAAGAAATCGAGAGCAAGAAGACTCACCCCGAATGGCCGACCGTGTTGCGAGAAATTCTTGGGTATACTGCTTCAGCGCGGCGGCCTGGGACTGAAGCCGGGTCCGGACGTCCTGCGCCGCCACATTTAGCACCACCGTCCCACCGCCCGGCGTCCACCCCGGAGAGCTGACGCTGGCCATCTCCAGGTTGTGAGACCACGAGCTGGAGCCCGCGGCCCTCTGCGGCTCCGGCTTGGAAGTCGCCTTCCCTGCGTGCCGACGAGTCGGCGAGAGGACTACGAGGTCCGCCCCCACGACCGGCTCGCCTCCAGCCGGCTGTACAGGCAGCGCTTCTGGGTGGCCGCCTTGGCCCGTCCCGTCCAACGGCGGAGACACCGCTTCGCCCTCCGAGACGACTATGTTGCCCCCTCCCTCTCCATCGCTGGCTGGTCGCGGCCGGCTTCCTCTGGCGGGGGCACCAGGATATCTGGGGCCACGGTGCGGACGGGGATGATGAGTTGCGGAGGCTTGTTACGTAGGGCCTCCGCTGCCCTCTCTGCGGCCGTGGCCTCCGCCTGAGCCTTGGCCGCCGCGTCGGCCTGCGTCTCCGCCGACTCTGCCTCATCTCCGGGGCCGCCCTGGCGGCGGCCGCCCTCTGCTCCTCCTCCTCTCGCTCCTCCCACGCCTCCCGCGCGTTCCGCTCCGTCGCCGCCTGGAGCTCGGCGCGGGGGTCCACGCGGCGGGAGCTTGAAGATCCTCCCGCCCCTCCGACTATGGAGGCGGATGTAGTCTGCTCGAGAGGGAGCGGAGCCCTGCTCTATAAATCAAGAAAGGCTCAGAAAGATGCCTACTGAAGAGAAGAAAGAAGAAAGACGTGCGAGAATTAATACTTACGCCTAAACCGCTGGCGGCTGCTTCACCGCCTTGCGTAAGCGGGCTGCCTTCGCGGCCGCCTCGTACCGCTTGGTTGCCGTCGCGGTACCCTTGGGCTTCTTCGGCCGACTGCCGAAGAGAGTCGGCGCCGCCCGGCGTTTCCGTTTGCCGCCTCGGGCAGCCGGCCCGGTGGATGAGCCCGCGCCTTGATGGTCGGATGCCGGCTGGCGGCGCGGAATCGGCTCGGCCTCGTTGTCGCCCGGCCAGTCCTCGAAGGTGGCGGAGAGCCCGGAGCCGCCTGTCTCGCCGCCTCCCCCTATGGCGTCGTCGTCCAAGGCGGCTGCCCCCAAGTCGGGGTCGTGAAAGTCGTCCGCCGCACGGTCGGGAGCGAACTCGCGTTCCGCCCCGCGGTCCCGGCCGGCTGATGAAGGAGGGGATTCTGATTAAAATAAAAAAGCCGACTGGTTGGAAGCCGGCCAGAGAAAACTCGGCAACAAGAAAAGAAGAAAAGAAAGGAGGTTTACCATGGGCGGTGGATCGACACGAGAGTACGGTGCCTTGCCATACTGCCAATCCTCGGTGAGTTTGCAGTTGGCGATGTAGTTCACCATGTAAGATACCTCGTCGTGAGGCATCTCCTTGGTGCTGAGCCGGCTTGGGTCGAACCGGCTACTCATCTGGCAAATCAGATGAGGGAAGCCTTGGAGCAGGAGCACCTGGCGCTCTAGGAAGGCGGCAATTAGATCGGGCCCGGTCAGGCCCTCTGACTTGATCAGCACCCGAAGCCGGGCCACAGCGCTAGCCCCAGCCGGTGTCAGCGACCTGGCCCGGTAGGACCATGAAGGCTGTCTCCCAGCCGGCGGGCTGGCTATCTAAGCCGGCAGGTTGACGTAGTCGCCCTGCGGGGCGACGTTCTTCACATAGAAGTAGGATTTCTGCCAAAGCTTCACCGACTTGATCAGCACGATGGCCGGGAACGGGTTGTCGGCCGTCGTTCGCCGCATGGCGATGAAGGCGCCACATGGAGCTGGCACGCCCGCGACGACAGTGCCGAGCTTGGACTGGAAGAACTCCCCCCACAGCTCGATGGTGGGGAGGATGCCGAGGAAGCCTTCGCACAGGGCGACGAAGGCCGACAGCAGCACCACCGTGTTCGGAGTGAGGTGGTGCGGCTGGGGATGATAGAACTCGAGAAACGCGTGGAAGAAGCCGCTCGGAGGAAGGTCGACGCCGCGCAGGCAGTGCGAGCGGAAGATTACCCGCTCGCCCTCATCTGGCGCCGGCGAAATCTCACCCTCCGGCGCGAGCCGGACCTGCACGTAGTCCTTGCCCGGCAGCCACCGCGTCTTGCGGAGGAAATCAATGTGGTCCTCATGGACATTGGAGCCGTCCCAGTTGCTCGATGTTGGAGCCATGACGACGGGAAGGCAACATGGAACGCACGGCGGCGGAGAGCGCCCAATTCAGTGGCGGCAAGACTGCGATACGCCAAGAAGAATGGCGGAGCAGTGGCGCAGCAAAGAACTGCTGTTGCGGCGACAAAGAGAAAGAAGAAGGAGAGAGAGGTGGAGCGGGAGCGAGCGCGCGTGCACCTGCCGCTCTCCCCCCTCCCCCTACTTGTAGCCTCACGCGGTGAAGCTGAGGAGGCGAGGCGGGGGCTACGTGGGATTAACTCCGCCCACTCCCCCACGTCCCGCGATTACCGCGCCTTGACGGCGTGCGGAAACCGCCGCTGGAAGGCGAGCAGCCAGTTCGGGCCACAAAGGATCCGCGCTTGGGCCGAGGCGTGGTAGTGGCAGGCCTCGGTCTGCAGCGGCGTCCCGTCAAACGCATGGGCTGGCAGGCCCTTCCACCCGGAGGGTGCCACGTGGCGCGCAGGCGGCGGGCGGTCAGCCCGCAGCCTGGCTAGCGCACCAGCTGGTTCCCGCCTTCGGATTTCGAAGAAGACTTCGCCGAGAAGGCAAGCATAAGTGAAGCCGGCTCCAAGCTGCCATCTCTTCGTGATAGGAAGCTGATTGAGCTTCTAGTTCCCTTCTCAGCCACGAAGCACAACCAGCTTCGGGGACTACTGTCGGAGTAAATGACCACGGGTAGCCCATCCGGCTCCCCCTGGCTCTTCAAAAAATAGTAGGCCGATCAAAACCTTCGAGCGGCCAAGACGCGGGGCCGCCTTCCCCCGGCCGGCTACCCCGGAAGGCGGCCCGACCCTAGAATCCTCATAAAGAAAGCCATAGGATGGCCGACTCTAGAAAGCCGACCACAGTATGACCGACTCTGAGAAAGCCGGCCACGGCATGACCGACTCTAAGAAAGCCAACCACAACACGACCGACTCCAAGAAGCCGGCCCCCAGCAGGCGGCCTAGATCGTGCCCTCAAAGCTTGCACCAACAGAATAGCGATGGGATGGGGCGTGGCAACAGTGAAACATGCCACCCCCGAATCCCGGATTGCGCATGGCTACAGTACGCCGTACGAGGCAGCCATGACCCGTCCGGCGTGGCACTGTTGCTATGCTGACCATGACATCACCCATGGCAGGCTGTCAGTACGGCCCGCAGGCGGCGGGCCCCTTCAGTGAGAGAGACACCCGATGGCGGACCCGTTTCCCCTAGTCGGCCAGGGACGCAGCCGGCTCTCCCTAGCTGGCTCGCTTCCTCCCTCGAAGAGTGTGCACCATTAAGGGACAAGACGAGGTAAGGCTATAGTGAGCGCCCGCAAGGCGGCGGCACTGTAGCCACGCTTAGCTCGACAAAGCCCTCGTCATCAAGGGTGAAGCAACAGTAACCAGCCCCCGACAAGACCCCCAAGCGGTGGGACCTACCTATCTACCAGGAGGCCGGCAGCCGGCAGGACCCACCAGTCGGCGGGCCCCAGTAGTCGGCGGAGAAGCCGGCCAACATAGACATTGATGGCTGGGCCCGTGCCTAGCTGGATTACCATTGTACCCCTAGGGGGTAGGCTTATATAAACCCCCCAGGGCACCCATGCAAAGGGTTGGACTTTGATAGTTTTAGACACAACTTTGAGAGGAGAAGAGAGCTAGCCTTGCCCCTTCTTCCTCCTCTCGCCAAACAGCTCAAGGAGCCTCTTGTAGCTACTTGTTGATCTAGTGATCATGCGGAGACCCCGCAGAGTAGGACTAGGGGTGTTATCTCCACGGAGAGCCCCGAACCTGGCTAAGATTCGCCGGCGTGCATGTCTTCGCCTTATCCCATTTCCAGGCACCAGCGACGTCTTATTGGCTACCACAATGATAAGCCACCCGTTGGCATATGCCGCACCTACCACCCGACACTATACTACATGCATGTATGGCTGGTGTAAAGCTCTACGGTTTCAGTTTTGCATAAAGCCAATTTTTCCCTACAACAAAGGAATAAATTTTATTTAACTATCATGGTGGTTGTTAAACATTGAGAAGGTTCACCCAACTCAATCCCAATTAAGAATCATCATTAATCCAACAAAATTAATTAAAGTAATATGATGAGATTCACATGATAATCCAAGTACTAGATACTCAAAACGTCCATAACCGAGGACACGGCAAACCATGATTAGTTTGTACACTCTGCAGAGGTTTGCACACTTTTCCCCGCAAGACTCAATCTCCTCCGTTGGGATTCTCGCACTACATGGTGTTTGAGAAACGGATGATCGAGACATAGTCTTTCAGAAGTGTTTGCACCTTATGATGGGTAGACAGTTACACCTACTTTCCCCTACATCTCCTAGTCTACAACTGTAAGAGTTCACACGACTTAATCAAATATGCTAGAGCCCATAGTAGCTTGCGGCTGCACACGGAAGTTTCTAGCATGAACAATCTCATAATCCCTTTGAGCCTGGGTGGCGGTCCATAGGAGAATCACACGGTACCCCAGGATTTCCATAAAAAAATAGGCAATCACTGGGTTACCCAGGTGCCTCAATCCACCCAGATGTGTATTAAAGTTGCCACCTTAAGTAAACCATTAATTAACAATCTCACATCTGTCATGGATACACTCACCCAATACACCTCTACTAGCATAGCATAGCAATGTAAGCAAACGTAGAAGTAACTATCAAAGGTTTGATAATAAAACAGGTAATAGGTTCTACCTCATCTACTTCCCAAAACCCACATATTAGTCAGATCCTAATCATGCAATTGTTTGAAGATTGATCTAATGTAATAAATTTGGGTAGTAAAGAGGTATGATCAAAGTGTTACTTGCCTTGCTGATGATCCGTGAAACCTAGAGATTCGAAGTAGCAAGCGGCGCACTCCGGGTACTCTATCGCAAACAAACAAGCATCCAATAAGCACTCATCTAATGCATTGGTAAGACTCAAATAAGAGATCTAACCAGAAAGTTCAACTTAAGAACTCCGGTTTGCAAAAAGAATTAAATCAAACGAAGCAACGAAAGTCAAACGGCGAAAGAAACAAGCTTCGTTTACTAATCTGGACCTAAGTCAAATTTTATAGTAGCAAAAACTTGTTTGAGTTGGTTAAACGGAAAGAGGGTTTCGAGACGAAATTCTAGGCGCTTGAATTGCCTGATTTCGATAAACGAGCAAAAAGTTATACTAAAACGAAAATCGGATCAGAAATCGCGATTAGAAAATAATCGCGGAAAATCTGAGAAAAAGAAAAACGGACGAACAGGCTAACGAATGAACGTTCGCTGTCTGCGGCTAAACGACGAAAACCATTCGTTAAAACATACGTACGGACAGACGTCCGTTAAATAACTAAACCGAGAAAAACCGACGAACCGATCTAACAAAACGGATCTAGGGTTTTAAAAAAACTGAACGGTTTTATTAAAAAAACTGGAGGCGGCGGCGGTGACTACCTCGTCGGGTCCGGCGGGACTCGGGGCTCTGGCGGGGCGGGGAGGCGGCGGCGGCGGCGGAGGGTAGCGCATGAGCGGGCGGCGGCGGCGACGAGCGTCGGCGGCGGCGGCGGGGCGGGACGGGGTGGCGGGGCGGGACGGGGTGGTAGCGGTGGGGCGGCGGGGTCTTTAAGGAGGGGGGCTCGGCTTGGGGAGGGGCCAAGGCGGCAGCGAGCTCCCGGACTCCTAGCCGGAGTTCGGCTCGGCCATGGCGGGGGCGCGAGCAAGGCGGCGGGCGGCTGGGCCGGCTGGGCCTTCGGCCCGGTCGGTCCGAACAGTTTTTTTAAATATATTCCACTGAAACTTCGATAAATCCTAGAAAATAAAATAAAATTCTAAAAATGCCAAAACAAATTTTCGCCGTCTAAATAAAATATTTAGAACGAGATGAACATTTTCTTGGCCCTAAAATGCAATTTTGAAAAAAGTGCAATTTTCCTAAATTCAAATAAAATAGCGATAAACTCCGAAATAAAATATTATTTTATTTTATTATTAAATCCTCAATATTTCTTTGTTCTGGGAAAGTCATTTTATCCCCTCTCTTTTATTTTTGTATAAGAAATATTCAGAGATAAAATAATTAAAATCAAATGATCCTATTTTTAAAATTTGAGAAAACTCAAATATGAAAATAACAAAATCTCCATCTCTCTCCGTGGGTCCTTGAGTTGCGTGAAATTTCTAGGATGTAGAAAGCAATAAAATATGATATGCAATGATGATCTATTGTATAACATTCCAAATTGAAAAATTGGGATGTTACAGCTAATGAGTTAGTTACGGGATGATGCATTGCGTAATGAGTAAAGAGACTTGCCGGTAACGATATTGAACTAGGTATTGAGATACCGACTATCGAATCTCGGGCAAGTAACATACCGATGACAAAGGGAACAACGTATGTTGTTATGCAGTTTGACAGATAAAGATCTTCGTAGAATATGTGGGAGCCAATATGAGCATCCAGGTTCCGCTATTGGTTATTGATCGGAGACGTGTCTCGGTCATGTCTACATAGTTCTCGAACCCGTAGGGTCCGCACGCTTAAAGTTCGGTGATGATCGGTATTATGAGTTTTTGTGTTTTGATGTACCGAAGGTGGTTTAGAGTCCCGGATATGAACACGGACATGACGAGGAGTCTCGAAATGGTCGAGACGTAAAGATCGATGTATTGGATGACTATGTTCGGACACCGGAAGTGTTTTGGGAGGTTTCGGACATATACCGGAGTACGGGGGTTACCAGAACCCCCGGTGTGTTTAGTGGTCCTAATGGGCCCTAGTGGAGAAGAGGAGGGGCGGCCAGGGAAGGCCGCGTGTCGAAGTAATTGGACACGGATACCCCGAAGACGGCGAGACGATATTTCAAGACATCGGGGCTAGCAAAGCCCCTCAGTCCGACTTCCCGGTCGGCTGCTGACTGCTGCCTGCCGACTCCACCACCTGGCCGACTGCTGGCTGCCGACTGCGCCACCAGGCCGACTGCTGGCTGCCGACTGTGCCACCGGGCCGACTGCTGGCTGCCGACTGCTCCACCAGGCCGACTGCTGGCTGCCGACTGCGCCACCGGGCCGACTGCTGGCTGCCGACTGCTCCACCAGGCCGACTGATGGCTGCCGACTGCTCCACCAGGCCGACTGCTGGCTGCCGACTTCCCGGTCGCCCCTGCCAATTGATGGCTGCCGACTGCGCCAACCAGCCGGCTGCCGACTGCGCCAACCAGCCGGCTGCCGACTGCAGCCCGACCCGACACCGACAAGACCCCGACGTGGCGGCCATACCGCGAACGAGACGGCTGTACCTCAATGCCATCATGTATAGTGTCACTTGTCCCCTGGCACTATTTATGAAGTGACCCAGGGGACAAGCATGATACCCACCATGCCTTGCTCCCATACCACCACATAGCTTAGATAGTAAGCTAGTCATGCCTATATAAAGGCACACATCCATCCATCCAGAGGATGGACACTCACGGCCACATTCATTTGGCCACAAGGCCACTCACGGCCACAAGCCATGGCCATGCATGGCCACTAGAGCCGGCCACACGCATGCATATACTAGATCAGATGCACTTGGCACTGATCCCAGATACAGCTCCAGGAGCACTTTGTACCGCCCGATGTACACCCCAGATAGATACACTCAGACATGCAGCAGTAGGAGTATTATCTCTCCGGAGAGCTCCGAAGCTGGGTAAACCACCGCGTGTTACTCGCATACCCGCTCCCGGGCCTATCAGCAGCAGTCTTACCCACACACTAAGCCCTTGTGGCATATGTCGTCTTGCAACACCCCCCGTGAGAATACGACGACATTTGGCGCCCACCGTGGGGCGGTACTATGCTACCGCGCTGCTGCTGGTTTCGCTGTCCGGGCGGGACCATCTTCGTCATCTCCGGCGTGGCGTCGCGCTGTCTCTCTGGTAGCGCTCGGGGGCTCGACTTCAACCCGCCCCCGGAGCGGCCGCGTGAGACGGCGCGCCCTCGCCGTCATCCTCTGCGTCTTCACCACCGCGGCGTCACGCCGTCCCTCCGATAGCGGTCGGGGGCTCGACATCGACATGCCCCCGGAATGGCCGTGAGGGGCGCCGCGTCCTCGCCGTTGGCCTTGCCTTCTTCGTTACCACCATTGCGACGCAGGCCGTCCGTCCGCGTGCGCGCCGCTTGCAGGGCCTCGCTTCGGTCGGCCGTGTCCGTCCACGCACCGCTCGCGTCTTCTTTCCTCCGCGTTGCGCCTTGCTCCGGCCGACATGCGCGCTGGCTCCTTCATATATCTTCTACAAGCTAGCTAGATGCATCAGTTAACCATGGTCAAACACTAGCCACGTGCAAGTCATATGCGCATATGATAATGGCCATACAAAAGCCAGATAATCCCCGTATAAATTTCCGTACGCTGCTCGTATGCTATCCAAACAGCACCTTGACGCAACCCAGCGCGCTGCTCGGCCGGCGGCCGCACGCCCGACCGTCGCGTCTCTAGCTCCTCTCCCGCGCGTCGTTCGCCGCGCTGCCGCCTTGCTTTTTCTTGCACACGCCCGCAGCTCACCCGAGCCACTGGCTCGGCTGCACGCATCGCCTCGCTGCTTCCCCGAGGCCGTCCTCCTCGCCAAGCCA
Source organism: Triticum aestivum (assembly GCF_018294505.1). Taxonomy (NCBI): domain Eukaryota; kingdom Viridiplantae; phylum Streptophyta; class Magnoliopsida; order Poales; family Poaceae; genus Triticum; species Triticum aestivum. The sequence goes on along the minus strand of NC_057801.1, from coordinate 203,448,077 downwards.
AGCCTGCTGCTCGGCTGCGGGCCGGTTTCGCTGGGTCGCCGGGAGCCGGCCTCCGCATCGGGCGTCCGCACCAATTCCTCCGTGAGTACACCCGACGCCCGCCACCTCAGCTCCGCTCCAGCCGGCCCCGCGCCGCTGCGCCGACTCCACCCGCAGCGCCGGGTTCGACTCCTCCCGCACCGCGCCGGGTCCGGGTCCGGCTTCCCCCCTCCGACTCGGCCGCGCTTGCTCGCCGGCTTCGCGCGACCCGCCCGTCCGGCGTCCCGCGACCCGGCAACGCTGGCTCGCGCCCGCATCCCGGCGCGCTGCTCCAACCCTGCGCCACCTCCTGCTGCTACTGCTGCCCAAGCCGCACCCCGCGCAGGCCGGCTTGCTCCCGCGGCCTCCGCACGCCCAACTGACTCCCACGCCTGGCCGCATCCCGCGCTGGCCGGCCCCAGCTCCGCGCGCCCCGCTCCGTCTGGCCGTCTCAGCGCCCGCCGGCTCCGGCCTCACGGCCCTCCGCCTCCTCCGCGAACCCGGCTAGGGCCGGCTTCCCCTGCGTCCGCGCGCGGCCGACGTGCTCCATCTCCGTCGCGGGCTCCCCGTGGTCCGGCTCCGCCTGGCCGCCTTCGCACGCACCCGGCCGGGTCGCACGCTCCGTCCACCTCGCCGGGTCCGTCTCCGTCTGCTGGTCGGCCCTCCCGCGTCCCGTCCACCAGCGGGGCTCGCCCGCCGACCCTCGGCGTCCCAGACGCCGGCTCGCCCGACCACGTCCGGCCCCGCGCCTAGCCGGGTCCGGCTCTGGGTCGCCGCCCGCGCCCTGCTCCGCGGCTGTCCGGCCGTTTGAAAGAAAGAGAAGTCAGTGGCCGGGTACCCATGAAGAAAGAAAAAGAGAAAAGAGGTCGGATGCCCGTGACAAAAAAGAAGAGGCCGAGTGCCTAGTGGTCGGCTGGAGAAAGTTGCCGGCTGCTCGCGTGGCCAGCTGCTGCCAAAAAGGAAAAGTCAATGGCCGAGTGCGAAGCCGGCTCCAAAAAAAAAAGAAAAAGAAAAAGAGAAAAAAAGTGGCCGACTGGTGGTGTCCGGCTGCTCGCATGAAATCGGACAAAGAGAAGAAGAAAAACCGTCTGTATGTCCGTCCGCCTGCTTCGCCACTCGGACGGCCAGACATGACCCGGCCTGTCTGCCCGCTTCAACGCCTGGCAGGCAGGAGCGCCGGCCTGGCCGCCTGTCCGCCTCGCCGCCTGGCCGGTCAAGACCGACCGGCTGGACCCTCCTCCAGCGCCCGAATCTCGGGGGCTATGCACAGCGGATGCGCAGACGCGCCCCCGCGAAGAAGAAGACAAAGTAGTTGCCGGGAGATCCGGCCCGACTGCTCGGCAGTCGGCCCGAATCTCGGGGGCTACACCCAGCGGGTGCGCTGACGCGCCCCCGCGAAGAAGAAGACAAAGTAGTCGCCGGGAGATCCGGACCGACTGCTCAGCAGTCGGACCGAATCTCGGAGGCTACACCCAGCGGGTGCGCTGGCGCGCCCCCGCGAAAATTGCAGACAAAAGAAGAGTTTTGTCCAGTTGCCAGCAGCCGGCAGAAGAGAAAAAAAAAAGAAGAAAAAGGGCATTGCAAGACGCCTCGCCGCCTGGCCGGTCGAGCCTGACCGGCCGGGACCCCTTCGAGCACCCGGAGGCTCAAAGGCTACACCCAGCGGGTGCGCCGACGCACTCTGCGAACGCTAAGCCGCGCCGGCTGTCTTGGGCAAACTCCGCCTCGGCTACACGAAAATCAATGTGAGCTCCTCACCCGCATATTTTTGCACCGCAAGAGCACGAATAATCCCGAGCGATTGATGGCCTACTGCTGGCTGCTGACTTCCCGGTCGCCCCTGCCGATTGATGGCTGCCGACTGCGCCAACCAGCCGGCTGCCGACTGCGCCAACCAGCTGGCTGCCGACTACAGCCCGACCCGACACCGACAAGACCACGACGTGGCGGCCATACCGCGGACGAGACGGCTGTACCTCAATGCCATCATGTATAGTGTCACTTGTCCCCTGGCACTATTTATGAAGTGACCCAGGGGACAAGCATGATACCCACCATGCCTTGCTCCCATACCATCACATAGCTTAGATAGTAAGCTAGTCATGCCTATATAAAGGCACACATCCATCCATCCAGAGGATGGACACTCTCGGCCACATTCATTTGGCCACAAGGCCACTCACGGCCACAAGCCATGGCCATGCATGGCCACTAGAGCCGGCCACACGCATGCATATACCAGATCAGATGCACTTGGCACTGATCCCAGATACAGCTCCAGGAGCACTTTGTACCGCCCGATGTACACCCCAGATAGATACACTCAGACATGCAGCAGTAGGAGTATTATCTCTTCGGAGAGCTCCGAAGCTGGGTAAACCACCGCGTGCTACTCGCATACCCGCTCCCGGGCCTATCAGCAGCAGTCTTACCCACACACTAAGCCCTTGTGGCATATGTCGTCTTGCAACACCCCCCGTGAGAATACCACGACACCGCGCGCCCCCTCCCCCTCTACTCCGAATAAGAGAAGGAGGAGGGGGGCGACGCCCACCTTTCCTTCCTCTCCTCTCTCCCTTCCTTCCCCCTCCTACTCCAACTAGGAAAAGAGGGAGTCCTACTCCCGGTGGGAGTAGGACTCCTCCCAGGTGCGCCTCCTCCTGGCCGGCCGCCCCCTCTCCCTTGATCCTTTATATACGGGGGCAGGGGGGCACCTCTAGACACAACAATTGATCTCTTGATCTCTTAGCCGTGTGCGTTGCCCCCCTCCACCAGATTCCACCTCGGTAATATCGTAGCGGTGCTTAGGTGAAGCCCTGCATCGGTAGCATCATCAACACCGTCATCACGCCGTCGTGCTGATGGAACTCTCCCGCAAAGCTCTGCTGGATCGGAGTTCGTGGGACATCATCGAGCTGAACGTGTGCTGAACTCGGAGGTGCCGTACGTTCGGTACTTGATCGGTCAGATCGTGAAGACGTATGACTACATCAACCGCGTTGTACTAACGCTTCTGCTTTCGGTCTACGATGGTATGTGGACAACACTCTCCCCTCTTATTGCTATGCATCACCATGATCTTGCGTGTGCGTAGGAATTTTTTTGAAATTACTACGTTCCCCAACAGGGACCCTGATAGCAGACCTGGAGGAGACATTTGCCAGCCTGCGCAAGGTGGATCTTCGGCTTAATCCCGAGAAGTGTGTGTTCGGGGTGCCCTCAAGCAAGCTGCTTTGCTTCTTGGTGTCACTTAGAGGGATCGAGGCCAACCGAGAAAAGGTCGAGGCGATAGAGGACATGAGCCCCCCACAGACCCTTAAGGAGATGCAGAAGCTGGCGGCTTGCGTAATCTCGCTTGGGCGTTTCATTTCCAAGCTGGGAGAGCGCGCCCTACCGTTCTTCAAGATGATGAAAAGGAAGGAGCTGTTTGAGTGCACCCCGGAGGCGGACGCAGCCTTTCAAGACCTCAAGAGATATTTGACCAGCCCACTAGTGATGGTGGCACCGCGCCCTCTCGAGCCCCTGGTGCTCTATCTAGCAGCCACCCCTCACTCAGCCAGCGCTGCCCTGGTGGCACTTAGGAAGGAATGACCATCCAAGAAACATCAGCAGGATACATAACCATTAAGCAAAACACAGCACCCTCAGGACGATGTGTTTGGGTCCTCGGCTGACCCGGTGCTCGACCTTCCTCCCGAAGCCACGATCGACCCCACGGCCACTGAGGCTCCCAAGGACGGGCCTCGCGAAGCCATGGAAGACTCGCGCCCTCAAGAAGAACAAGACTGCGCCGGTGCCTCCCCCCTCGTCGAGCACTCTGTCTACATTGTCAACACGGTGCTAAGGGAGGCACGAGCGTGCTACCCCATGCCCCAAAAGCTCTTGCTCGTGCTCCTAGTGGCCTCCCGAAAACTGTGCCACTACTTTCAGGGCCACCCCATCAAGGTTGTTTCAGCATACTGGGGTGCTCCGGAGCCCAAACGCCGCCGGGCGAGTTGGTGAGTGGAACATCGAGCTCCAGGCGTTCAATCTCGAGTTCAGCACCACCAGGGTCATTAAGGTTGCGGCCCTGACTTCGTGGCCGAGTGGACTGACACTCCCGACCGCGGGGAAAGCGAGGACCGCTCCCTCTCGCCAGGGCACGAGGAATCGGACGGATGGATCATGTACTTTGACAGAGCACTCGCGTGACAAGGTGCGGGAGCAGGGGTCGTCCTCATCTCACCCACCAAGGACAAGCTCTACTACGTGGTATAGCTCTGCTTCCAGCAGGGCGAGAAGGTCTCCAACAACATTGCAGAATTTGAAGGCTAGCTCGCCGGGCTCAGGGCCGCGGCAGTGCTGGGGGTGAAGCGCCTCACCATCAAGGGCGACTCTCAGCTCCTCGTCAATTTCTCCAACAAGGAGTACACGCCTAAGGACGGGCACATGGAGGCATACTTAGAAGAGGTGCGCAAGATGGAGAAGCGATTCATGGGCGTGGAGCTGCAGCATGTGCCGCGCGGAACGAACAAGGAGGACTTGCCTCAGGAGCGGACGACATCGCCAAGAGAGCCTCCCATAGGCTCACTCAAGAGCCGGGGTGTTTGAGGAGTGGCTCTTCAAGCCATCTACGGCTCCCCATGCCAGGACTCTAGCACCGCCTCAGGTGGACTTGCCTCAGGCACCACAGACGGCCGCCCTGGCTTGTTGCCACCCCTCGGGGGCCCTCCTGCTGCTTGCGCTAGAGCCTCAGGAGGGGTGCTGGACTAAAGAGTTCAAGGCGTACCTGCTACAAGGGACCCTACCGGAGAAGGAGGAAGCCGAGCGCGTGGCACGTCAAGCCACCACGTACTGCACCCAGGATGGTGAGTTATATGGCAAGAGGTCCAATGACATTTCGTTGCGGTGCATCTCCAGGGAACAGGGGCTCGAGCTGCTAGCGGACATACATGGAGGGGACTGTGGGCATCATTCTTCATCACGCACTCTGGTGGGCAAGGCGTTCCGCAGCGGCATCTACTGGCCCACCACGCTCAATGACGCCACAGAGCTGGTGCGCTCCAGCGAAGCATGCCAGTTCACGCCAAGCAAATCCACCATCCCGCGCAGGGCCTCCAGACAATCCTGCTCACATGGCCGTTCGTGGTCTGGGGGCTGGACATCTTGGGGCATTCCCTCGAGCTCCAGGGACCGGTACCTCTACGCCGCCATCGACAAGTTCACCAATTGGGCGGAGGTAGAAGCCATGCGCACTATCCTAGCTGGATCGGCCATCAAGTTCATCAATGGAATTGTGAGCCGGTTTGGGGTCCCCAACCGCAACACCACCGACAACGGCTCACAGTTCACCAGCAACCTTTTCAAAACATACTGTGCTAACCTTGGAACGCAGATATGCTACGCCTCAGTGGCACACCCACGGAGCAACGGCCAGGCCGAGCGGGCCAATGTAGAAGTCCTGAGGGGGCTCAAGGCCAGGACCTTCAAGAAGAAGCTCGAGGCATGCGGCAGGGGCTGGCTCGATGAGCTATAGTCCGTGTTGTGGTCCATCCGCACCACCGCGACCAAGCCAATGGGAGAGACGCCGTTCTTCCTCATCTACGGAGGAGAAGCGGTTCTCCCTCACGAGGTTAAGCATCACTCCACGCGGGTCCTGGCATTCGACGAGGCACACCAGGACGCCATGCAGGGGATGGATCTCGTGCTGGGGGAGGAACGCCACCGACAAGCCTCGCTCCGGGCGGCAAGGTACCAACAGGCGCTACGGCGGTACCACTGCCACAGCGTCCCCAGGATGTTAGAGGTGGGAGACCTCGTCCTGAGGCGGGTGCTCTCCAGGGAGGGGCTGCACAAGCTCTCTACCATGTGGGAGGGCCCATTTAGGATTGCCCTTGTCTCCAGGCCTGGCGCCGCACGCCTAGAGACAGAGGACGAGGTCCCCTTCCAGAACGCCTGGAACATCCAGCACCTCCGGAAGTTCTACCCCTGAAGAAAGGCTCTGGCCTATGAAGCAAGGCTCCGGCCTGTGAAGGTATCCGCTCGTGACACTCTCACATAATAATGAGGGGGTTGTACACACCCCGGGGTCTCCTGAGAGTCGCCCTGGGGCCTCATGGGGGCTCCCTCCCACGTCTTAGTGGCAGCACTTAGCTCCGCGCTGGTGAGAAGACTAGTTTAGGTGCCGGACGCGGCTGTTCATTTGCTTTCCGAAGTTGCTTACACTTTTTAGTAAGCTTTCAATGGATTTGGTATTTTCGAACTCTGGTCCCTCGAGTTCTTTTCCTTTGAGAGCAGCCCTGCAGCGGCTCCGCTGCAGCTCTTGAGACCCCACGGCTCCCCGGGAAGGGGGCCCTATCGTATACCTGTGGCCAAGTCCTCGCGAGGCGGAAAACTACTACGCACATACCAAGCTAAGTTATCCTACCCTTGCCTACCCATAGCACAGACATTACGACACAACATTAAGATAGCAAGCATGGCATAAAGGGCATAACTGCCATAGTTCATTACACACCCCAGCGGGGTACACCATCTTTTTTCCGAATTGTAGGAGAAAGGAAAGGCTAAACAAAGAGGGCCCGAAGGCGTACGAACCCGACACTAGCACCGCATCCTCAAGCAGCGCCTCAAGGTGCCGGTCTTGAGCCCAAGTTCGCCGGGCCCCAGCCTCACGCAGGGCTCCTCTCCAGCTTCACTCGGGCGCCACGGCAGGACGAACCACCAGCGTCTTCGACACAAGCACGACGACGCAGAGGCCAGTCGTAGCCACCACTGCTCGAGCTCTCATCCGAGGAAGAGCTGCCGTCGCGGGAGGAGGAGCACGCGCCGCCAAGACCAAGCTCACCATCGCCACCTTCGTCGTCGCTGCCATCTTCCGAGCAGCACCCCACGCGGTGAGGGAGTCCTGGATTAGGGGGTCCTCGGACAGCCAGACTATATACGTTGGCTGGACTGTTGGACTATGAAGATACAAGATTGAAGACTTCGTCCCGTGTCCGGGTGGGACTCTCCTTTGCGTGGAAGGCAAGCTTGGCAATTCGTATATGTAGATCTCCTTCTCTGTAACCGACTCTGTGTAACCCTAGCCCCCTCCGGTGTCTATATAAACCAAGGGTTTAGTCCGTAGGACAACAACAATCAGAATCATAGGCTAGCTTCTAGGGTTTAGCCTCTACGATCTCGTGGTAGATCAACTCTTGTAATACTCATATCATCAGGATCAATCAAGCAGGAAGTAGGGTATTACCTCCATCGAGAGGGCCCGAACCTGGGTAAACATTGTGTCCCCCGCCTCCTGTTACCATTAGCCTTAGACGCATAGTTCGGGACCCCCAACCCGAGATCCGCCGGTTTTGACACCGACATTGGTGCTTTCATTGAGAGTTCCACTGTGTCGTCACGATAAGGCTTGATGGCTCCTTGAATCATCTGCAACGATGCGATCCAGGGTGAAGTTTTCCTCCCCGAACAAATCTTCGTATTCGGCGGCTTCATACTGCGGGCCAAGTCGCTTGGCCATCTGGAGGAGATCGATAGCTATGCCCCTGGCCATCAGGTCAGGTTTGCAAGCTTGAACTACACTACCGACATCCGCGGAGACTTGATCTTCGACGGATTCGAGCCCATGACAGGTGCGCCATACAGTCACGATGAGCACGACTTAGATCTGCCATCAGACGGTGTTCAGGAGAGTGTACCTGCGGCTGCCCTGGCCTTAGATCCGGAGCAGATCGCGCCATTCGAGGACGGGTGGATAGACCCCGCCACGGAGGCCGCACACTCATCGGTGCTAGAGCCGAACACAGACTTCGCCTCCAATGAGGTCTGTGTCGTCGGACCCTCGGACTCGTCTCCGGCCATAGGTTCTAAACCAACTGCATCCGTGCTTCTCGAATCTGATTGGGCACCGATCATGGAGTTTACCTCCACAGATATCTTTCAGCACTCACCCTTGGGCGACGTACTAAATTCGCTGAAATCTCTCTCCCTGTCAGGAGGCTCATGGCCGAACTATGTCTGGCTTGAGTGGGAAGCGGATGATGAAGAAACTCGTTCCCCACTCACCACCCACTTAATAGACACTGTCGATGACTTAACCGACATGCTTGATTTCGTCTCCGAAGACATCGACGGTATGGACAACGACGCCGGAGAAGAACGGGAACGACCGCCCAAAGGGCGCTGGACAGCCACCTTATCATATGATATAGACATGGTGGATACACCCAAAGAAAACAACGGCGAGGAACGGAAGGATGCAACGGAGGATAATCCCCTTGAGAAGCAACCAAAGCGACGACGGCGGCGCCACTCTAAATCCCACCACAGTAAAAACAGCGATAACAGCGCAAGAAGAAATAATACCCCGGTCGACTCCAAAGGAAACGACGACCCCATGGACCCAGCGATGGAGCAGGATAATCCAGGGGACGGCGAACATAGTCCGGGGCCGCTGTCCGATCATAGCGATGGCGGAGAGAAAACTCATAAACCTGTCTTCGGGGAGGAGAATAGTCTGGGCGATGTGCACTCATCATCCCGGAAAGACACTTGGAACAAGAGAACCTCCATAGAAGGCTCATTGCCACCGCGAGGAGCCTGAAGAAGCAGAAGCAAAGGCATAAGGCCGCGCAGGATACGCTCAACCACAGATGGAACAAAGTGCTCGACACTAAAGGAAAATATGGTGGTAATCGCCACAGAAAGAGCTACCCAAAGTGCAAGCTGCTGCCCGAATTCGATGACAAGGCTATAGAGCCCATTCAGCCGAACAATAAAATGGCCGATCAGTCGGCCGATCAGTCGGACCGACCACCCCGTGGCCGTGATAGAGAAGCTAATGACGCATACAAGTCAGGGCACGATTTACGTGAGCACCTAGACAAAAAAGCCGGTATGGCCAGGTCCATCCACGGATCTAGGAAGCGTGCTCCGGCGCAGGATCATGACCACCAAAACGACTATACTGATCGAATAACAACTCGGAATCAAAACCGAACACTACAACTGTCGGAAGCATGCCATGACACTCCAAATAGAGGGGTTCCGCACACCCCATGTGCTTCACCGATGAGGTGCTGGATCATGAATTTCCAGAGGGATTTAAACCCGTGAACATAGAGGCATACAACGGAACGATAGACCCTGGGGTCTGGATTCAGAACTTTATCCTTCACATCCACATGGCTCGCGGAGATGATCTCCCCGCCATCAAATAACTGCCCCTCAAGTTGAAAGGACCAGCTCGGCACTGGTTGAAAAGCCTTCCCGAAAACTCAATCAGAAGTTGGGAGGAACTTGAGGACGCTTTCAGGGCTAATTTTCAAGGGACCTATGTCCGACCTCCGGATGCAGACGATCTAAGTCACATAATCCAACAACCTGGAGAGTCAACCCATAAGCTTTGGAACAGATTTCTCACCAAGAAGAATCAAATCGTCGACTGCCCGGATGCCGAAGCCTTAGCGGCTTTCAAGCATAGTGTCCGGGACGAATGGCTTGCCGGATGCTACCTCTTGAGCACTGCGTTGGATTTCCCCGAAGAGGAGATGATGATGCAGCAAAGTAGCGTAAGTATTTCCCTCAGTTTTTGAGAACCAAGGTATCAATCCAGTAGGAGACCACGCACAAGTCCCTTGTACCTACACAAAATGATAGCTACTCGCAACCAACGCGATTAGGGGTTGTCAATGCCTTCACGGTCACTTATGAGAGTGAGATCTGATAGAGATGATAAATAATATTTTTTGTATTTTTGATAGATAGATGCAAGTAAAAAGTAAAAGGCAAAGTAAAAGCAAAGCAAGTAAATAAGCGATAGAGATTGATATGATGAGAATAGACCCGGGGGCCATAGGTTTCACTAGTGGCTTCTCTCAAGAGCATAGGTATTCTACGGTGGGTGAACAAATTACTGTTGAGCAATTGACAGAATTGAGCATAGTTATGAGTATATCTAGGCAATGATCATGTATATAGGCATCACGTCCTAGACAAGTAGATCGAAACGATTCTGCATCTACTACTATTACTCCACTCATCGACCGCTATCCAGCATGCATCTAGAGTATTAAGTTATCCTCGATAAAAAACATGGTGTAGAGGGATAAATTCATGCAATATGATAAAAAAACCCATCTTGTTATCCTCGATGGCAACAATACAATACGTGCCTTGCAACCCTTTCTGTCACTGGGTAAGGACACCGCAAGATTGAACCCAAAGCTAAGCACTTCTCCCATTGCAAGAACTACCAATCTAGTTGGCCAAACCAAAAAGGATAATTCAAAGAGACTTGCAAAGATAACTCAATCATACATAAAAGAATTCAGAGAAGATTCAAATATTTTCCATAGATAATACTGGATCATAAACCCACAATTCATCAGTCTCAACAAACACACCGCAAAAAGAAGATTACATCAAATAGTTCTCCACAAGAGAGGGGGAGAACATTGTATTGAGATCCAAAAAGAGAGAAGAAGCTATCTACCTACTAGCTATGGACCCGAAGGTCTGAAGTAAACTACTCACACTTCATCGGAGGGACTATGGTGTTGATGTAGAAGCCCTCCGTGGTAGATGCCCCCTCCGGCGGAGCTCCAGAACAGGCCCCAAGATGGGATCTCGTGGATACAGAAGGTTGCGGCGGTGGAATTAGGTTTTTGGCTCCTCATCTGATCGTTTGGGGATACGTAGGTATATATAGGAGGAATGAGTACGAGGGTGGAGCAACAGGGGGCCCACGAGGTAGGGGGCGCGCCCAGGTGGGGGGGGGGGGCCCACCCTCGTGACCGCCTCTGGCACTTCTTGGAGTAGAGTCCAAGTCTCCTAGATCACGTTCGGTGAGAAAATCACGTTCCCGAAGGTTTCATTCCGTTTGGAATCCGTTTGATATTCCGTTTCTTCGAAACACTGAAATAGGCAAAAAAACAACAATTCTTGGCTGGGCCTCCGGTTAATAGGTTAGTCCCAGAATTAATATAAAAGTGGAAAATAAAGCCCAATATGGTCCAAAACAGTAGATAAAGTAGCATGGAGAAATCAAAAATTATAAATACGTTGGAGACGTATCAGGCATCCCCAAGCTTAATTCCTGCTCGTCCTCGAGTAGGTAAATGATAAAAAGAATTTTTGATGCGGAGTGATACTTTGGCATAATTTCAATGTAAATCTTCTTAATTGGGATATGAATATTCAGATCCAAAAGATTCAAGACAAAAGTTCATATTGACGTAAAAAAATACTTCAAGCATACTAATCAAAGCAATCATGTCTTCTCAAAATAACATGGCCAAAGAAAGTTAACTCTACAAAATCATATAGTCTGGCTATGCTCCATCTTCCCCACATAAAATATTTAAACCATTCACAACCCCGATGACAAGCCAAGCAATTGTTTCATACTTATGGCATTCTCAAAACTTTTTCAATCTTCACACAATACATGAGCGTGAGCCATGGATATAGCACTATATGTGGAATAGAAGGGTGGTTGTGGAGAAGACAAAAAGAGGGAAGATAGTCTCACATCAACTAGGCGTATCAACGGGCTATGGAGATGCCCATCAATAGATATCAATGTGAGTGAGTAGGGATTTCCATGCAACGGATGCACTAGAGCTATAAGTATATGAAAGCTCTACAAAAGAAACTAAGTGGGTGTGCATCCAACTCGCTTGCTCACGAAGACCTAGGGCATTTTGAGGAAGCCCATCATTGGAATATACAAGCCAAGTTCTATAATGAAAAATTCCCACTAGTATATGAAAGTGACAAAATGAGAGACTCTCTATCATGAACATCTTGGTGCTACTTTGAAGCACAAGTGTGGTAAAAGGATAGTAGCATTGTCCCTTCTCTCTTTTTCTCTCATTTTTGGCCTTTTCTCTCTTTTTTATGGCCTATTTTTTTATTTTTTTTTATTTTCATCCGGAATCTCATCCCGACTTGTGGGGGAATCATAGTCTCCATCATCCTTTCCTCACTTGGGACAATGATCTAATAATGATGATCATCACACTTTTATTTTTCTTACAACTCAACAATTACAACTCGATACTTAGAACAAAGTATGACTCTATATGAATGCCTCCGACGGTGTACCGGGATATGCAATGAATCATGAGTGACATGTATGAAAGAATTATGAACGATGGCCTTGCCACAAATACGATGTCAACTACATGATCATGCTAGCGATATGACAATGATGGAGCGTGTCATAATAAACGGAACGGTGGAAAGTTGCATGGCAATATATCTCGGAATGGCTATGGAAATGCCATAATATGTAGGTATGGTGGCTGTTTTGAGGAAGGTATATGGTGGGTGTATAATACCGGCGAAAAGTGCGCGGTATTAGAGAGGCTAACAAAGGTGGAAGGATGGGAAAAGGTGTGTATAATCCATGGACTCAACATTAGTCATAAAGAACTCATATACTTATTGCAAAAATCTAGAAGTTATCAAAGAAAAGTATTATGCACATGCTCCTAGGGGGATAGATTGGTAGGAAAAGACCACCGCTCATCCCCGACCGCCACTCATAAGGAAGACAATCAATAAATAAATCATGCTCCGAGTTCATCACATAACGGTTCACCATACGTGCATGCTACGAGAATCACAAACTTCAACACAAGTATTCTTTAAATTCACAATCACTCAAGTAGCATAACTTTAATATCACCATCTTCATATCTCAAAACGATTATCAAGCATCAAACTTATCTTAGTATTCAACGCACTCAAAAGAAAGTTTCACATATCTTGAATACCAAGTATATTAACATTAAGCAAATTACCATGCTATTAACGACTCTCAAAATAATCTAAGTGAAGCATGAGAGACCAATAGTTTCTTTAAAACAAATCCACCACCGTGCTCTAAAAGATATAAGTGAAGCACTAGAGGAAAAATTATCACGCTCAAAAGATATAAGTGAAGCACTATGAGCAAAACTATCAAGCTCAAAAGATATAAGTGAAGCACATAGAGTATTCTAACAAATTCTAATTCATGTATGGCTCTCTCAAAAGGTGTGTACAGCAAGGATGATTGTGGTAGACTAACAAGCAAAGATGCAAATGATACAAGACGCTCCAAGCAAAACACATATCATGTGGTGAATAAAAATATAGCTCCAAGTAAATTACCGATGGAAGTGGACGAAAGAGGGGATGCCTTCCGGGGCATCCCCAAGCTTTGACTTTTTGGTGTCCTTGAATTATATTGGGGATGCCATAGGCATCCCCAAGCTTAGGCTCTTGCCACTCCTTGTTCCATAATCCATCAAGAGAATTCCCCCAAAACTTGAAAACCTCACAACACAAAACTCAACAGAAATCTCGTGAGCTCCGTTAGAGAAAGAAAACAAAGAAGTACTTAAGGTACTGTAATTAACTCATTCTTTATTTATATCTGTGTTAAACCTACTGTATTCCAATTTCTCTATGAATAATAAACTATTTTATTAGCCATAGATTCATCAAAATAAGCAAACAACACACGTAAAACATAATCTGTCAAAAACAGAACAGTCTGTAGCAATCTGTAACTAACGCAAACTTATGGAACTCTAAAAATTCTAACAAAATAGGAAGTCCTGGAAATTTTGTTTATTAAACAGCAGCAAAATGAATCAACACAAAAGAACGTTCCTGTGATTGAACAAAATCATATTCGTGCACGCAAAGTTTCTGTTTTTCAGCAGAATCGTCGTAGGTTATCCTATAGGTTCTACTTGGCACAAACACTAATTAAAACATAAAACCACATCCAAACAGAAGGTAGATGTATTATTTATTCATAAACATAAGCAAAAACAAAAAACACAAATAAAATTGGGTTGCCTCCCAACAAGCGCTATCGTTTAACGCCCCTAGCTAGGCATAAAAGCAAGGATAGATCTAGGTATTGCCATCTTTGGTAGGCAATCCATAAGTGGCTCTCATGATAGATTCATATGGTAATTTTATTTTATTTCTAGGGAAGTGTTCCATACCCTTCTTTAAGGGAAATTTTAATCTAATATTTCCTTCCTTCATATCAATAATTGCACCAATCATTCTAAGAAAAGGTCTACCAAGAATAATAGGACATGAAGGATTGCAATCTATATCAAGAACGATAAAATCTACGGGCACATAATTCCTATTTGCAACAATAAGCACATCATTAATTCTTCCCATAGGTTTTTTAATAGTGGAATCCGCAAGATGCAAGTTTAGAGAGCAATCATCAAAATCATAGAAATCTAGCAAATCACATAAAGTTTTGGGAATAGTAGAGACACTAGCACCCAAATCACACAAAGCATGAAACTCATAATCTTTAATTTTAATTTTGATAGTAGGTTCCCACTCATCATAGAGTTTTCTAGGGATAGAAACTTTCAACTCAAGTTTTTCTTCATAGGATTGCATCAAAGCATCAACAATGTGTTCGGTAAAGGCCTTATTTTGACTATAAGCATGAGGAGAATCTAGCACGGATTGCAACAAGGAAATACAACCAATCAAAGAGCAATTTTCATAATTAAATTCCTTGAGATCCAAAATAGTGGGTTTAGCAACATCTAGTTTTTTATTTCTTTCAATCCCACTTTCATCAATTTCATCATCAAGATCTAGAAACTCAGAATTCTTAGAACGCCTTCTAGGTAAAGGAAGATCATGTTCAGTTTCATCAAGATTCATATTGCAAAACAAAGATTTAATGGGGGGCACATCAATAACTTTTAGATCTTCATCTTGATTTTCATAGGAATTGGAAGAACACGCTTTAATAAAGGCATCTTTGGAAGCACGCATCCTAGCGGTTCTTTCCTTGCACTCATCAATGGAAATTCTCATGGCTTTGAGAGACTCATTGATATCATGCTTAGGAGGAATATATCTAAGCTTTAAAGAATCAATTTCAAGAGAAATTCTATCAACGTTCTTAGCCAAATCATCAACTTTAAGAAATTTCTCTTCAAGCAAAGCATTAAAATTCTTTTGTGAATTCATAAACTCTTTAACACTACTTTCAAATTCAGAGGGCATCTTATTAAAATTTCCATAAGAGTTGTTGTAGGAATTTAAAAACCAACACAAGCTCAAGACGTAGCAAGATGGATTTCTGGTGCCGTTGCCGAGGAGGTCTTCGCTCAAGTCAAGACATACCAAGTACCCATCACAAACTCATCTCCCTCGCATTACATTACTTGCCATTTGCCTCTCGTTTTCCTCTCCCCCACTTCACCCTTGCCGTTTTATTCGCCCTCTCTTTCCCAATCTCCTCTCTCGTTCGCTAGCCTTTTTGTTTGCTTGTGTGTTGGATTGCTTGTCGCGATGGCGCAAGATAATACCAAATTGTGGTACTTTTCCAATACCGATAATAATGATTTCCTGAGTACTCTGATTGCTCCTCTTAATGATGTTGAGTCTTGTGAAATCAATGCTGCTTTGCTGAATCTTGTTATGAAAGATCAATTCTCCAGCCTTCCTAGTGAAGATGTCGCTACCCATCTAAACAACTTTGTTGATTTGTGTGAGATGCAAAAGAAGAAGGACACGGATAATGATATTGTTAAATTGAAGTAATTCCCGTTTTCACTTAGAGATCGTGCTAAAGTTTGGTTTTCGTCTTTGCCAAAGAATAGTACTGATTCTTGGAATAAGTGCAAAGATGCTTCTATCTCTAAGTATTTTCCTCCCGCTAAGATCATCTCTCTTAGGAACGATATTATGAATTTTAAACAACTTGATCATGAGCATGTTGCCCAATCTTAGGAAAGAATGAAATTAATGATTCGCAATTGCCCTACTCATGGTTTGAATTTATGGATGATCATACAAATTTTTTTATGCCGGATTGAATTTTGCTTCTAGAAATCCTTTAGATTCGGCTGCGGGAGGCACGTTTATGGAAATCACCTTAGGAGAAGCTACTAAACTCCTTGATAACATTATGGCTAATTATTCTCAATGGCACACCGAAAGATCTACTAGTAAAAAAGTGCATGCTATAGAAGAAATTAATGTTTTGAGTGCAAAGATGGATGGACTTATGAAATTGTTTGCTACTAAGAGTGCTTCTATTGATCCCAATTATATGCCTTTGTCTACTTTGATTGAGAATAATAATGAATCTATGGATGTGAATTTTGTTGGTAGGAATAATTTTTGTAACAATGCTTATAGAGGAAACTTTAATCCTAGACCGTTCCCTAGTAATTCCTCTAATAATTATGGAAATTCCTACAATAATTATTATGGTAATTTTAATAAGATGGCCTCTGATTTTGAGAATAGCGTTAAAGAATTTATGATCTCTCAAAAGAATTTTAATGCCTTGCTTGAAAAATATTGTTTAAAGTTGATGATTTGGCTAGGTACGTTGATAGACTTTCGCTTGATGTTGATTCTTTGAAACTTAGATCTATTCCTCCTAAGCATGATATCAATGAGTCTCTAAAAGCTATGAGAATTTCCATTCATGAGTGCCAAGAAAGAACCTCTAGATTGCGTGCTAAGAAAGATTGCTTTGTAAAAGCGTGTTCTTCTAGTTTCCATGAAAATAATGATGAAGATCTAAAATTTATTGATGTGTCCCCTATTAAATCTTTGTTTTGCAATATGAATCTTAATAATGATGGGACTGGAGATGAGTCAACTTTAGTTAAAAGGCGTCCCAATGATTCAGAGTTTTTAGATCTTGATACTAAATTTGGTAAAAGTGGGATTGGAGAGGTCAAGACTTTAAATAGCATTGAACCCACTATCTTGGATTTCAAGGAATTTAATTATGATAATTGTTCTTTAGTAGATTGTATTTCCTTGTTGCAATCCGTTTTGAATTCTCCTCATGCTTATAGTCCAAATAAAGCTTTTACCAAACATATTGTTGATGCCTTGATGCAATCTTATGATGATAAACTTAATTTGGAAGTTTCTATGTTTGGGGAACGTAGTAATTTAAAAAAAATTCCTACGCACATGCAAGATCATGGTGATGCATAGCAACGAGAGGGTAGAGTGTTGTCTACATACCCTCGTAGACTGAAAGCGGAAGCGTTAGCACAATGCGGTTGATGTAGTCGTACGTCTTCACGATCCGACCGATCCAAGTACCGAATGTACAACACCTCCTAGTTCAGCACACGTTCAGCTCGATGATGTCCCACGAACTCCGATCCAGCAGAGCTTCACGGGAGAGTTCCTTCAGCATGATAGCGTGATGACGGTGATGATGTTGCTACCGATGTAGGGCTTCGCCTAAGCACCGCTACGATATGACCGAGGTGGAATATGGTGGACGGGGGCACCGCACACGGCTGGGAGAGATCAACAGATCAACTTGTCTGTCCATGGGGTGCCCCCTCCCCCGTATATAAAGGATTAGATGAGGGGAGGGGCCGGCCCTCTCTATGGCGCGCCCTAGGGAGCCCTACTCCCACCGGGAGTAGGATCCCCCCTCTTCCATGTAGTAGGAGTAGGAGTCAAGGAAAGGGAAAAGAGAAGAGAAGGAAGGAGGGGGCGCAACCCTTCACCCTAGTCCCATTCGGACTAGGCCATGGGGGTCGTGCAGCCTCCCCTCTTTCTTCCCTTAAAGCCCAATAAGGCCCATATACTCCCCGGCGAATTCTCGTAACTCTCCGGTACTCCCATAAATACCCGAATCACTCGGAACCTTTCCGATGTCCGAATATAGTCGTCCAATATATCGATCTTTACGGCTCGACCATTTCGAGACTCCTCGTCATGTCCCCGATCTCATCCGGGACTCCGAACTACCTTCGGTACATCAAAACACATAACTCATAATATAAATCGTCACCGAACGTTAAGCGTGCAGACCCTACGGGTTCGAGAACTATGTAGACATGATCGAGACACATCTCCGGTCAATAACCAATAGCGGAACCTGGATGCTCATTTTGGCTTCTACATATTCTACGAAGATCTTTATCGGTCAAACCGCATAACAACATACGTTGTTTCCTTTGTCATCGGTATGTTACTTGCCCGAGATTTGATCGTCGGTATCTCAATACCTAGTTCAATCTGGTTACCGGCAAGTCTCTTTACTCATTCTGTAATGCATCATCCTTCAACTAACTCATTAGTCACAATGCTTGCAAGGCTTATAGTGATGTTGTCGGGGGTTGGGTGCGACATATGCCAAAGGATGGCTTATCATGGTGGGAGCGAGTAGAACGTCGCCGGTGCCTAGAAGCGGGATAAGGCGTAGACACGTACGCCGACGAACTTTACCCAGGTTGGGGGCTGTCCGTGGAGATAATACCCCTACTCCTGCTCTGCGGGGTCTCCGCATGATCACTAAGGCACTAGTGATACAAGGTTCTCCTTGAGCTGTGTCTAGAGGTAGGAGAAGGCAAGGCTAGCTTTTCCCTGCCCTAGGTAACTGGCTAGTTCTATCAGAGTTGGAACCCTTTGCATGGGTGGCCTGGGGTGCTTATATAGGCCTGCCCCCCAGGGATACAATGGTAGTCCGTCTGGCTGCTGGGGCCCGTCTGTCAGAGTCTTCAGCCTCCGGCTTCTCCGCCGACTACCGGGGCCCGATGCCTAGTGGGCCCCGTCGGCTGGTTGGTGGCTGCCTACTGTAGCCGTGCTGTCCATGACGAGGGCTTTGTCACTGTCGGTGTCAAAACCGGCAGATCTCGGGTAGGGGGTCCCGAACTGTGTGTCTAGGCGGATGGTAACAGGAGACAAGGGACACGATTTTTTTACCCAGGTTCGGGCCCTCTCGATGGAGGTAAAACCCTACTCCTGCTTGATTGATATTGATGATATGGGTAGTACAAGAGTAGATCTACCACGAGATCAGAGAGGCTAAACCCTAGAAGCTAGCCTATGGTATGATTGTTGTTCGTCCTACGGACTAAAACCCTCCAGTTTATATAAGCACCAAAGAGGGTTAGGGTTACACAGAGTCGGTTACAATGGTAGGAGATCTACATATCTGTATCGCCAAGCTTGCCTTCCACGCCAAGGAAAGTCCCATCCGGACACGGGACGATGTCTTCAATCTTGTACCTTCATAGTCCAGGAGTCTGGCCGAAGATGATAGCTCGGCTATCCGGACACCTCCTAGTCCGGGACTCCCTCAGTAGCCCCTAAACCAGGCTTCAATGACGACGAGTCCGGCATTGCAAGGCGGGTTCCTCCTCCGAATACTTCATAGAAGATTTTGAACACAAGGATAGTGTCCGGCTCTACAAAAAAAGTTCCACATACCACCGTAGAGAGAATAATATTTACACAAATTCAATCTACTGACGTATTCCGTGGCGTGACATCACACCACGGCCAAGCCTTTATCCGAATCATTTTTACTGTTCCACCTCAGCGTGTTTAGCGAGGCGGTTTCCTTTGCACGTCTTGTCAAAGCAGAGATCGTGTCCCCTTATTCCGGGATTCTCATCAATACGGGCGTGGGTAACCCAACCGCACCATTGATTACGGCGCTTGGGAGATAAGCGAGTTTTACCAGGCCGGTGGGGACGCATAGTTTCGTCCGTCCATATAAGGGGATAAGGATCCACCTTTTTACCTACGCCTTCTTTCTCCTTTGCTTATCCATTTCCGTGCACTCGAGCTCCAGCGCCCAAGTCCGCACATCTCGCCTCAACCTTCCCCAGCCATGTCCGGAGCGGGAGGCAAGTGGATGGCCTCCTCCGTCACGGAGGGGCACATCAAGAGGCTGCGGAAGACTGGATACTTGTCCAGCGACATCGGGCAGCGGCTCCCCGACAAGGGGCAGCTCATCCCCACCCCCGGGCCCCATGAGAGGGCGGTGTTCCTCACCCACTTCCTCCGCGGACTGGGTTTTCCTCTTCACGCATTTGTCCGGGGCTCATGTTCTACTATGGCCTGGATTTCCATGATCTGGCCCCGAATTTCGTCCTCAACATCTCGGCGTTCATCGTCGTGTGCGAGGCCATCCTCCGCATCAAGCCCCACTTCGGCTTATGGCTGAAGACCTTCAATGTCAAGCCGAAGGTAGTGGGGGCCAGCAGGCGGAGTGTGGAGGCGCCATGGTGGGCAAGATGCCCAACGTTATATGGCTCGAGGGCTCCTTCGTGGAAACCATCAAAGGGTGGCAATCGGGGTGGTTCTACATCACCGAGCCACATGACCCTGAATGGGCAGCGGCCCCCGAGTTCCGATCTGGCATCCCCACACGGCTCACCTCCTGGAAAGAGAAGGGCCTGACATGGGGTAATTCGGAAGAGCTGACCGGACTCCAAACCTGCGTTCAAAACCTTGTGAACAAGAAGATCAAGCTTGTCAACGTAGTCCAGGTCGTGCTCATCCACCGGATCCTCCCGTGCCAACAACGGGCCTTCAGTTTGTGGGAGTTTGATCCGGCACATCACCAATCCTTGAGCAGGCTCTTCGACACTACGTATGAAGATGCCTGGAAGGTGCTGTTCAAGGGCGCCAAGGCTCCCGCATCCGCTACCGAAGATCGCGGATTCAGCTCGCAGTGTCAAGCCGGTGAGGTAAGATATTTTACCCTTTACGGGGCACTTATTTTCCATAGTTTGACTCTATGTGGGATGTAAACTCCCCTACCTTTGACAGGCCTGGCAGAAGAAGTCCGGGCAGGTTAACTATCCGGCTCCCTTGCCAGAAGACACAGCGGACGCCCAATTAACGGGGCTGCTGGTTCTGGCGCCTTACGTGGTGCCGGAGAAGAAGGCCAAGAAGAAGGCCACGGGAGCTCGAAGGAGTTCCCGGCGCCAGGTGATGTCGGACTCATCGTCCGACGACTCCGAGGCAGACTCCTCCCGCAAAGACGGGGAGGAGGAAAAAGAGGCCTCTCCCCCAGCGGGGGGAGAGAAGAAAAGGAAGGCCGCCCCAACGGGGGAGGCCGAAGGGTCCAAGAAGGGAAGGACCCTCCCTCCGGACTACTCCACCAATGCCGACGATGGCGAAGAGGAGTGGCCACCGAGGACTAAGCCCCTGGCGACATCATAAGTGTCCGGATACCAGAATTACTCATGGCGTTTCGTTTGTCGTATAGAATCTCCTAACGCCGAACATAACCCTGCAACCCGCCCAAGGACGGGCTCGACACTTCAACGAGCGGCTCCCTGGCATCGTCGGACGTGAATAGCACTTCACTTCCGGCCGTCTCCTCTCCTCGCGCTGCGGATGACGCCGAGGTGGGGTCCCAGAAGGGGCCCAGCCAGGAGGAGGAGGTCCCGGAGGGGCCGCAAGGCAACCTCCCAGACTTTGGGAGCAAGGGGGATCAAACCCTGAAGGGTTCTGAGTTCGGCCCTGGGCCGGACTCCGCACCGGAATCTTCAGTGGTCCCGGAGTCCGGCGGATGGTCCCTTCGTAAGAAGGGCGAGACTACGACACCGGTGACCTCCATCCAACCAGAGGCGCCGGATAATTTGCTGGAGGCGCTTAACAACGTCTCCATCGATGAGGAGCACCGCACTGCTATGAGTGCGGTGATCCAGAAAGTTCAGTCCGCCAAGAGCGGGCTGACTGAAGCCTATGCCAGCCTTCTAACAGGCTTTGAGATATGTAGTTAAGATATGTAAAAATATTACCGCATAGACAGTAGCCCCTGATGCTCAGTTTGGTGTTCATAAATAAAAGCCGAACTGAGGATCTAAAAAGATATACGCAGGAGTCTAACATAAGCATGTCAATATGGGAATGCAGGCTGTGCTGCTGACCTCTGCCGCACTGACTGTGGAGGTCAATGCATTGAAGCAGAGCCTCGAGCGGTCCGAGAACAAGCTCGGCCTTGCCAAGAAGCAGCTCGAGGACAAGGAAGGTAAGTAATACCTTATGGAAGTATATAAAAGATGTGGTTGCAAAAAATTACAGGAATAACGTGAGAATTGCAGGGGCCACGAACGAGGTGGCGACCCTGAAGGAAGCGTTGTCCAAGGCCGAAAGTAATGCGGCCGTGGAACGCACCGAGCGAGAGAAGCAGGAGGCGCGGGTGGCAGAGGTGCGGCAAGAGCTCCAGGCTCTCGTGGAAAAACACGAGAGTTTGGAGCGTGACTCGAAGACTCGAGAGTCCGAGCTCGCCTCGGCTCTTGAGAGCGCCAAAGCCGCTAAGGCCGAAGCCCAAAAAGCCCTCCAGGAAATTGAGGCAATAAAGAGATAGCGGCGGGTAAGGCATTCTTCATGCAAAGCAAGCACGTGAAAGTGAATTACTTGTTACTTACCCGAATCCGGAGCTCTCCAAGAGCATTCGCAGATCTACCCCGAAGTGTGTCTGACGCTGCCGCCTTCTAACGGGCCGAGGAGGGGAGCTCGACGGAGAAGGTGTTCTGGTCTCAGTATGCTGAGGCCGGTCACCCGGTGCCCTTGAGCGACTAGCTGAAGCAGCTGGTCGAGCTCCATAAGGTGGCCGAACAGGCCATGAAGGGCCTCATAGTTCGGCTGTGGCCTAAGGAAGCCATGCCTGAGAGCTACTTCGGGCTGGTGAGGCGGCTGGTGGATGCCTGTCCATGGATTGAAGTCGTCAAGCGCTCCGTCTGCATCGAAGGTGCCCGTAGGGCCCTTGCCCGTGCTAAAGTGCACTGGGGCAAGATGGACGCTGAGAAGCTTGTGACGGACGCTCCACCGCCGGGTAGGGAGTATCGCAAGCCTGAGATGTATTATCAGGGCGTCCTGAAGGGTGCCCGCCTTATAGCGGGTGAATGCTCCAAAGATGTAATTTTTGAGTAAACTCGCATTTGTTATCCTGTACGCTTGAAAACTTGTTCATATGCGCTAAGCAACGCTTGTGAATTTAAAATATTACCTTCTGTGCGGCCGTTTATTAAATTTGAGAGATGGCGAGTCGTCGGCTTCTGCCCCCATGCCACGAGTGCTGGGGTGTTCGGGATAAACTTGAGCGCTCTTTTTCCCATTCTTGGGTCCTTCGAGGGAGGCGCTCAACGCAACGAACAAGGCAACCGGACTATAATGCTTGAACACTCTCACTTAGCCATAGAATTCTATAATTTTAAATTTCGGCGAAGCCCCTAGTATTCGGAAGACCGAGTTCGGGGCGCTATCCACGCCTGGGCCGGACAAAGCCGACTCCTCGCTCTAAGCGGCATAAGTCTTTAGGGACTCAAAGAAACCTCTCGAGCAGCGACCGGCTCTCGCCCTATCATAACGACCAGTTTTAGCTTTCTCCACTGAGGTGCTTAACCCAGCTCAACCGGGGCACAATCGCAGTGGTTCTCCCAGCGCTACCTTAGCCGATATAACGGAACATAAGGTACCAAAACATGGGAGCCGGGTAAACCCAACTATTGACCCAAGACATGATTCGGAGCCGATGCATATAATGCTATAAGTTCGGGGTGCCGCACTTGTGAAAGTGTTTGGACTTATCACACCGTATTTTGGGGTACTTAAGCCCCTAGTGTATTTGGCTGTACCAAAGCGTACGGATGCAACATGTCATAAGTGAACATATATAGATAAGAAAAAGGAATGCAATAATAGGCAAAAGCTGTGCATTGTTTATTAAAAAAGCTACGGTAAAAGCAGAACGATACAAATAGTGCGATAAGCAAGGAACGGGACTATTTGACATGTTCTCCTCCAGGAGCGAGCTGCGGGATGATATGTAAAACAAGTGTACTGCTCGTTATAGAGACCACCTGTACACTCGACGTAGCTTTCTGCTTCCCTGGATGTTGCATCATGTGTTCGGCAATTATACTGCCGGACAGGGCTTCTTGAGAAAGGAGTCCTGAATAAGAGAAAGAAGAAGAATGACACAATTGGGAGCCCCTGGTGCGGTTGAGCCGCATTCTGGGCCTACCGTGGTCGTGCCCCTCCCCCTATTTCCATGGTATTTCCATAGCGTAATTATGTACGCGTAGTACTGGTTTCGCAATTTCGCGAGGGCTGGGGTTGGGGCCGCATTGCTACGCGTGCTCGGAACGTGCCAGGCGGTCTTGTTGTTGGTTACTCCAGGCGCGCTTGACGGTGTCCGGATGTTTAATAGCCGGACTAGAGAATTGCATTAAGAGGCTGCTTTGTACTTCTGCCGCGAGGGCCGCCGTATGCTCCTCCGTTCGGAGAGAGCGTTCGGTGTTTCCGTTGACCGTAATGACTCCTCGAGGGCCTGGCATCTTGAGCTTGAGGTATGCATAGTGCGGCACCGCATTGAACTTTGCAAATGCGGTTCGTCCGAGCAGTGCGTGATAGCCGCTGCGGAACGGGACTATGTCGAAGATTAATTCCTCGCTTCGGAAGTTATCCGGTGATCCGAAGACCACTTCAAGTGTAACTGAGCCTGTACAGTTGGCCTCTACACCTGGTATGATGCCTTTGAAGGTCGTCTTTGTGGGTTTAATCCTTGAGGGGTCTATGCCCATCTTGCGCACTGTATCCTGATAAAGCAGGTTCAGGCTGCTGCCGCCGTCCATCAGGACTCTAGTGAGGTGAAATCCGTCAACGATTGGGTCTAGAACCAATGCGGCGAATCCGCCATGGCGGATGCTAGTGGGGTGGTCCCTTCGATCAAAAGTGATCGGGCAGGAGGACCACGGATTGAACTTTGGGGCGACTGGCTCCATCGCATATACGTCCCTTAGTGCACGCTTCCGCTCCCTTTTGGGTATGTGGGTTGCGTATATCATGTTCACCGTCCGCACTTGTGGGGGGAAACCCTTCTGTCCTCTATTGTTCGGCGGCCGGGTCTCCTCCTCGTCATTGCTATGCAGCCCCTTGTCATTGTTTTCAGCAGTTAACTTGCCTGCCTACTTGAACACCCAACAATCCCTGTTGGTGTGATTGGCTGGCTTTTCGGGGGTGCCGTGTATCTGGCATGAGCGATCGAGTATTCGGTCCAAATTGGACGGGCCCGGAGTATTTCTTTTGAATGGCTTTTTCCGCTGACCGGGTTTAGAGCCTCTGAATCCGGCATTGACTGCCGTATCCTTAGTATTATCGCCATTAATGCGGCACTTGTGCTTGTTGCGACGCGACCTGCCGTTGCTGTCCTTGGTATCCGAATTACTAGGGCTCTTGGTCATGTTGTTACTACGAGCTAGCCAGCTGTCCTCTCCCGCGCAGAAGCGGGTCATGAGTGTTGTGAGGGCTGCCATGGATTTCGGCTTTTCCTGTCCTAGGTGCCGGGCAAGCCACTCGTCGCGGATGTTATGTTTGAAGGCTGCAAGGGCCTCTGCATCCGGACAGTCGACGATTTGATTTTTCTTGGTTAGGAACCGTGTCCAGAATTGTCTGGCCGATTCTTCTGGCTGCTGAATTATGTGGCTTAGGTCATCGGCGTCTGGTGGTCGCACATAGGTGCCCTGGAGGTTGTCGAGGAATGCGGTTTCCAGATCTTCCCAACAACCAATTGACTCTGCTGGCAAGCTGTTAAGCCAATGCCGAGCTGGTCCTTTAAGCTTGAGTGGGAGGTATTTGATGGCGTGTAGATCATCACCGCGGGCCATGTGGATATGAAGGAGATAGTCCTCGATCCAGACCGCAGGATCTGTTGTGCCATCGTATGATTCAATGTTTACGGGTTTGAAACCCTCAGGGATTTGATGATCCATTACTTCGTCTGTGAAGCATAGTGGGTGTGCGGCGCCTCTGTATTGGGCTATATCACGACGTAGCTCAAATGAGCTTTGTCTGCTGTGTTCGGCCCGGCCGTAATTGCCATATCCGGTGTGACGGTTATCATCACGTATCGTGGGGCGCCCACGCGATCCGTAGATCGATCTTGTTTGCCTTGCCTTGTCCTCAAGTATATCCCGCAGGTCTGGCGCATTTTCCCGCGCCTTGGTATTTTTTGAGCGGCACCGGGGTGCGGCTTGAGTGTAGGGCCGAGAGGCCTCTCTGTCATGGCCACGAGGTGGCCGGTCGGCCGTATTATGCACTGGTGATGTAGGTTTAGGTGCTTCCTCCACTAATCGGGGTAGCAGCCTGCATTTTGGGTAGCTCTTGGAGGGGAGTTCGAGTTCATACTCTTCGGCCGCAAGGACTTCAGTCCATCTGTCGGCTAGCAAGTCTTGGTCAGCTCTAAGTTGTTGCTGTTTTTTCTTGAGGCTGATTGCCGTGGCCATAAGCCTGCGTTTGACACGCTCTTGTTCTACGGGATCCTCAGGCACGACAAATTTGTCGTCGTCGAGGCTTGCCTCGTCTTCGGAGGGAGGCATGTAATTATCGCCCTCTACCTCTCTGTCCGCCGCTCTCTCATGAGGGCTGGCTTCTCCATCCTCCTGCGCTGAATTCTGCTGGAGGGGGTTGTCTTCGGCACTGTCCGGGGTGTTATTGTCCCCGGTGCCAAAATCCCCGTTTTTGCTGTGGCGGGTTTTAGAGCGGCGCCGCTGACGCCGGCGCTTAGGCTGTTTCTTGGAGGGGTCATCCTCTATTGTTCCATCGCCATTCCCATCATTTGGGATGTCCACCATGTATATGTCGCATGACGAGGTGGCCTTCCAGTGCCCTGTAGGCGCTGGTTCTTGGTCGTCTCCTGCATCATTGTCCGTACCATGGATGTCTTCGGAGTCGAAGAGGAGCATGTCGGTTAAGTCATCGACAGTGGCTACGATGTGGGTGGTGGGTGGGCTTTGAATTTCTTCGTCGTCCGCATCCCAACCCTCCTGACCATAATCCGGCCAGGGCTCTCCTGATAAAGAGAGAAACTTTAGCGAATTCAGGATGTCGCCAAAGGGCGAGTGCTGAAAGATGTCCGTAGCAGTGAACTCCATGATCGGCGCCCAATCGGATTCGATTGGCAGGGCACGGCTGGTTCGGAGTCCGGAGAGGAGTCCGGCACCTTGGAGTCACGAGCTTCGCAAAGGACAGCGTTGGTGTTTGGCTCAATCGCCGTAGAGACAGTAGCCCCCGAGGTGGTGTCTAGCCACCCGTCCTCGATCGGCGTAGTTGGCTCCGAGCTAAAGGTCGGAGCGGACTCTGGTGCGGCCTCCAGGGCACTGTTCGGCGACAGAGCTAGATCATGCCCATCGTGACAGTGCGGCATGCTTGGCTGTGGCTCGAACCCGTCGAAGATCAAATCTCCGCGGGCGTCCGCCGTGTAGTTTAAACTTCCAAATCTGACCTGATGGCCAGGGGCGTAGCTTTCAATCTGCTCCAGATGGCCAAGCGAATTGGCCCGCAGTGCAAAGCCGCCGAATACGAACATCTATCTGGGGAGAAAAGTCTCACCCTGGACCGCATCGTTGTTGATGATTGAAGGAGCCATCGGGCCTAAAGATGACGACACAGAGGAACTCTCAATGAAAGCACCAATGTCGGTGTCAAAACCGGTAGATCTCGGGTAGGGGGTCCCAAAATGAGTGTCTAGGCGGATGGTAACAGGAGACAAGGGACACGATGTTTTTACCCAGGTTCGGGCCCTCTCAATGGAGGTAAAATCCTACTCCTGCTTGATTGATATTGAAGATATGGGTAGTGCAAGAGTAGATCTACCACGAGATCAGAGAGGCTAAACCCTAGAAGTTAGCCTATGATATGATTGTTGTTCGTCCTACGGACTAAAACCCTCCGGTTTATATAAGCACCGAAGAGGGTTAGGGTTACACAGAGTCGGTTACAATGGTAGGAGATCTACATATCCGTATCGCCAAGCTTGCCTTCCACGCCAAGGAAAGTCCCATCCGGACACGGGACGAAGTCTTCAATCTTGTATCTTCATAGTCTAGGAGTCCGGCCGAAGATGATAGTTCGGCTATCCGGACACCCCCCTAGTCCGGGACTCCCTCAGTCACCTTATCGTGGCTACAGTCCCGCCGGCTGGTGGGAGCTTACTGTAGCCACACTGGGTCTCATAAGGTTATTGGCGTGCTTGCCTCGGGGCAAGGGACGACCGCCTGCTGGAGGTCGGCCCTTCCCCAGCCCGACTGATCGGGCGTCCGCCGCCTTTGGCGGTGTCTCTGCCTGGTAGGGCCTGCGGCTGGCAGGCCGTACCGACAGGCCGTCGTGGGGAACAGGGTTCCGCCTGCTTGGAGCAACGTCAGGGGAGACATGGCACAGTGCCCCACCGTGTGGAGATCTCCGCCTGTACGGAGCACTGTAGCCATGCCTGTCCCGTACGTCGGGGACGACGTCCTACACTGTAGCTTGTACTCTTGATGGGGGCTCGGTTGTTCTGAGGCCGTGAGGTTGCCGCCTGCCTGACGCTGCTCTCTCTGGAGGCCGGCCGGCTGGAGCCGGACACTCGTAGTGCCGTAGGCTAGGGCTGGCCGCCCTCTGGTAGCCAGCCGTTGAGCCAGCCGGCCCCCAGAGGGCGGAGCTTCAGCTTGGGGCCCAGCTAGGCGGAGCTGGCCAAAAGTCTTGATAAATTCAGGGAGTCGGGTGAGCCTACCCGTGGCCCATTACTCCGACAGTAGTCCCTGAAGCCGGTGAGGTGTTGTGGTTGAGGGGCCGCGAAGTCTCAGCGGCTTCCCCCCTCATCGGGCTCCGGGAGAACGTCAATTCATCTTGTGGCTAGCCGACTGCTGAAGCCGGCCTTGCCCAGGCGGAGCTATGTGGTCGATTTTGAACTCCGAGGAGGGAAACAGGTGGCGTGCCTGCCAAGCTTCCCGGGCCGCCGCCCGCCATAGACGCGCCACGCGGCACACGTCAGCCCGGCCAGCCTGCCACCCCACGCCCCTGATGGGACGTGACAATGGGCCGGGCCCGCCACTACCGCGCCTCGGCAACCGGGCGGATCCGCTGTGCCGAGGGGGGTGGTTGCCATTCCCACGACCGTTTGCGGCGTGGTGAATGCGTGCGCTAAATGGGGGTCGTGGGGTCATGGGCGTAGTTAATCCAACGACCCACGCCCCACCCCCTCGGCTTTGTAGCCCCAGGGCTATAAGTAGGGGGATGGGAGTGGTCCGGCAAAGCTTGCGCGCCCCCTCCCACTTTTCTTCTTCCTCTGCTCTCTCCTCCGCTGCCGTCGCTGCTGCTCAGCGCTGCCGTGGGGCTGCCGCCGTCGTTCGTCGCCAACGCACTTATCCTCCTCACGCAGCCAGCTGGAAGCCATGGCGCGCGAGTAGGGCGTCGACTGGGACGGGTCGACAGTGATCGAGGATCACATCTCCTTCCTCCGCGACACGCGCCGGATGCCCAGCGCGGCCTTCGTCAAGGCGCGGGTGCCACTGGAGGAGGAGATCTCGCCGGCGCCGCGGGGAGACGAGCGGGTCGTCTTCCGCGCGCACTTCCTCCGCGGCTTCAGCCTTCCGGTGAGTGGCTTCTTCCGCTCTTTCCTCGACTTCTACAATCTCCAGCCTCATCACCTCATGCCCAGCGCCGTGACCCTACTCTCCGCCTTCGTCACGTCGTGCGAGGGCTACATCGGCTCCTCCCCACACTCGAGCTGTGGGGAGCATTCTTCTACGGGAAGCTCGGCACCTCCGCCAGGGAGACGGCGGCCGAGTGCGGCGGCTTTGTCACCATGCGCTGATCGGCGAAGCGGAACGTCTTCCCCATCATCAAGCTGGCGTAGTCCGTGAAGATGTGGCAGCAGTTCTATTTCTTAGTCGAGAACGTAGATCCGGCTGCCGACTTCCTCAACCGCCGTCTTATGAGGCCGCCCCCCTACCGGGACTCGGCCCACCTGGAGGTACAAACCGAAACCGGTATTGGCGGATGCGGCGGCCGCCATCGGCCGACTCCGAGTGCTCCAGGAGTCGGAGGGCCTTGTGGCCCCCGACCTCCTTGTTGCCTTCGTTGAGCGTCGGATCCTCCCACTCCAGAGCCGCCCTCATTCGATCTTCCGGATGGGAGGGCACTGCGACCCATGCCGGCTATGCACGAAAGGGATGCCGCCTGCCGAGGTTGCGCGGATGGCGAATGAGATCTCTGACCTTAAGGTGTCGGAGGAAGACTGGCGGTACGGGAAGCGGCCGTACTCCCGCCACAATCCGCTGATACATCTCCATCGTATCTACTTTTCCAAACACTTTTGCCCTTGTTTTGGACTCTAACTTGTATGATTTGAATGGAACTAACCCGGACTGACGTTGTTTTCAGCAGAATTGCCATGGTGTTGTTTTATGTGCAGAAAACAAAAGTTCTCGGAATGACCTGAAACTCCACGGAACATCTTAGAAAAAACAATAAAAAATCCTCCAAAAGATGAAGGCAAGGGATCCCACACCCTGTCGACGAGGGTGGGGGGCACGCCCCCTGGGCGCGCCCCCCTACCTCGTGGGCCCCCTGGTGGCCCTCCGACGCCAACTCCAACTCCATATATTGGCTTTCGGGGAGAAAAAAAATTAGAGAGAAGAAATCATCACGTTTTACGATACGGAGCCACCGCCAAGCCCTAATCTCTCTCGGGAGGGCTGATCTGGAGTCCGTTTGGGGCTCCGGAGAGGGGGATTCGTCGCCGTCGTCATCATCAACCATCCGCCATCACCAATTTCATGATGCTCACCGCCGTGCGTGAGTAATTCCATCTCAGGCTTGCTGGACGATGATGGGTTGGATGAGATTTATCATGTAATCGAGTTAGTTTTGTTAGGGTTTGATCCCTAGTATCCACTATGTTCTGAGATTGATGTTGCTATGACTTCGCTATGCTTAATGCTTGTCACTAGGGCCCGAGTGCCATGATTTCAGATCTGAACCTATTATGTTTTCATGAATATATGTGTGTTCTTGATCCTATCCTGCAAGTCTATAGTCACCTACTATGTGTTATGATCCGGCAACCCCGAAGTGACAATTATTGGGACCACTCCCGGTGATGACCATAGTTTGAGGAGTTCATGTATTCACTATGTGCTAATGCTTTGTTCCGGTTCTCTATTAAAAGGAGGCCTTAATATCCCTTAGTTTCCAATAGGACCCCGCTGCCACGGGAGGGTAGGACAAAAGATGTCATGCAAGTTCTTTTCCATAAGCACGTATGACTATATACGGAATACATGCCTACATTACATTGATGAATTGGAGCTAGTTCTGTGTCACCCTATGTTATGACTGTTACATGACAAAACGCATCCGACATAATTATCCATCTCTAATCCGGTGCCTACGAGTTTTCCATATACTTGTTCTCGCTTATTTACTTTTCCGTTGCTACTGTTACAATCACTACAAAATACCCAAAACATTACTTTTGCTGTCTTACTTTTGTTACCGTTACCACCACTATCATATTACTTTGCTAATAAACACTTTGCTGTAGATACTAAGTTTCCAGGTGTGGTTGAATTGACAACTCAGCTGCTAATACTTGAGAATATTATTTGGCTCCCCTTGTGTCGAATCAATAAATTTGGGTTGAATACTCTACCCTCGAAAACTGTTGCGATCGCCTATACTTGTGGGTTATCAAGACTAATTCTGGCGCGTTGCCAGGGAGCATAGCTCTATTCTTTGAGTCACTTGGGATTTATATCTTCTGATCACTATGAGGAACTTGAAAGACGAAAGAACTAAGATTTTTCCCCTCAACTACGAAAGGGAGGCAAGGAACTTCCATCTAGCTCTGCACTAGATTCTCCTTCTGTTTTGAGTTAAGCTTGCGACACCTAAACCTGCTACTACTTTGAATTCTAATATGTTGCATGTTATTGATGATGCCACTTCTGCTATGCATGATACTTATGATGAAACACTTCGTGTGTGATACTACTGTGCCATTAGGTGATTTCTTGATGAACAACTTGCTAGGGTTAGAGAGAATGATATTATTGAATGATAGTGATGATGAAGGTTCTCTCCCTAATTATGAATTGCCTGTTGTTCCTGAGGGTTATGTTATGGATGAAGAAGCTGCTAGAGCTATTTTTTCTTGCAATGATAGATATGATCTTAAGAAGTTATTAGCTAAATGGAAGCAGCAGTCTCTTAATGCTAGAATGAAACCTGACCCTGCTTTTGCTACTTCACCTATCTGTGTTACTGATAAGGATTATGAATTCTCTGTTGATCCTGAAATTATTACTTTAGTTGAATCTGATCCTTTTTATGGCCTTGAATCTGAAACTGTTGTGGCACATCTTACCAAGTTGAATGATATAGCTACCCTGTTTACTAATGATGAGAAGTCTCGCTATTATTATATCCTTAAGATATTTCCGTTCTCATTAAAGGGTGATGCTAAGACTTGGTATAATTCTCTTGCTCCTGGTTGTGTGCGTAGTCCCCAGGATATGATTTATTACTTCTCTGCTAAATATTTCCCTGCTCATAAGAAACAAGCTGCCTTGCAGGGAAATATATAATTTTGTGCAAATCAAAGAAGAGAGTCTCCCACAAGCTTGGGGGAGGCTTCTCCGATTACTTAATGCTTTGCCTGATCATCCTCTTAAGAAAAATGAAATACTTGATATCTTTTATAATGGACTAACCGATGCTTCCAAGGACTACTTGGATAGTTGTGCTGGTTGTGTTTTCAGGGAAGAACAGTCGACGAAGCTGAAATATTATTGAATAATATGTTGACTAATGAAAATAATTGGACTCTTCCTGAGCCAATTCCTGAGGCAATTCCTGAACCAATTGAGCCAACTCCTGAGCCTATTCCTAAACCACTCCGAAGAAGAGAGGTGTTTTATTTCTCAGTCCTGAAGATATGCAAGAGGCAAAGAAATCAATGAAAGAAAAAGGTATTAAAGCTGAAGATGTTAAGAATTTACCTCCTATTGAAGAAATACATGGTCTTAATATACCGCCTGTTGAAGAACCACATTGTCTTGATAACCCGACACAGGTAGTAAAGGTAAATTCTCTCTATAGATATGATAAAGTTGAAATCCCCTCTACTAAATTTCATAGCCCATGCTTAGATGAATTTGATTGACTTTATGGCTAGACAAGAAAGTTTTAATGCTTATGTTGGTAGAGAATTAAAGAATAATGCTTTCGAGATAGGACGCTTGAGCGATTATATGGCTAGAGTTAAAGATGAACTTAAACTCGTTAGCAAATATGCTTCTATGGTTGCTACTCAAGCTGAGCAAGTACTTAAAGCTCAAATGATTTGCTTGATGAATTAAATAATAAAAATGACTTTGCTGTTAGAGTGGCTACTAGAACTGGTAGAATGACTCAGGAACCTTTGTATCCTGAAGGCCACCCTAAGAGAATCGAGCAAGATTCTCAGAGAAATAATTTAGAGGCACCTAGTTCTTCTAAAAAGAAGAAAAAGAAAAATGATAGACTTTGCATGCTTCTAGTGAACCTATGTAGACACACCTGAGAATCCCAATGATATTTCTATTTCTAGATGCTGAAACACAATCAGGTGATGAACATGAACCTAGTGATAATGTTAATGATAATGTTCATGTTGATGCTCAACCTAGCAAAAACAATGATGTAGAGTTGAACCTGCTGTTGATCTTGATAACCCACAATCAAAGAATCAACGTTATGATAAAAGAGATTTTGTTGCTAGGAAGCACGGTAAAGAAAGAGAACCATGGGTTCAGAAACCCATGCCTTTCCTCCTAAACCATCCAAGAAAAGGATGATGAGGATTTTGAGCGCTTTGCTGAAATGATTAGACCTATCTTTTTACGTATGCGCTTAACTGATATGCTCAAATAAATCCTTATGCTAAGTATATGAAGGATATCATTACTAATAAAAGAAAGATACCGAAAGCTGAAATTTCCACCATGCTTGCTAATTATACTTTTAAGGGTGGAATACCAAAGAAACTTGGAGATCCAGGAGTACCAACTATACCATGCTCCATTAAAAGAAATTATGTTAAAACTGCTTTATGTGATCTTGGAGCCGGTGTTAGTGTTATGCCTCTCTCTTTATATCGTAGACTTGAATTGAATAAGTTGACACCTACTGAAATATCTTTGCAAATGGCTGATAAATCAACTGCTATACCTGTCGGTATTTGTGAGGATGTGCCTGTTGTGGTTGCAAATGTCACTATCTTAACGGACTTTGTTATTCTTGATATTCCCGAGGATGATAGTATGTCTATTATCCTTGGTAGACCTTTCTTAATACTGCAGGGGTTGTTATTGATTGCAACAAAGGCAATGTCACTTTTCATGTTAATGGTAATGAGCATACGGTACACTTTTCCGAGGAAACAACCTCAAGTTCATAGCATCAATTCTATTGGAAAAATTCCAACTATCATTATTTGGAGGTTTTGAATTCCTCTCCCTACTGTCAAGAAAAAGTATGATATTCTTATTGTTGGGGATTTCATATCCCCGTTGAGGTAACTAGTGTTATTCGAAATTTCTCCGGTTCCGTGTTATTCGGAATGAGTTGTTAACAAGACTTGATCAACCTTGTTAGTGGATTCATTTTGATGATCACGAGATGGATGAAACTAGAAGGCACAACCTTCTGTACCCTCTTTTTACTTTCTGTTATTTAGAATAAATAAAGCAAAAATAGTATTATCTGTCTGTTTTCTAAATTATCCGTGCAATAAAAAATATCCCGAAAAAAAAGTGCTCCAAATGCCCTGCAAATTATTATGATTTTTTATGGAATATTTGAGGATTTTAGGCACTGAAACACTGCAGGGGGGAAGCACCTGGCCACGAGGGTGAAGGGCGCGCCTGCACCCCCTGGGCGCGCCCCCCTATCTCGTGGGCTCCTGGTGGCCCCCTCCACTTATTCCTGCAGCCACACACTCCATCTTCTTCCCAAAAAAATCCCCATCCAGCTCAAGCACGAGTTCTTGCTCATTTTGCTGAGATTTTTGATCTCCTTGTCAAAGCTCCATTCACAAAACTGCTTTGGGAGATTGTCGCTTGGTATGTGACCCCTCCATTGGTCCAATTAGTTTTTGTTCTAGCGCTTTAGTCATTGCAAATTTTTGCTGCATAGGTGAGCATGTTCTTGAGCTTGCATGTTAAATTTATGAGATCCCAAGCAATTTTGATGCACGATATAGGCTCTAGGCACTTGTAGGAGTAGTTGCTACAAATCTTGTTTAGTTTTATTCACTTTATTTTGAAGTTACTAAAATTTCAGAATTTTTTCAGAAAAGAAATTATGTCTAGGAGAATGTACCCAAGGTGGTTCCTCAACAAAGAAAGGAACTAGGCGTTGCTATGCATGAGCAAGACGATTGAAACCACAAGGGATGCCGAGTGCGAGCTTGTGAGTGGCCATCAGACGAGTTTATGGTCAAAGCAGGCTTTAAGGATGAATTTTACGCATATGTGTGTAATTGCCTATCTTGAGGACTTCTTACAAGATAAGTGTCCTCAGTACTACCAACTGACCGGTTCATTCGTAAGAAGGTTTAATATAAATCTCCGCGTAATTCTCAGAGTGTCCTGTTTGATATTTAGATAAATCTTATACCATGGACTTAGAAGATTTTTACAACTGCTTGCAAACTTCCATCTTGGGGTAATGTCAGGGATCCCCCTAAATCTGAATATAGAGACTTTCTTGCTAGAATAACTGTGGGGGAATCTAGAGATATAACACAAGCCACTATAGGGAGCGTTCACTTTCCTGCATACATTATTTTGCTCTCTTCATAGGTAGATGCATAAATGCTAAGGATGAAGCATGTCACATGTGTGTCCCTGATCTCAGCATTCTCAGGAGTGCTGTGTTAGGAGACCAATCTTATCATATGGGAGCCATTGTAGCTCGCAGGTTGCATCAGAATAGACATAACGGAGATTTCTTTGGAGGAATTTATGCAACCCGCTTAGCTAATTTTCTTGAGATAGACATTCATGAGGGTGATATGGAGTTACCCCCTTCTTATTTAGATTTTGATTCTATGGTTTCCCACCAGTTTGTTGAGAGGACTGAACCACCTCTCCAGTATCGACTAATCTTTAACAAACGTCATGTAGTCCATATTGCTCTTCCTGCTCCCTACCTTTTTGATTATCAGGCAAAAGGAAGATATGTTGTCACCAGGGAGGAAGCAGCTGAACACGAGGGGAGAGCGGATGCAGCTCCCCAACACGCCGCAGCTCAAGAGGCGGTTGCCGCTGCATCTCAGTACGACCCCAGTTTTCACTTACGGATATCAGCCAGGCGGCCCTTGGTACTAGACCAACTTAGGCCAAAAGCCTAAGCTTGGGGGAAGTACGTATTTCTCACTGACTTTACATTCATGTTCACACATTATTCTAGTCGTCGGTGCTCATACTCTTTCATTTGTTATTATCCATGCTAGTTTAAATTTTCTTTTTTCTCGCTTTCTTCTTGTGTGCTTGATAAACCCTTAAGAAAAACAAAAAAAATTAGTGAGTTTAATTTCTATGCCTGTAGTAGAAATTTAAAATGAAAACCCCAAAGATTTCTTCTTCTTCTTCTTCTTAACTTGTTGGGAGCTTTCCCATGTAAATAGTTTTATTTTCTTTTCTTTCCTTTGGGGGTCGAGAAGACCATATTGAAAATGTTAGTGGCTCTCATATGCATGATTGTTTATTTAATTTAGAGCCCATATTACCCTGTCTTCTCTCTTGAGTTGAATGATTGCAGATTCCAACTTAGTCCAATGCACGTGCACTCTTATATTATACACATCGTTTGGTCGTGCAAGTGAAAGGCAATAATGACAATTTATTATGGACTTATTGGGATGAGAAAAGCTAGTATGAACTCGACCTCTCTTGTTTTTGTAAATATGATGAGTTCATCATTTCTGATTCAGCTTTTTATGAAGTAACATATTTGAAATGACATTTAGAGATTATAGTTGCTTGTGCCGTGCTTGAATTAGCTATGAGTTATAATTGTTTACCTTGCGTGCCAACATGCTATTAGAATGATTATGATGTGATATGATGGGATGGTATCCGCCTTTGAATGAATTGAGTGACTCGACTTGGCACATGTTCACGCATGTAGTTGAATCAAATCAATATAGCCTTCATGATATTTATGTTCATGGTGGATTATATCCCACTCATGCTGGTACTCGGTGTAAATTAATTTTAATGCATGTTTATGACTGTTGTCGCTCTCTCAGTTGGTCGCTTCCCAATCTTTTGCTAGCCTTCACCTGTACTAAGCGGGAATACTGCTTGTGCATCCAAACTCCTTAAACCCCAAAGTTGTTCCATACGAGTCCACTATACCTACCTATATGTGGTATCTACCTGCCGTTCCAAGTAAATTTGTATGTGCCAAACTCTAAACCTTCAAATAAACATTCTGTTTTGCATGCTTGAATAGCTCATATGTCAACTAGAGGTGCCCTTATCTTCCATGTTAGGCGGGTTATTCTCAAGAGGAGTGGACTCCGCTCCTCATTCACGAGAAAATGGCTGGTAACCGGGATGCCCAATCCCATGCTTTATGCAAACTAAATCAAAATAATTGCAAACAAAACTCCCCCTGGGACCCGTTGAATGTTGGAGGCACTCATTGTTTCGAGGAAGCCATGGATTGATGCTTGTGGAGGAGGGGGAGTATAAACTTTACCATTCTGTTTGGGAACCGCCTATAATCTGTTCAGCATGGAAGATATCATCATCTTTTAGTTGTTATGTTGACAATGAAAGTATGCTGCTCAAAATATAATTTATCTCTATTTCAAAACCGAGCTCTGGCACCTCTACAAATCCCTGCTTCCCTCTACGAAGGGCCTATCCATTTACTTTTATGTTGAGTCATCACCCTTCTTATTAAAAGCACCCGCTGGAGAGCATACTGTCATTTGCATTCATTATAATTGGTTTATATTGGGTATGACTTGACTGGATTTCTTTTACCATGAATTACAATGTTTAGTCAGTCCTTGATCTTTAAAGGTGCTCTGCATTTATGTTTTGCGGTCTCAGAAAGGGCTAGCGAGATACCATTCTGTTATACCATGTTATGATTATTTTGAGAAAGTGTTGTCATCCGAATTTTGTTATTATAGCTCGCTAGCTGATTATGCTATTGGTATGAGTAATTATGAGACCTACGTGTTATTGTGAGTATGGTTAGTTCATAATATTTGCTGAAACTTGAATGCTGGCTTTTCATGTTTACACCAACAAGAGCAAACAGAGTTTGTAAAAGTTTTTATTTTTCTCTTTCAGTTTGTCAACTGAATTGCTTGAGGACAAGCAAGGGTTTAAGCTTGGGGGAGTTGATACGTCTCCGTCGTATCTACTTTTCCAAACACTTTTGCCCTTGTTTTGGACTCTAACTTGTATGATTTGAATGGAACTAACCCGGACTGGCATTGTTTTCAGCAGAATTGCCATGGTGTTGTTCTATGTGCAGAAAACAAAAGTTCTCGGAATGACCTGAAACTCCACGGAACATCTTAGAAAAAACAATAAAAAATCCTCGCCAAAGATGAAGACCAGGGGGCCCACACCCTATCCATGAGGGTGGGGGGCGCCCCCTGGGCGCGCCCCCTACCTCGTGGGCCCCCTGGTGGCCCTCCGACGCCAACTCCAACTACATATATTGGCTTTTGGGGAGAAAAAAATCAGAGAGAAGAAATCATCATGTTTTACGATACGGAGCCGCTGCCAAGCCCTAATCTCTCTCGGGAGGGCTGATCTGGAGTCCGTTCGGGGCTCCGGAGAGGGGGATTTGTCGCCGTCGTCATCATCAACCAAACTCCATCACCAATTTGATGATGCTCACCACTGTGCGTGAGTAATTCCATCGTAGGCTTGCTGGACGGTGATGGGTTGGATGAGATTTATCATGTAATCGAGTTAGTTTTGTTAGGGTTTGATCCCTAGTATCCACTATGTTCTGAGATTGATGTTGCTATGACTTTGCTATGCTTAATGCTTGTCACTAGGGCCCGAGTGCCATGATTTCAGATCTGAACCTATTATGTTTTCATGAATATATATGTGTGTTCTTGATCCTATCCTGCAAGTCTATAGTCACCTACTATGTGTTATGATCCAGCAACCTTGAAGTGACAATAATCGGGACCACTCCCAGTGATGACCATAGTTTGAGGAGTTCATGTATTCACTATGTGCTAATGCTTTGTTCCGGTTCTCTATTAAAAGGAGGCCTTAATATCCCTTAGTTTCCAATAGGACCCCGCTGCCACTGGAGGGTAGGACAAAAGATGTCATGCAAGTTCTTTTCCATAAGCACGTATGACTATATATGGAATACATGCCTACATTACATTGATGAATTGGAGCTATTTCTGTGTCACCCTATGTTATGACTATTACATGACGAACCGCATCCGGCAAAATTATCCATCACTAATCCGGTGCCTACGAGTTTTCCATATACTGGTTCTCGCTTATTTACTTTTCTGTTGCTACTGTTACAATCACTACAAAATACCAAAAACATTACTTTTCCTGTCTTTACTTTTGTTACCATTACCAGCACTATCATATTACTTTGCTACTAAACACTTTGCTGCAGATACTAAGTTTCCAGGTGTGGTTGAATTGACAACTCAGCTGCTAATACTTGAGAATATTCTCTGGCTCCCCTTGTGTCGAATCAATAAATTTGGGTTGAATACTCTACCCTCGAAAACTGTTGCGATCCCCTATACTTGTGGGTTATCATCCGCCGCTTGGCGTAAGTTTCTTCATCTTGTCCTTCTGATCTGTTTTCTTCAGCCTCGTTCTTGTTGTGATGCAACTCCTTTCTGGTCGCAGATTTACATGTCCGCAGCGACGGCCGCCCTCCTGGGGCCGGGCGATGACTACCAGCCGGACAGGGCGGTGAGCGACCTGGACGACCCCGACTTGGTGGCGGCCGCCCTGGCGGACGACGCAACAGGCGGTGGCAGCAGAGCAGACAGCGGCGGCAGAGCAGGCGGATCCAAGGAAGGCGGCGGCATGGGGACTTGGCCCGACGACGACGCCGACGAAGACGAACCGCGCCCCACCCGGAGCTCTGCCAATACCGGCGCCGGCCCCTCTTCTGGGCCACCCGCCGCGGTAGCAAGTGCAAGCGGAAGCAGGGCGCTACCCTATTAGGCAGCGCCCCGAAGAAGCCCAAGAACCCGGCCGCAGCGACCAGGCGGAAAGAAGCCACGGCCAGGGTGGCCAAGTATCAGAGGCAGCCAAAGGTGCCCGTCATGGTGTCGGCGTAAGTATCTTTTCCATGTTTCTCGTCTACTTGCCAATCTGGCATGAGAGCCTTGTGACTTGTCTTCTTATTTTAGGGCCCCGCTAACCCTCGAGAAGTCGAGCGCCGCCTCGGTCATCAGGTCAGCGGCGACCTCCTCGACCAGCCGGCAAATCGACCCAGCCGCCGACCTCCGGGAGGCGACAGAGTGGAACGTGCGGGAGGCGCGTGAGGAAGAGGTTGACTGTCTGGCCAAGGAGCAGGCGGACAAGGCCGCCGCGTCTGCTCAGAGAGCGCTAGCGCAGGCGGAAGCCCAAGCCGCGGAGAGGGAGTGGCTCGCAGAGGCCACACGCCGCCAAGTGCCGCTGCTCATGGCGCCCCTGAACACCGCGTCGCCTCCGCCTGAGTTCGTGGCGACGGCCGGAGGAGCCGGCGACGATCACCCGATCCGGGAGCGGGAGGGCGGCGACGTGGCTATGTCGGACGTCTTTGTGCCACCGCCACCGCCTCCACCACCGCCGCCAGCCATCGGGACGTAGGACGAGCAGCCGGCTGCACCGCCGGTGCCACCGGTCGAGGACACGGTGGTGACGGACCTGATTCCTGAGGTCCGCATACCCACGCGCCGCTGCCTTGAGAAGGCAGCCTCAGCGCCGCGGCCGCAGGAGGTCGGCGCCACGAGCTCGTCGGTCCCCGACACCGAGGCGACCAACGCCGCGCCCGTAGGCTGGATACGCGGGGGTGGGATGGGCGCCCTGAATCAGGCGTCCCTCGATGTCCAGGCCAAACTCCAAGCTGAAGTGAAAGCCCTTAAGTGCTGCAACAAGGCCTTCCTTGACTCTCGAACCGCCATCCGCGTAAGTTATCTTCGGCTTTCTTCTTTGCGTGGGGGCACGCAAGCGCACCCACTGGGTGTAGTCCCCAATTTCCGGGCCGGCTGCTGAGCAGGCTGGCCGGAACTTTATCTTGCAAACGTCGACTGCTGACTTCGTCTGGTGTTCCTTCTGCAGGACTACCACAGTATCCGCGCGACTGCCTACAACTCCAGGGTCCAGGAGCTGGAGACGCAGACCGCCCATCTGACCGAGAGCCGGAGTAAGCTCTATCTTTCTTTCTTCGCGGGGGCGCGATGGCGCACACGCGGGCTGTAGTCCCCGAGGTTCGGGTCGACTGCTGAGCAGTCGGGCCGAATCTCCTCAGTGTTTCTTTCTTCATTAATTACTTATTCTCTGTGAGGGAGCGATGGCGCACCCGCGAGCTGTAGTCCTCGAGGTTCGGGCCGACTGCTGAGAAGTCGGGACGAATCTCCTTAGTGTTTCCTTCTTCATTAATTACTTGTTCTCTGCGGGGGCGCGATGGCGCACCCGCGGGCTGTAGTCCCCGAGGTTCGTGCCGACTTCTGAGCAGTCGGGCCGAATCTCCTCAGTGTTTCCTTCTTTGTCTTGTCTGCTTGACTGATGCTCTTTTCTTCTTTCCCTCTTTCCAGAGGCCAACGCCGCCTTGCAACAGTAGCTGGTCGAGGCCAACACTGCTCTGCACGACAAGGAGGCGGAGTGCATCAAGCTAGCCGAGGAGCGAGACCGGCTGGTCGCTCAACTTGCCGAATAGGCGGAGGCCCTCAAGGCGGCCCAGCTGGAGGTGAAGACGAAGGAGGCCGACCTTCTCGCCTAGTTTGAGGTTGAGCGCTCCGCCTGGGCCGAAAGGGAGGCCCAGATGACGGCCTTCTTCAGCAGCATTGAAGACTTGGTCGATGGTAAGCTGCGATCGCCGACTTCACCGACACCAGCATCTTCGTTCCGGAGGTGGTCGAGGAAGGCCGCGAAGCTCTGCAAGAGTGGCTCGGGCTGAACCCGGAGGACAGTGAAGATTCAGCTGAAGTCATTGACTCCAGCGATGAAGGGGAAGACGGGGAGGAGGAAGAGGAGGAGGAGGAGGAGGAGGAGGAAGAGGAGAGCGATGCCGACCTGCCAGAGGTCGGGGCGGATGGTCAGCCCCAACCTGACCAGGCCTCAAGCAACGAGCCGCGCACCAAGGTGCCGACTGCTACTGGAGACGGCCAGGTGGGGATCGACCAACCACCCGTTCCTCTGATGGATGCCACCGACTCTGTCTTCCAGGCCTCCGTCGCCCCGACTGCTGCTGGCGATTCTTCTGCCCAGACGGAGCCACCTGCCGCATCAGGCGGTGCAGTCGACCCCAGCATCCAGCCGGAGCCTTCTACCGTGCCAACCAGCACTGCCCAGCCAGAGCCTTCTGCTGCGCCAACCGGCACCACCCAGCCGGAGTCTTCTGCTGCACCAACCGGCGCCGCTCAACCGGAGTCTTCTGCTGCTCCTTAGGATTTTATTTGTTTTCTGCTTGCTATTCTAAACACTTTTATTAAATTCGCACAATTCCACCCGCGGGGTGTATATCAAAACTTTGTTTGACTGCTGGCCAGAAGGCCTTTATCCATGTAAATACTCTATCACAACTTTATGCTTTGCTTTGCTGACTTCTATCTTTCCTTGCCTTTTACTCCTTGGTTTTTTCCTTTGCCACCCTCCCTTGTGTACCCTCTTACCAGCCAAGCAGCCACTCTGCGGACTGCGGCTAGGTTGAGTACTTAGTCATTTGGAGGAGGGCTAGTACTTAGCCGTTCGGGGTGTTGGCAATGAAACTAGGAGCCGGCCGGCCGGCTGCTCGGCAGCCGGATGAAAAAGGTGAGATGCCGGCCTTCGCTATATGCGTTTTGTCCTTAGTCGTTTTTCGTGTGGGCGCCGGTTTGGGACTCCTGCTTGCCGTACAGTCGCTCTGCGAGCTGCGGCTTCTGGCGAAGGATGTGTCTGGCGCCAACACACTACTTGTCCGGCTGCAGGAGGCGGCATATAGTAGAAGGCGGCGAGCCTCCGGGCCGACTGGTCGAACCCGGTGCCAGGCGGAAAAACTATACATGCTCATGGCATAATACTTATCACATAGATAAAGGAGGGTAGTCCCCGAGTTCGTCTCGGGGGACCCAGAGTCTTTGTACACAATACAAAAAGGTAGCGTGGTACATACTGCTTTCAACTGTAAAATCTTCGGAGGAGGTTTGCATTCCATGGCCTCTCCATCTCCTTGCCTGAATCATCTCTCTTGCATGCTCTGGGCTTCTGAGCGTTGATCAGATAGTAGGAGTCGTTGCCCAGCACCTTGCTGATGATGAAGGGGCCTTCCCAAGGCGACGAGAGCTTGTGCTGGCCAGTTATTCGCTGGATCAGCCATAGCACAAGGCCTCCCTCTTGGAAGGATCTTGGCTTCACCTTGCGATTGTAGTATCAGCGCAGACTCTGCTGGTTGATGGCGGACCGGCTGAGTGCCAACAGCCGGCCTTCTTCCAACAGGTCGACGCCGTCTTCTCGCGCCTCCTTGGCATCCGCCACAGTGTACATGGTGACT
The DNA here is from genome assembly GCF_018294505.1 of Triticum aestivum. Taxonomy (NCBI): domain Eukaryota; kingdom Viridiplantae; phylum Streptophyta; class Magnoliopsida; order Poales; family Poaceae; genus Triticum; species Triticum aestivum. The sequence continues at coordinate 203,404,730 of NC_057801.1, read as the reverse complement.
CGCGGGGAGTCGAACTCTATGTCCGTCGGGATGACGGCTTCAGCATCATAGACAAGGAAGAAAGGTGTGAAGCCGGTCGACTTGTTCGGAGTTGTGCGCAGGCTCCAGAGGATGGTCGGCAGCTCGTCGAGCCAGTAGCCGGCCAAACGCTCAAGAGGCTCGACCAGTCGGGGCTTGTTGCCGGACAAGATGAGGCCGTTTGCTCACTCAACCTGGCCGTTTGACTGTAACACCCCAAAAATTGAACCATGTTTTGTTTATTAAAATTTTGCCAGGAAATTAAAATTTTATTTTCTGGGTTTATCTTTTGATTTCAGAACCTCTCTTTTCTTTGATATTGTGGAGTTTTTGCCCCAACTAAAAACTTCCCAAAATTTTGATTGGACTTGTATACTCTCTCAATAAAACATTTCTTTTATCAGTGGGATTATTTATATAATTATTATTTTTCTGAGCTTTATTTCTCTAAAATGGTTTTTCATAAGCTTTAGGGTCCCATTTGCACTGCAACTCTTTGATAAATTCATTTGAAAATCCCACAAAAATTTGGGGATGACATATGATGTCCCTAAATCACTTTTATGCAAAAATATCCTTTAGTCATTTGGAGATTTTGAGTTTTACCACAAGTTTTTAAATCTGGTCCAATTGCACTTTTGCACTACAACCTATTTAAATATTCCTTTAAAACTTCCACCAAAATTAGGGGATGTTAGTAGGAGTATATTATTGAACTTTATGCAAAAACCCACTGGTGTTATTTGAAAATTTTGAGCAAAACATCCTCTTTTGCTCTCTGGTCCAGTTTGGCTTTTTCTACAGCAACTCTAATTTTTGTTGCTCTAATGCCCATGATCTTTCTCCTGCTTATTAACCACCATACAAAACCCTTAAGTACAGGAGAGTGGACCCATTGGAGTATATTTGGTGCATGCAATGATAGCCTTTACTTTCTGTCCAGAAATGATTTTCTCAAAAACTTGCACCATCAGGTTTCTAGTCTTGACCAACTAACCTTGCCACCATCACCTACATCTAAAGTGACTAGGATCTGGAGTTTTTGGCCACCCCAAGAGTTACCTAGATGCCCTTGGCATTTTGTCAAACACCTTATGGGCATGGTCAGTTTTGACATAGTTTCTGGTTTGTACATTGGACCTGCTTGCTTTGCCTAACCATCATGTCTAATGGCTCTGCCCTAGCCTATAGCCCCACCCTGCTAACCCTCATGTGGTTTGGAGCCTCCTGGAAAGTGTTGGCACTTTGCCGAACGCCTGGCGTGCGTGCTTTGGGCGTGCCCAGAGCGCACGTATTGCACGCGCGCGTGCAATCGAGCCGCCGCGTTCGCTCGCCCCGCGCCCTGGCCTTTGCTCGCCCGCAGAGCCACGCCCGTCCTCATCCGCTCGCCAGAACCATCCAAGCCCCCCTGGCGCCCTACAGTGCCGTCGTCAGGTCGGCCATGGCAGCGAGCGGGCGGCCGTAGCAGTCTCTGCCATGGACGGCACCGTCCGAGCCACTCTAGCGCGCCAGCTCGCGCCTGGAGCCGCTCAAGCTCATCCGCTCACCCTACCCGACCCTGCCAACCATCGCCATGCGCCCCTGGCTACAGAACGGTGGTTCACCGTTCTTATCCACGGCCGCTGTCGGAACCGACCTCGACCGCCTATATAAGGTGCCCCAAGTCCGTCCAGTCCCTCAGGCGACCTCAAGCCACCCCACCTAGCACTCCCATAGCCGGCAATCGACCAGGGAAGGTCTTCTTCCTCGTCTCCGGCCTCTCTGGCCGCCGCCATGTTCCGGTCCCGCTCGTCGCACCTAGAGCCTCCCCCGTCCATCCAAGCCACCGTCCTCTTCCCCTCGATCTTGCGGAGCCGCCCAGACCCTCAGCTTCGACGGGGAGCCACCGTAGTGCGGACCCCCAAATCCCCCCGAAGCCACCTCCGCCGCGAAGCTCGCCGCTGGCGACTCCCTCCACCCCCACCAACCTAGCAACCACCGGGAGGACCGCCCGAGACTGGCGGATCCATCCCTGCCCTCTAGAGCCCGCGAGGAGCCGCCGTTCGCCGGCGTCGATCGCCGGAGCCCCGCCTCTGTTCGGCCAGAGGAGGAAGGAGGCGGGGGCGACCGATCAAACCTGACCAGTGGGCCCACTGGACCCACTGTCAGTGACCCAGCGCCGGTCCACGCTGGCGTAAGTGGAGGCGTAATCCCAGAGTATGCCTTCGACGTGTATTTATTTCAAAACGTTTTTCTCTTTTCTGTTTTATTTAAAAATCAGAACTTTGACTGGACATATCTTTTAAAATAAAACTCCGAATGAGTTGATTCTTTTTCCTACATCCCTCAAATTTTGTCTAGTTTATTTTCGTATTTATTTGAAAAAAATTTAGACAACTTTTTTGTACTGTTTTGAAGCTTTGTGTTAATTTGAATATTTTCAAAAATAGGATTTTGAAGAAGGCAACTTTCAAAATACAACCCCCACATGCATACTCTTGAAGGCAAGCATTCTGAACCCTGGCATAAAATTTTCTTGTGTTGTTTGATACGGTTACCACACCACTTTGACATGGAACATTTGATATTTTAGGTGATGATACCACCATACGCATGAGTGCAAAAATGAAGATTTTTGCTGTTGGAAATGGACATGCTTGTGATAGTGATCAACCTCGTATGCTTTTTGTGCCTGCCGGAAGGGAGCCAGGAAAGTCTCTGTCTTGGGTAGACCTGAGCTTGTCCCTAGTTCCTCGTCGAGACGTGTGTGTCCGGTATGGCATGATGTGGTATGATGAGTGGTGATTCTGTCTATTGGATGAAATATATTTGTTATGCTAATCATGCAGGGAATACTTAAACCTCCTGAGTCGACCATAGATCGAGTCTTGTTCTAGTAACCCCCATACTTGTTTCGTACTACCACTTGTCCCTGCAGTAGGTAGGGTACGGTTCAGTAAGTTGTCAACCCCTTTCTTGGCACACACCGTACAGAGAGGCCACGGTGGAAGATACCAGATGCATCCGGTAGGCAGGCCACCTGGTCCGGGGGCATGGGTGTTTCCAGTTGGGACCGAGAGGGGGGCACCCCTTAGTAGCGCGCGGTATAAATTTGATCCCATGCTAATCGAGGTTGTAGCCTCCCCACTTAGAGTTTTGCTTGACATGTGTCGTGGATGATTCCAGACACCGGTAATCTAAGCTGGTGTGTGCGAGTCAGGTGTGTTTTCAATTAAAAGACCATAGACGGAATTAGTCCAGATGGACTGAAGGAATCCGTTACTCGTGGGTAAAGACTACACCCTCTGTAGAGATTATATCTATTCGAATAGTCGTGTCCATGGTTAAGGACTATAGTCTGGGTTGGGTTAAGTGTCGGTCTTAGTGTCGGTCTTCGGAGGAAAAACTGCTAAACCAGAACATGGACTATGACTTGTGACTCGTGATGATTATGGTTATTATTATTATTATGGACTAACCCTTTATATTATTTGAATTATTGAGTATCCCTGGGATGGTCCTACCTCCTGGATATTCATAGTGATTATTCTCTTATAAGCCCTTTATGTGGTGTCGCTCAGACGCTCGACTGTGGCCTGCTTGTCATTCAAATTATTTATAAGCCCTTTTTGTGGTGTTGCACAGACGCCCGACTGTGGCATGTTTGATATTTACGTACTTTATAAGCCCTTTATGTGGTGTCGCTGAGATGCCCGACTGTGGCTTGCTTGTTATTTCCATTATTTATAAGCCCTTTATGTGGTGTCGCTCAGACACCCGACTGAGGCATGCTTGTTATATACTATCCCTTCGAGGCGTCGCTTCAGACACCCGATCGGTGCACTTTATGACTACTCGGTTATTGCATATCCATGTTGTATATAAATACCCTGCTTGCATGCATCAGGGATTTTTTTATGACTGACGTTGTGATCATAGAATATTTCAGAGCATGATTATCGTTTGTTATATTACACCTGTGTTCATAATGTTTGCGAGTACATTCAAAGTACTCACTGGCTTGTCCCTGGCTATTATCTTGGCCAGATTTCTTGCTTGGAGAGGAGCATTGCGATGTCAGCCCCAGAACCCATGCAATGGTGGCGACAACCCCGCGAAGATAGGAGTTAACCTGGTCAGCTGTTCCTGTGGGTAATGGAGTCCCATAGACGCTGAAAGACCACAAACTGCTTCCGCCATCAGCCACTAGAAACCATTTGATGTACTCATAGGCCAGAATGGTCTTGTACTACACATTTTGTATTTTGCTTGGAATTTCTGTATCAAGTTGGTGCCTCATCAGCTAACAGTAATCCTGGGGCTGGTGAGCACAAGGGTCATTTTCCGGGAAATGATATCCCAAAAATCCGGTCCTGACATTAACTACGGGTGGGCAACGGCCGCTAAGTCTAGTCGGATGCCCTGTGTCGCGCAGAAACGAGCCAAGGCTCCTTTGGCAAAGTTTGTGCCATTGTCGGTGATGATGCTATGTGGTATGCCGTACCGAGTGGTGATGTCGGCGATGAAGGTCACGTCAGCCGGCCCATTCAGCTTCTTGATTGGCCTGGCCTCTATCCACTTGGTGAACTTGTCCACAACGATAAGCAGATGAGTCATGCCGCCACGGGCTGTCTTGAATGGGCCCACCATATCCAAACCACAAACAGCAAATGGCCAAGCAATGGGAATAGTCTTGAGTGCAGAAGCTGGCAAATGAGGCTTGGATCGGAATCTCTTGCTCCCTTGGCACTTCTGGACCAACTCTTTGGCCTCTTTGAGAGCAGTCGGCCAGAACAAACCATGGCGAAAGGCTTTGGCAACAAGTGCTCTTGAGGACGTGTGGTGGCCACATTCACCCTGGTGAATATCTCTGAGGATTGCTTGGCCCTGGTCCGGCTCCACACAGCGCTGATACAGACCAGCGACACTGCGCCGAACCAACTCTCTGATGACTATGGTGTATGCTGCTGCTCGCTGTTGCACCTGCCTGACTGAGATCTCATCTGTCGGCAGTTCTTTGTTCACCAGAAATTTGACGATTGGCTGAGCCCAGGATGGTGCTGCTATTTTTTTCTGCTGCCACAATTGTAACTTGTATGAGGGTGGTTGGGCCGGGAGGTGCCGGGTTGGCAATTGCTTCCGCCTGCTGGGTTGTCGGAGTCCCCGGGTCAACTGCTGAAGTCCCCGGGCCGGGCTCTGGAGTCCTCGAGCTGGGTGCGAATGCAGCAGTCCCCGGGCCGACTGCCGAAGTCCCTGTGCCGGCTTCTAGGACCCTCAAGTCGGATTCTAGGGACGGCTTGACAGACGGCTTGAGAAGGCGGCGTAGGGCGACGCCGGCTGGTATTGCTTGTCGGGTGGAGCCAATCCGTGCCAAGGCATCGGCTTGTTCATTGTCATTTCTTCGCACATGGAGAAACTCGCACCCGTCAAAGTATCCACTTAGTTGTTGCACGAGGAAGCGGTAGCTTGCCATATTTGCATCCTTGGCGTCCCAGTCGCCTGACGACTGCTGGACCACTAAGTCAGAGTCACCATAGCACAAGATCCGGCGAATGCCGAGTTCCTTGGCAAGCCGGAGTCCGTGTATGAGTCCCACATATTCTGCTACGTTGTTGGAGGCGGTAAAATGGACTGGCAACACATATTTGAGCTTGTCACCTTTGGGAGAAGTGAGGACGATGCCAGCTCCCAGACCGGTGCGCATCTTCGTGCCATCGAAATGCATCCGCCAATGGGTGGAGTCTGGTGCCAGTGGTAGGTACTGGGTCTCGGCCCAGTCGACGAGGATGTCGGCCAACACTTGCGAGTTGATGGCGGTGCGAGGCTGGTAGTAGATGGTGTAAGGTGCCAGATCGATGGCCCACTTGGCCACTCAGCCAGAAGCATCCCGGCTTCCCAGGATCTCAGCAAGTGGAGCCATGCAGACGACTATTACTGGGTGCTCTTGAAAGTAGGGCTTCAGCTTCTTGGCGGCAAAGTGCACGCCATAGCACATCTTCTGATAATGCGGGTAGTTTTGCTTGGAGGCGAACAGTACTTCACTTAAGTAATATACCGGTCTCTGGACCGGCAATGCTCTGCCTTCCTCCTTGCGCTCCACCACAATGACTGTGCTGACGACCCGACTGGTGGCAGCAATGTAGAGGAGCATGGGCTCCTTCTCAGTCGGAGCTGCCAGAACAGGCGGAGTTGCCAACACCTTCTTGAGCTGGGAGAAGGCTTCGTCCGCCTTGTAGTTCCACTCAAAAAAGTGGTCTTCTTCATAAGTTGGTACAGAGGGAGAGCCTTCTCGCCCAGCCGACTGATGAAATGGCTAATTGATGCCAGGGAGCCGGTGAACTTCTGCACGTCCAGTAGTCGGGTGGGCACCACCATCTTCTCAATGGCCTTGATCTTCACCGGGTTGCACTCTATGCCACGCTCTGAGACCAGAAAGCCAAGGAGCTGGTCGGCTGGTACTCCAAAGACACATTTCTCCGGGTTGATCTTGATCTGGAATCAGCGCAAATTCTCAAAAGTCTCCTTGAGGTCTTCTAGCAGCGTGCCACGCTTCTCCGTCTTCACCACCACATCATCCACATATACATGGGCATTTCTGCCGAGTTGCTTGAGGAGACACTTCTGCGTGCAACGCTGAAACGTGGCGCCGACGTTTCTCAAGCCGAACGTCATGGTCAGGTAGCAGAAGGCTCAGAATGGCGTGATGAAGGCGGTCTTCAGCCAGTCGGCCGGGTTCAGCTTTATCTGGTGATACCCCGAGTATGCATCCAAAAAACTCAACAGCTTGCATCCGGCTGTGGAGTCTATCACTTGATCAATCCTTGGCAGAGCAAAGGGATCTTTGGGGCAGGCTTTTGTTGAGGCTGGTGTAGTCAGTGCACATGCGCCACTGCTTGGTTTTCTTCAACACTAGTGTCACGCCCAAGATGCGACCCTATCCTAAAGGAACTCGAAGGTCCCACCAAGGATAGAAGCGCATCTTGAAGACGCTTTTGCAAGGTGGATATCATTACATCAACATTACATAATAGATGGGGATACAAACAAAAGGCATACAATGCCACACGAATACAACATCATCTTACATAAGAGCACCATCTGACTATGGATGAAACACAAACAGAAACTCGAACGACATCCACCCTGCTAGCCCAGGCTGCTGACCTGGAACCTATTCCCTAATCGAAGAAGAAGCAGAAGAAGAACTCCAAGCAAGCAAACATCGCTCTCGCGTCAAGATCATCACATAACCTGTACCTGCAACTGTTGTTGTAGTAATCTGTGAGCCACGAGGACTTAGCAATCCCATTACCATGGGTATCAAGACTAGCAAAGCTTAAAGGGAAAGGAAGGGGTAAAGTGGTGAGGTTGTAGCAGCGACTAAGCATTATATGGTGGCTAACATACGCAAATGAGAGCGAGAAGAGAAACAAAGGAACGATCGTCAACTAGTAATGATCAAGAAGTGATCCTGAGCTCCTACTTACGTCAACCATAACACAGAAACAGTGTTCACTTCCCGGACTCCGCCGAGAAGAGACCATCACGGCTACACACGCGGTTGATGCATTTTAATTTGGATCTGGTGTCAAGTTATCTACAACCGGACATTAACAAATTCCCATCTGCCACATAACCGCGGGCACGACTTTCGAAAGGTAATACCCTGCAGGGGTATCCCAACTTAGCCCATGATAAACTCTCGCGATCAACGAAGGATATTCCTTATCCCAGGAAGACCCGATCAATCTCGGAATCCCGGTTTACAAGACATTTCGACAATGGTAAAACAAGACCAGCAAGACCGCCCGCTGTGCCGACAAATCCCGGTAGGAGCTTCACATATCTCGTTCTTAGGGCACACCGGATGAGCCAGACGTCGGGTTGGCATAGACCCTGGTTGCCCAGGGGGCGCCGGACATTGCTCGGTTTGGACCAGCACTTGGAGAAGCACTCGCCCGGGGGGGGGGGGGGGGGTAAAATAAAGATGTCCCTCGAGAGAGCGACTCCCAAGGGAAAAGTAGGTGGTGGTGAAGCAAATGGTAAAACCAAGGTCGGGCCTTGCTGGAGGAGTTTTATTCCAAGCGAACTGTCAAGGGGGTCCCATAAATCACCCGACCGCGTAAGGAACGCAAAATCCGGGAACATAACACCGGTATGACAGAAACTAGGGCGGCAAGAGTGGAACAAAACACCAGGCATAAGGCCGAGCCTTCCACCCTTTACTAAGTATATAGATGCATTAATTAAATAAGAGATATTGTGATATCCCAATATAACCCTGTCCACCATGGAGCAATCTTCAACTTCACCTGCAACTAACAATGCTATAAGAGGGGCTGAGCAAAGCGGTAACATAGCCAAGCAATGGTTTGCTAGGAATGGTGTCAAACGTTAGAGGTTCATGGCAATTTGGGGAGGCTTGAAGAACAGGTGATAGGAAGCGCAGCATAGCGATAGAACGAAAAAACTAGCATAGCAATGATAGTAGTGAGATCCAGGGTAGCGGTCATCTTGCCTGAAATCCCGCTAGGAATAAGAACGAGTCCATGAAGAAGATGAAGCCACGAAGACGAACCAAGCGTAGACGAACAGATCCTCACAATCGCAACGAAAACGGGAACTATCGAGAAGAAGCACACAACATGGTAAACACACCACACATAGACAAGACATGATGCACAACAAGCATGATGCATGACAAAGCTACATGAAGCTACTCATGGCAAGAGATGATGCAAACAAGAGCAACACATCAAGGCAAGTTTAAATGAGGCCGGAAACAACATATAACAATTCCGGTAAGTCCTCATATGCATATTTGGAAATTGTTCCAGAACTGAATAAACCTTATGTTCAAGTTGTTAAACAGCAAGTTAAGATGCACCAAGATGATCTACACGAAATTCTAGTCAAGTTACATATAAAGTTCATTTAGTTCGGAGCTACGGCCTAGAAGATATGAGTAAAACAAGTTAAGCATGACATTGATGCAAAATGCATCCAAACATCAAGCAAACACCTCAAAGCAAGAATGCGACATGATAATATGAAACTACATGCAAAATCAAGCAAGTTTCGTATAAAGCACACTCAAAACGGAGCAACGGATCAACACATACACTCTACAAGTCATAACAACAATCTGTCCATAACAGCAACTAGACATCTAGCAAGCATCAAAAAAGTAGGCTAAGACACCTCAACATAATAACAAAAGGCATGGGCATGAAGTACAGGTAAAGCATGACAAAACATGAACACTGAGCTATCTCCAGAAATCACTAGAACTTGCTCAAAAGGACATGGAAAGATTGCAAATAATAACAGTTTCAGGCTTAGCAGAAATAACATCAGGTTGCAATGTTTAGAGCTATCAAACAACATGTCACAGGAACTTATCATGGCAAACAAAGGCATGGCATGAATCTACTAATACCATATAACAAAAGTCCCTTACTGACCATGAGCCAAAAGGGCACAGAAAATATGATGGCGCCCACGTAAACATGGCAAATAATATGACAGATTCAAACATGGCAGGAACAACAATAAGTAGGCATGTTGGTGAGCTTGAACCACTCACCACAGAGCAATACATGGTGTGGCAAGGTAACCAACAGTAATAAGACATGTTTGTGAAGCTAAGCATGGCAAGAAAAAGTTCATAGGGTACATGGATCACTAGCAACAACCATGGCAACATTGAACTTAATGTTAACAGGCAGACATCGACATTATTTAGCAGTTTTGAGGGCAAGATAACAACATGTTACAGCAGGATATAAATGCAACCAGGGGCATGAATGGATAGATCAAGACATGTATAACAAAACATCCTTAGTGAACATCTCCAGATTATGCATAGAATGACTTGTAGCAGCAGGTTTACATAGCAACAAAATATAACAGAATCAGCCTTGCAAAACAGCAACAACAAGTACCCTACTTAACAAGCTCGATGCACTCACTACAAGACCCACAAAAATACATGGATTGCACCACTGTAAATATGGCATGGCATATTTCAAAACACATGTAGGCATCAACCTCATAGGATGCACACATCAAACAAGGCAAAAATGACAAATGAGCATGTTCTGTTAACACACAACAGATAACATTAGATAGCACTCTTGCAATGATGATTCAGGCATCAAGATGAACTCAAATGAACATGACACAATGGAATGAAATGTAGAGCATCTCACAACGAACATTTTGACATATTACACGCACGAAACGGAGCAGCATGCAGCAAGTTATGATGCGATGAACATGGCACCAGAATGCAAATAATTCGGGAACTAAGCAGTTTCTGGAAAAAAAATAGGCGGGCGCCCAAAAGCTAAAAGACGCCCAGGCGCGAGATAGGGGGCGGCTCACCACGGGCCTGTCCCAGGACGGCGGGGACGAAGTGGGCCGGAGGAGATGGGCCACAGGGAGGCGTTGGCCCACGCGGGTAGGGATGGCAATGGGGACAATCCCCTATGGGGATACCTACAACATCCCCATCCCCATCTATTCCCTATCATCCCATCCCCATCCCAGTTTACATGACTGGAGATGAAATTTCCCCATACCCATGCCCCACTGGGGAACGGGGCCCAATTAGGGTCCCCATCCCCATAAACAAATACTCGTATACATAATATGACACCCTATGATCAACATACATACTTGGTGTTGTCCTCGTCTTGCTAATGCCTATCTTGGTCGTATTGACTTCTTGGTAGCTGAGGTGAGGATGTGAGATAGGTCTAAGGTTTTTTCAGAGCTTTTTTGTTTTTGGAAGTTTGTTTGTGAATATTTTAACATTGACCGCACTATCACGGTTACTAACCGGGTCCCCGATGGGTATTGGCTCTGGGGAATAGGATATCGTCCCCATCCCCGTTGTACCCTATGGGAAATAAATTAGTTTGATAAATATCCCCATGGGGTTGTTTTTCGCCCATCCCCACCCCCTAATAGATGAAATCCCCACGGGTTTGGCGGGTATGGGGCCCCGTTGCCATCCCTACACGTGGGGCGCTGGAGATGTCGTCCTCCTCGATCCAGAGGGGATCGAGGGAAGGCAGGGGCGGCGGCCGCAGCGCGACACCGGCGAGGTCCGGCGCTGGGGAGGCCAAGAGGAGGCCGGAGCTGTAGGATCCGGCCGGTGCTGTGCCAGATCCGCCGCAGGAGGAGGCTGGAGGGGCTCCAGCGACGAGAACCGAGCAGCGGCGGCGAGATCCTGCGAGATCCCTGCGAGAGAGAGAGGGTAAGACGGAGAGAGAGAGAGAGGAAGGAAGAGAAGGGCAGGGCGGCGGAGCCTGGCCTCGCGGAGGACGGCGGAGGAGCGGAGGAGCTCCGAGCGAGGCGGCGGGGATGGCTGCCGGCGGCGGGGTTGGGGCGGCGCGCAGGAGGACGACGACGGAGGCGCACTGGTGGCGGGTTCCGGCGACGCGCAGGAGGGCAGCGGTCGGGCCAGGCGGTGGCGGCGCGCGGGCTCGCGCGGTCCGGATCTGGGCCCCACGGGCCGCGCGGTGGAGGAACGGCGGCGGGGTGAGGTGGCGCGTTGCGGTTGGTTGGGGCGGCGGCGGCGATGACATGGCGGCTCTGGACTGGCCGGAGCGAGGTGGCTGGTGGACATGTCCCGCGCGGGATGGACATGTCCGGCGGCGCGAGGAAGAGGGAGGCTAGGGTTTAGACCGAGAATTTCGGGGGAGAGGGTCTATAAATAGGTAGAGGGAGCTAGGAGACTCCAAATGAGGAGCGGTTTTCGGCCACGTGATCGTGATCGAATGACCGAGAGCATGGAGGGGGTTTGGATGGGTTAATGGGCCACTTTGGAGGGGTGTTGGGCTGCAAACAAAAGAGGCTTTTACGGTTACCCGGTTAACCGTTGGAGTATCAAACAACCTCCAAATAGCACGAAACTTGACAGGCGGTCTACCGGTGCTATACCAAGGCCGCTTGGCAAACATCGATCCATTCCGAGAAAGTTCAACACCCACTCACAACGAGAGACAAAAGGGGAACGCCGGGGGACATAGAAGTGCCGGATTGCAAAACGGACAACGGGGAAAATGCTCGGATGCATGAGACGAACATGTATGCAAAATGAAATGCACATGATGACATGGAAAAATGCAACACGCAAGCAAATGACATGGCAACGACAGCGAATAACTGCCAGACACCTGGCGCATCGAATCCGGGGCATTACAACTCTCCTCCACTAACAAGAGATCTCGTCCCGAGATCTTAGGACCGAGACGGAGGGGAAAAGGGATGAGGTGAAACAAGAACTCAAGAGAAGAAGCAAAGAATCAAGAGTACTCGAGAAGAAGAGAGGACCGACGAGAATGACGAGAATCCAATTCTCATGGAAAACAAGATAGACACTGAAACCACTCCGGTTAGAACAAGATAGAAAAAGAATAAGCACGAAAGAATTTAGGCAGCACTCCGGCTGAAACATGGAGTAATAGAACACGAGCTTGAGAGGATGGACTTATACTTGATGAAGACATGACACCAAACCTCCGGAAAGAATTGAAAGAGTAGAATGAAAAGAACGGAGAATAAAATGACAACTTGTGCCACGAATGAAATTGAAAGCATCTTTAGAAGAAAGGATTGAACGGAGTTGTTGAGAGAATTCAACAACGAAAAGAATAAGCTTGTTCTGGACTTATGGATAACATCTCAAGATCATAAGGTGATAACCGGCCACAAACGGAAATGTTTGGATAGCTGAGAAGAACGAAGAAATGCAAAACTCCACTTCAAAAGAATACGGAGAATTAATTACACTTCGAGACGCGAGAAGAAAAGATGCTTGAATTCCACCAACAAGAATCTTGATGAACTCTTGAAGAATGAATTAAGTCATGAAGAACCACCATGAAGAACTCTGATAACAAAAGATTATGAGATAGGAATGAAGGATGAAAGAATAAGATTAAGCCTTGCGATGATTTAGCTGGAGGTTCCGGCGAAATGGCCGAGGACGATTTGAACTCCGGAAAAGAAAATATGAAAACACTTGGAACTAGAATTTATTCGTCAAGAACAAACTCCGAAGGAAAGTATTACTCACTTTTGTGAAATAAGAATAAGATTTATTGTATGCTTATCCTTCATCAAATTAAATTGATGACAAGCAATGGATTTTAGCATACTACTTATTCTTCTTGAAAAGGATTAAGGGGGTATGGTACAAAACTTGAGAAAGTCTTCATGAACCACCGGTAGGATTGGAAAGATCGAATGGATTAATATGATAACCAAAGAAAATAATCTTAAAGAACCACTGTTAGAATTCGAAAATGACTGGCGAAAGAGAATGAATCACCGGGAAGAATTAGAAGGCAAAAATGCTTGAGGGGATTTAGATGCAAAAGAACAAAGAGATCATGAGCTGATTAAAGAACACTTGAACGAAGCACCGAGATAATTGGATAACGGTAGCTGAAATGTGAGGATGAAGAATTCTTCTGGAATGCTGGCCTCCAGTGAAAAGAAACGAGAAAACAACTCTTGACATACTCCGGATGGGTAAGAAAAGAATATCTGACAAATGGAATAATTTGAGAGGATAATATGAGGCTAGAACCACGAAACTTGGAGAGAACAGGCAAAATTTAGAGAAACTCTTCTTCGGTCTTCAAATGACGACGAGAAACAGCACCAAAATTACTGAAATACTCCGAGAGAAAGAACAGCAGAGAGGTTGAGCCAACAACGAAAGAATTTGAAAGCAATCTTGGAGATGGCATCTGACTGATGAAATTCATTCTTACGTCACACTTGAAAAGAATTTGAGAATAGCTCCGGGAAATCAGGAGAGTCAGGTAAGATCCTGGGAAAAGACCTGTGGGTTAGGGCCCACTGAAGAGATAACACCGTTGGAAAGGTTTGTTGAAGAGATAGATGATACACCGGAATGATTGAAATATTTGAATGAGGTGACAACCTTGAATTAATTCAAACACAGAAGAATCTCCTGAGATGTCTAGAACTCCGGAATAATTGAATGGCGAGAGGCAAACGAGCAAGGAGAACACTTGATCCAAGGAAAAGAATGAGATCAACCCGAAGAGAACTTGAATTGAGTCCACCGGAAAAGAAAAAAGAGATGAAGAATGACGAACGAGGCGAGAATTCACCGGTTGAGATAATTAACGAAAGACTGAAGAGGCTCCACACGAATGAAATTAATACTCGAAACATGCTCAGACTCCGGGAAGAAGAAAGGGTGGGAGGGCGGGAAAACAAAGGCAACTTGGAAGGGGAAACTGACGAATATCTTGAAGAGAAAACACCGATTGAAATCATTGAAGAAAGAAAACAAAGACTTCGCACGAGTAGGATGGATACTCGATTACAGACTCTGGTTCCAAGAAGAAAAGGGGAGGGCGGGTGGGAAAATAAAACAACTGAGGATTGAACTTGGCAAAGAAGAAGAGGCTCGAATCAACTTGACGAGAAATGCACCGGACACAACGAACGAAAACTAACCGCGTGATCCTAAAGAAAAATTTGAAGGGGAAGAGGAGTAGTTCAAAACACCTACGTCAAGATTCCTCACCAGAGCGACGAAGGACTGAGGAGTAAAAAGAATTCCTACTCTCCGATATAACTAGACTCATAAATCAGTTTTCTTCTAGACTCGACAACGGCCAAACTACACGATCAATCAAGGGGCTCCTAGGGTAGGTCGAGGCTCTGATACCAACTTGTCACGCCCAAGATGCGACCCTATCCTAAAGGAACTCGAAGGTCCCACTAAGGATAGAAGCGCATCTTGAAAATGCTTTTGCAAGGTGGATATCATTACATCAACATTACATAATAGATGGGGATACAAACATAAGGCATACAATGCCACACGAATACAACATCATCTTACATAAGAGCACCATCCGACTACGGATGAAACACAAACAGAAACTCGAACGACATCCACCCTGCTAGCCCAGGCTGCCGACCTGGAACCTATCCCCTGATCGAAGAATTAGCAGAAGAAGAACTCCAAACAAGCAAACATCGCCCTAACGTCAAGATCATCGCATAACCTGTACCTGCAACTGTTGTTGTAGTAATCTGTGAGCCACGAGGACTCAGCAATCCCATTACCATGGGTATCAAGACTAGCAAAGCTTAAAGGGAAAGGAAGGGGTAAAGTGGTGAGGTTGCAGCAGCGACTAAGTATGACATGGCGGCTAACATACGCAAATGAGAGCGAGAAGAGAAACAAAGGAACGGTCGTCAACTAGTAATGATCAAGAAGTGATCCTGAGCTCCTACTTACGTCAATCATAACACAAAAACCGTGTTCACTTCCCGGACTCCGCCGAGAAGAGACCATCACGGCTACACACGCAGTTGATGCGTTTTAATTCGGATCTGGTGTCAAGTTATCTACAACCGGACATTAACAAATTCCCATCTGCCACATAACCGCGCGCACGGCTTTCGAAAGATAATACCCTGCAGGGGTGTCCCAACTTAGCCCATGATAAGCTCTCGTGATCAACGAAGGATATTCCTTCTCCCAGGAAGACCAGATCAGTCTCGGAATCCCGGTTTACAAGACATTTCGACAATGGTAAAACAAGACCAGCAAGACCACCCACTATGCCGACAAATCCCAATAGGAGCTGCACATATCTCGTTCTCAGGGCACACCGGATGAGCCAGACATCAGGTTGGCATAGACCCTGGTTGCCCAGGGGGCGCCGGATATCGCTCGGTTTGGACCAGCACTTGGAGAAGCACTCGCCCGGGGGAGGGGGGGGGGTAAAATAAAGATGACCCTCGAGAGAGCGACTCCCAAGGGGAAAGTAGGTGGTGGTGAAGCAAATGGTAAAACCAAGGTTGGAACTTGCTGGAGGAGTTTTATTCAAACCAAACTGTCAAGGGGGTCCCATAAATCACCCGACCGCGTAAGGAACGCAAAATCCGGGAACATAACACCAGTGTGACGGAAACTAGGGCGGCAAGAGTGGAACAAAACACCAGGCATAAGGCCGAGCCTTCCACCCTTTACCAAGTATATAGATGCATTAATTAAATAAGAGATATTGTGATATCCCAACATAACCCTGTCCACCATGGAGCAATCTTCAACTTCACCTGCAACTAACAACGCTATAAGAGGGGCTGAGCAAAGCGGTAACATAGCCAAGCAATGGTTTGCTAGGAATGGTGTCAAAGGTTAGAGGTTCATGGCAATTGGGGGAGGCTCGAAGAACAGGTGATAGGAAGCATAGCATAGCGATAGAACGAAACAACTAGCATAGCAATGATAGTAGTGAGATCCAGGGTAGCAGTCATCTTGCCTGAAATCCCGCTAGGAATAAGAACGAGTCCATGAAGAAGATGAAGCCACGAAGACAAACCAAGCGTAGACGAACGAATCCTCACGATCGCAACGAAAGCGGGAACTATCGAGAAGAAGCACACATCATGGTAAACACACCACACATAGACAAGACATGATGCACAACAAGCATGATGCATGACAAAGCTACATGAAGCTACTCATGGCAAGAGATGAAGCAAACAAGAGCAACACATCAAGGCAAGTTTAAATGAGGCCGGAAACAACATATAACAATTCCGGTAAGTCCTCATATGCATATTTAGAAATTGGTCCAGAACTGAACAAACCTTATGTTCAAGTTGTTAAACAGCAAGTTAAGATGCACCAATATGATCTACACGAAATTCTAGTCCAGTTACATATAAAGTTCATTTAGTTCGGAGCTACGGCCTAAAAGATATGAGCAAAACAAGTTAAGCATGGAATTGATGCAAAATGCATCCAAACATCAATCAAACACCTCAAAGCAAGGATGCGACATGATAATATGAAACTACATGCAAAATCAAGCAAGTTTCATATAAAGCACACTCAAAACGGAGCAACGGATCAACACATACACTACAAGTCATAACAATCTGTCCATAACAGCAACTACACATCTAGCAAGCATCAAAACAGTAAGCTACAACACATCAACATAATAAAAAAAGGCATGGGCATGAAGTACAGGTAAAGCACGACAAAACATGAACACTGAGCTATCTCCGGAAATCACTAGAACATGCTCAAAAGGACATGGCAAGATTGCAAATAATAACAGTTTCACGCTTAGCAGAAATAACATCAGGTTGCAATGTTTAGAGCTATCAAACAACATGTTACAGGAACTTATCATGGCAAACAAAGGCATGGCATGAATCTATTAATCCCATATAACAAAAGTCCCTTACTGACCATGAGCCAAAAGGGCACAGAAAATATGATGGCACCCACGTAAACATGGCAAATAATATGACAGATTCAAACATGGCAGGAACAACAATAAGTAGGCATGTTGGTGAGCTTGAACCACTCACCACAGAGCAATAAATGGCATAGCAAGGTAACCAACAGTAAGAAGACATGTTTGTGAAGCTAAGAATGTCGAGAACAAGTTCATAGGGTACATGGATTACTAGCAACAACCATGGCAACAATGAACTTAATGTTAACAGGCAGACAGCAACATTATTTAGCAGTTTTGAGGGCAAGATAACAACATGTTAAAGCAGGCTATAAATGCAATCAGGGGCATGAATGGATAGATCAAGACATCTATAACAAAACATACTTAGTGAACATCTCCAGATTATGCATAGAATGACTTGTAGCAGCAGGTTTACATAGCAACAAAATATAACAGAATCAGCATTGCAAAACAGCAACAGCAAGTACCCTACTTAACAACCTCGATGCACTCACTACAAGACCCACAAAAATACATGGATTGCACCACTGTAAATATGGCATGGCATAGTTCAAAACACATGTAGGCATCGACATCATATGACGCACACATCAAACAAGGAAAAAATGACAAATGAGCATGTTCTGTTAACAGACAGCAGATAACATTAGATAGCACTCTTGCAACGATGATTCCAACATCAAGATGAACTCAAATGAACATGACACAATGGAATGAAATGTAGAGCATCTCACAATGAACATTTTGACATATTACACGCATGAAACAGAGCAGTATGCAGCAAGTTATGATGCGATGAACATGGCACCAGAATGCAAATAATTCGGGGACTAAGCAGTTTCTGAAAAAAAAACAGGCGGGCGCCCAAAAGCTAAAAGACGCCCAGGCGCGGGATAGGGGGCGGCTCACCACGAGCCTGGCCCAGGAAGGCGGGGACGAAGCGGGCTGGAGGAGATGGGTCGTAGGGAGGCGTTGGCCCACGCGGGGCGCTGGAGACGTCGTCCTCCTCGATCCAGAGCGGATCGGGGGAAGGCAGGGGGCGGCGGCTGCAGCACGACGCCGGCGAGGTCCGGCACCGGGGAGGCCAAGAGGAGGCCGGAGCTGTGGGATCCGGCCGGTGCTTTGCCAGATCCGCCGCGGGAGGAGGCCTGAGGGGCTCCGGCGACGAGAACCGAGCAGCGGCGGCGAGCTCCTGCGAGATCCCTGCGGGAGAGAGAGGGTAAGATGGAGAGAGAGAGAGAGAGGAAGGAAGAGAAGGGCAGGGCGGCGGAGCCTGGCCTCGCGGAGGACGGCGGAGGAGCGGAGGAGCTCCGGGCGAGGCGGCGGGGATGGCTGCCGGCGGCGGGGTTGGGGCGGCGCGCAGGAGGACGACGGTGGAGGCGCAATGGCGGCGGGTTCGGGCGACGCGCAGGAGGGCGGCGGTTGGGCCAGGCGGCGGCGGCGTGCGGGCTCGCGCGGGCCGGATCTAGGCCCCGCAGGCTGCGCGGTGGAGGAACAGCGACGGGGTGAGGTGGCGCGTTGTGGTTGGTTGGGGCGGCGGCGGCGATGACGTGGCGGCTCTGGACTGGCTGGAGCGAGGTGGCCGATGGACATGTCCCGCGTGGGATGGACATGTCCGGCGGCGCGAGGAAGAGGGAGGCTAGGGTTTAGACCGAGAATTTCGGGGGAGAGGGTCTATAAATAGGTAGAGGGAGCTAGGAGACTCCAAATGAGGAGCGGTTTTCGGCCACGCGATCATGATCGAACGACCGAGAGCATGGAGGGGGTTTGGATGGGTTAATGGGCCACTTTGGAGGGGTGTTGGGCTGCAAACAAAAGAGGCTTTTACGGTTACCCGGTTAACCGTTGGAGTATCAAACGACCTCCAAATGGCATGAAACTTGACAGGCAGTCTACCGGTGCTATACCAAGGCCGCTTGGCAAACCTCGGCCCATTCCGAGAAAGTTCAACACCCGCTCACAACGAGAGACAAAAGGGGAACGTCGGGGGACATAGGAGTGCCGGATTGCAAAACGGACAACGGGGAAAATGCTCAGATGCATGAGACGAACACGTATGCAAAATAAAATGCACATGATGACATGGCAAAATGCAACACGCAAGCAAATGACATGGCAACGATGGCGAATAACTGGCAGACACCTGGCGCATCGAATCCGGGGCGTTACAACTAGGATTGGGTTGGCCAGCCACTCTGGAAAGAACACTTGCATGATGAATCCGGCTGCTAGAAGCCGGGCTATTTCTTCTCCAACAACTCTTCTCTTCTCTTCCGACAGGCGGCGCAAGGGCTGCCTGACCGGCTTGGCGTCAGGTCGGACATGTAGCTTGTGCTCGGCGAAATCCGTCGGAACACCCGGCATGTCTTTGGGAGACCATGCGAAGATGTCCTGATTCTCAAGGAGGAAATCGACGAGCTCACTTTCCTATTTGCTATCAAGGTTTGCACCTATGACAGCGTGCCCCTCCGGGTGCTCCGGCTCTAGGGGTATCTTCTTTGTTTCCTTGGCCGGCTTGAACGAGCCCTCAACCTCCGACTCCTGGGGGATGGGTGACATTTCCAGCTTCTTGCCTGCCAATACCACCACCCGGTCAAGGAGCCGCTTCTCGGCTGCGATCACGAGGGACTCGGCCATCCGGCTGCTATCTACGGCGCAAGCGACCGACTTCTTATAGTCTCCGACTACTGTCAGGATCCCCTTGGCACTAGGCATCTTCATCTTGAGGTAGGCATAGTGGGGGACTGCCATGAACTTGGCCAGAGCTGGCCGGCCAAGAAGTGCATGGTAGGGGCTTTCAAGGTCCACCACTTCAAACCAAACTGGCTCACGGTGGAAATGGTTCTTGTCTCCAAAGAGGACATCAATCTGGGTCTTGCCGATTGGTGATCAGGAAAGTCCAGGGACTATGCCATGGAATACAGTCCGACTGGGGATGAGCTGCTTCTGCTTGATTCCCAACTTCTCCATTGTGTCACGGTACAGGATATTGATGCTGCTGCCGCCATCTATCAGGACTCTGGAGAAACGTGATGCCCGCCTCTTCCTTGCAAGGGTAGCTTCTAGGACCAGGGTGTATGAACCAGGGGAAGGCATCACTTCTGGGTGGTCGGCCCTGCTCCAACTGATAGGCTTCTCGGACCAATGTATGAATTCTGGAGTGCTGGAGGCCACTGCTTGCACTTCTGGTTGCTGTTGCCGCCTGCTGCATCTGTCATCGGCCACGCTGGTGAACACAACATAGGCTCCGTGTTCCTCCGGGTACTCGTCTTGTATGGCGCCGACTGGTCGAGCTGCCGGCCGCTGGGGCTGAGGAGGCGGCGGTCCGGCAGGCGGAGGAGGCAGGAGTCCACCTCCCTTAGCGATTCTGGCGAGCCAGTGACACTTCCGAATGGAGTAGTTGGATGGATTCGCGCCACTATAGAACTTGCAGGGTGCATCTAAGGTTTGCTCATAAGAGAAGGCTGGCAACCAATTGGACTTGCCACCCTTCTGCCGCTTGGGTGCCGGCTGCCCTTCTGGCTGCTGATCCTCGACCGTTGCCACCTGCCAGCTGGTGGAAGCCGCCTGGGTGGCCTTCCGCTTGTTATCACCTGGCTGCTGTCGCCAAATGGTGTCACCAGCCGGAGTCCGAGGGGCATGAGGTGCCACCTTGCCGGATGCATCAACCAGAATTTCCTCCTTCATGGAGGAGCCGTCCGTGGCATGCTTGTCGACGATGACCAGCAGCTCGTCGAGCATCTCGGGCTCGTCGCAGAGGAGTCGATGCTTGAGGAGGGTGCCCTCTCGGCACCCGGCGGTGAAGTACTCGATTGCCTGCACCTCGTGCATGCCTTTGCAGGAATTGCGCAGCTTGGTCCAGCGCATGAGGTAGTCGCGAGTCGACTCTGTGAGCCCTTGGTCGCACAAGGAGAGCTGTCGGAGCTTGGGAGCCCGCTTGTAGGTACTGGTGAAGTTGCGAATGAAGGCCTCGGTGAAATCAACCTAGCTGTTGATGCTGCAGGGCTTCAGGTTGTTGAGCCATGTTCGGGCAGTGCCCTGAAGCATGAGCGGGACGTACTTCACGGCAACACGCTTGTTGCCGTTTGCTATGCTGACGGCTGTCGAGTAGTCGACCAGCCAGTCTTACGGCTTCATGGAGCCGGTGTACTTGGGCGTGTCCCGAGGGAGGGTGAACCCTTTGGGAAAGGGCTCATCCCGAATTCGTGGGCCGAAGCAAGGCGGACCCAACGCATCTTCTTCTTCTAGTGCCAAGGATCGGTTGAGGCGGTCAATCCGATGGCGGGCGCCGTTCTCTCCGACTCCTTCTTGGCGGCCAAGGCGGTCGCCGAGTGTCGGGTGCGTGACAGGCGGCGGAGTGGGATATCTTGCTCCGCGAGGTGGAGGAGGTGGAGCATCGCCTCGACGCTCCACCGCTCGAGGGCGGCCGTCTTCGTCACGCTCGATTGAAAGGCGAGTCCGGCTCCGGCCGGCCGCCGTCTCGTTGCCTCGTTTTCCACGGGCGCCACCAGTCGGCGTCTGGGATGTCGCTCCGTGCTCTTGGCAAAGGGGCGGCTCTTCATTCCGCAGGGCCGGCTCTTTAGCACGGCAGCCGCGTCTAGGAGCTGTTGGATTTGCTCTGTCATGTGGCGACGCTCGTCGCCCTCGTATTTGTCCAGCTCATCCGTCACCGCCTGGGCGGCCCGGATATTCTCCGCAAGCGTAGCGTATACGGGGCGCTCTGCCCCGAACATGCTGGCGATGGTCCTGCCACGCTGTCGGACAGGGTCGATGCGGCTAGGCCCCCCAGGAGCCAGCATACCACCGACCGCTCTGTCCATCTCACGCCTATAGGCGTCCGAGAGGCGCCGCATGCTGGCAAGCCGGCCAGCGCTCTCGAGAAGCTGGACGCGGCGTGCCTCCAGCATCTCGGCATCTGCGTCTTCTGGGTTGGGCGTTGTCAAGTCCCGCAGTGCTGCTTCGAGTGGGTCTCAAGCTTCTCCGTTCGAGCGCTCGCCACTGTTAATGACGAGCACCTCCATGACGGTGCTCCCGCCGCTGTGCTTGCGAGGGGGCGGCTCGTCATAGATCACCATGTTAGTGGGAAACGCGTCAAGCGACGCCGTGTCGGAGTCGACGATCATTGGGTCGGTGGAGCCAACAGACTCCAGGTCCACAGCAGGCTCGCTGGTGACATGGAGCTGATCGAGGAGGCTAACGAGGCGGCTCTCGGGGCAGTCGGTGCCTGCGTTGGAGGCCGGCTCGTTGGAGAGGTGAATCTCGCCAACGAGATCAGCGAGGCAGCTGGCCGCACAGGCGATCTCCGCACCACGCAAGGCGTCGAGGCTGACACCGTTGGGCGTGCTGGGCTGGCTTCGCTCGCCAGGAAGGAACAAGGTTCCCGTCCAGAGTATGTCATCGGTATGTTACTTGCCTGAGATTTGATCGTCGGTATCTCATTACCTAGTTCAATCTCGTTACCGACAAGTCTCTTTACTCATTCCGTAATGCATCATCCTTCAACTAACTCATTAGTGACAATGCTTGCAAGGCTTATAGTGATGTTGTTGGGGGTTGGGTGCGACATATGCCAAAGGATGGCTTATCATGGTGGGAGCGAGTAGAACGTCGCCGTTGCCTGGAAGCGGGAGAAGGCGTAGACACGTACGCCGACGAACTTTACCCAGGTTGGGGGCTCTCCGTGGAGATAATACCCCTACTCCCGCTCAGCGGGGTCTCTGCATGATCACTAAGGCACTAGTGATACAAGGTGCTCCTTGAGCTGTGTCTAGAGGTAGGAGAAGGCAAGGCTAGCTTTTCCCTGCCCTAGGTAACTGGCTAGTTCTATCAGAGATGGAACCCTTTGCACGGGTGGCCTGGGGGGCTTATATAGGCCTGCCCCCAGGGGTACAATGGTAGTCGGGCCGGCTGCTGGGGCCCGTCTGTCAGCGTCTTCAGCCTCCGGCTTCTCCGCTGACTACTGGGGCCCGCCGCCTAGTGGGCCCCGCCGGATGGTTGGTGGCTGCCTACTATAGCCGTGCTGTCCATGACGAGGGCTTGGTCACCTTATCGTGGCTACAGTCCCGCCAGCTAGCGGGCAGTTACTGTAGCCACACCGGGTCTCATAAGGTTAATGGCGCGCTTGCATCGGGGCAAGGGACGGCTGCCTGCTGGAGGCCGGCCCTTCCCAAGCCCGACTGATCGGGCGTCCGCCGCCTTCGGCGGTGTCTCTGCCTAGTAGGGCATGCGGCTGGCAGGCCGTACCGACAGGCCATCGTGGGGAAAAGGGTTCCGCCTGCTTGGAGCGACGTCAGGGAGACATGGTACAGTGCCTCGCCGTGTGGAGATATCCACCTGTACGGAGCCCTGTAGCCATGACTGTCCCGTACGTCAGGGATGACGTGCTCCACTATAGCCATGCTCTAGCTTGTACTGTTGATGGGGGCTCGGTTGTTCTGAGGCCGTGAGGTGGCCACCTGCCTGACGCCGCTCTCTCTGGAGGCCGGCCGGCTGGAGCCGGGCACTCGTAGTGTCGTAGGCTAGAGTTGGCCGCCCTATGGTAGCCGGCCGTTGAGCCAGCCAGCCCTAGAGGGCGGAGCTTCAGCTTGGGGCCCAGCTAGGCGGAGCTAGCCTAAAGTCTTGATAAATTCAGGGACTCGGGTGAGCCTACATGTGGCCCATTACTCCGACAGATGTGCATTACCGAGAGGGCCCAGAGATACCTCTCCGACAATCGGAGTGACAAATCCTAATCTTGAAATATGCCAACTCAACAAGTACCTTCGGAGACACCTGAGAGCACCTTCATAATCAACCAGTTACGTTGTGAAGTTTGGTAGCACACAAAGTGTTCCTCCGGTAAACGGGAGTTGCATAATCTCATAGTCATAGGAACATGTATAAGTCATGAAGAAAGCAATAGCAATATACTAAACGATCAAGTGCGAAGCTAACGGAATGGGTCAAGTCAATCACATCATTCTCCAATGATGTGATCCCGTTAATCAAATGACAACTCATGTCTATGGCTAGGAAACTTAACCATCTTTGATTCAACGAGCTAGTCAAGTAGAGGCATACTAGTGACATTATGTTTGTCTATGTATTCACACATGTATTGTAACACCCCGGATCCGATGTGCCAGGTGTCCTACAACTATTCTTCGTTGTTGCCATGTCATTTGCTTGCATGTTGCATTTTGCCATGTCATCATATGCATTTCATCTGCATGTTTTTCAAAACTTGCATTCGTCCGGGTCCTCCCAGTTCTTTCCTTTGTCCGTTCTGAGCCCAACCACACTCACACGCGCTCGCGGCACCTCCGAAATATTATTTTATAAGTGGCATAAAATTTTCTCGGAATATGGTGAAAGTTGGCGTGCAGTCTTGTGATAGTGTAGGTAGACCGCCCGCCAAGTTTCGCCGCATTCGGAGCTCGTTTGATAGCCTAATCGTTAAACATACAACCACATTATAGCCGGTGTATTCATCGGACGTTCCGGGATCCGAAACTGCCACCGGGCTGCACTACTCTTCTCTCCTCTCAGCCCAAATCCTCTCTTCACAGCCCATCTACCCCCTCAGCTAAACCCCCTCCGATCCGGAGCCATCCGATGGCGATTTGAGGCCCCGAAATGCTACTAAAACCCCCCTAACCCTAGGAAATCTGCTATATATGGACACCCTAGTCCATTTTTGGGCATCCTAACCCTACCCCTAACCTCCAGCCCCAACCTCCCACCCTCCTCCTCGATTTCTGCACCGGCCCTCTCCCCTGCCGTCACTTGTCACCGCCAAAATGGCCTGCACCACCGCATCCACCTCCTCCAACCACTCAGGAGCCGCCAGGTGGCCTTCCCGCGCGCACTGCCTCCCTCTCCCGCCGCCGGCCCTTCAGGCCCAGATCGGGGCCCGCCCAAGCCCATTCAGGGCCCGAGCGAGCCCGCATGCGCCACCGCCGCCCGATCTCGAGTGCCTCCTGCACCAGAGCTCCTTCGCCCGCTCTGCTCGCCGGAACCTCGCGCATTTCCCGCCGCCTTGACCCAACCGCACCGACGAGCGCCTGCAAGCCGAGCGGTTGGGTCGGTTGGGTCAAGGCGGCGGGAAATGCGTGAGGCTCCGGCCCGGATCCGGCCAGATCCGCCCTGTCCCGCACCCGCCGGCGACCTCCGGCCGGCAGCCATGAAGCGCCGACGCTCCTGCCTCCGTCGATCCAGTCGGGATCGAGGAGAGGGACAACCGGGCCTCCATCGCCCCGTGGGCCCCGCGGCCTCCCACGGCCCAGAACCGGCCCGCCCGACTTTCACCTCTGTCCTGGGCCGAGCCCAACGGGTGAGCAACCCCTATCCCCCGCCCGCGCTCGCTCTATTTTTTTATGAAAATGACTGTCCCTGAAAATCCATGTTATGTGTGCATCTTTGTCAGCTTATAACTTCATGCATATACCTCCGTTTCACATGTATAATATGTCAAAACGTTCATTGTGAGATGCTCTTAATTTTGTTCCATTGTGTCATGCTTGTTTGTGTCCATCTTGATGCCATAATCATTGTTGCAAGAGTGCTAAATGATGTTAACCTGCTGAGACTGTTATAACTTGCTGTTTTGTCATTTTCGTTGCCTTTTGTGTGTGTGCATCTTTTGAGCATGATGTCTACATGTTTTAGGAGCATATTCATGCCATCTTTACAGTGGTGCACTCCATGTATTTTTTTGTGCCTTGTTGTAAGTGCATCAAGCTCGTGAAGTAGGGTACTTGTTGTTACTATTTTGCTAGGCTAAATCTGTTATATCATGATGCTATGTAAACCTGCTGCTACAAGTCATTCTATGCATAATCTGGAGATGTTTACTAAGGATGTTGTGGTACTCATGTCATGCTCTATACATCAATGCCCTTGGTTGCATTTATAGCCTGCTGTAGCCTATTGTAATCTTGCTTTCAAGTTGCAAAATAATGATGCTGTCAGCCTGTTAACATTAAGTTCAGTTTTGCCATGTGTTTTGCTAGTGATCCATACACCCTATGAACTTGATCTTGTCATGTGTAGCTTCATAATTATGTCATCTTACTCTTGGTTGACTTCACATGCCATGAAATGCTCTATGGAGAGTGGTACAAGCTCACCAACATGCCTACTTATCGTTGTTCCTGCCATGTACTGTTATTCTGAATCTGTCATATCACTTGCCATGTTTGCATGGTTCCTACCATCTTTTCTATTGATCTTCGGAATAAGTTCAGTAAGGGAGTTTTGTTGATTGCTTCTAGTAATAGCATGACATGCCTTTGTTTGCCATGATAAGTTCCTGTAGCATGTTGTTTGATAGCTTTAAACATTGCAACCTGATGTTATTTCTGTCATGCTCAATAAATTTTTGCTGAGTCTATGAACTATTATTATTTGCAATCTTGCCATGTCCTTTTGAGCATGTTATAGTGATTGCTAGAGATAGCTCAGTGTTCATGTTTTGTCATGCTTTACCTGTACTTCATGCCCATGCCTTTTGTTATTATGTTGAGGTGCTGTAGCATATTATTTTGATGCTTGCTAGATGCCTAGTTGTTGCTTTGGACAGCTTGTCCTTTAAACTTGTTTCATGTGTATGTGTTGAACCGTTGCTCCGTTTTGAGTGTGCTCTATATGAAACTTGCTTAATTTTGCATATAGTTTCATGTTACCTTGTTGCATCCATGTTTTGAATGTGTTTGCTTGATGTTTGTATGTATTTTGCATCAATACCATGGTTAACTTGTTTTGCTCATATCTTCTAGGCCGTAGCTCCGAACTAAATGAACTTTATATGTAACTTGACTAGAATTTCGTGTAGATCATCTTGTGCATCTTAACTTGCTACTTAACAACTTGAACATAACTTTTATTCAGATCCGGATTTGTTATATGTTGTTTCTGGCCTCATTTAAACTTGCTTTGATGTGTTGTTCTTGTTTGCATCATCTCTTTCCATGAGTAGCCTCATCTAGCCTTTGTCACGCGTCATGCTTGGTTGTGCATCTTGTCATGTTTATGTGTTGTGTGTTTACCTTTTTGTTTGCTTCTTTCCGGGTTGTGCTCCTTCTCGATAGTTCCTGTTTCGTTGCGACCGTGAGGATTCGTTCAACTACGCTTGGCTCGCCTTCGTCCGTTCATCTTCTTCATGGACTCGTTCTTATTCCTAGCGGGATTTCAGGCAAGATGACCATCACCTTGGATCTCATTGCTATCATTGCTATGCTAGTTTCTTCGGTCTATCGCTATGCTGCGCTACCTATCATTTGCTCTTCAAGCCTCCCAAATTGCCATGTCAGCCTCTAACCTTTTTCACCCTTCCTAGCAAACCGTTGCTTGGCTATGTTACCGCTTTGCTCAGCCCCTCTTATAGCGTTCTTAGTTGTAGGTGAAATCGAAGATTGCTCCATGATGGACAGGATTATGTTGGGATATCACAATATCTCTTATTTAATTAATGCATCTATATACTTGGTAAAGGGTGGAAGGCTCTGCCTTATGCCTGGTGTTTTGTTCCTCTCTTGCCGCCCTAGTTTCCGTCATACCGGTGTTATGTTCCTTGATTTTGCGTTTGTTAAGCGGTTGGGTGATTTATGGGACCCCCTTGACAGTTCACTTTGAATAAAACTCCTCCAGCAAGGCCCAACCTTGGTTTTACCATTTGCCTACCTAAGCCTTTTTCCCTTGGGTTTCCGGAGCCCGAGGGTCATCTTTATTTCCCCCCCCCCCCCCCCCGGGCCAGTGCTCCTTCGAGTGTTGGTCCAAACTAGGCAACCTGCGGGGCCACCTTGGGGAAACTTGAGGGTTGGTTTTACTCGTAGCTTGTGCCATCCGGTGTGCCCTGAGAACGAGATATGTGCAGCTCCTATCGGCATTTGTCGGCACAATGGGTGGCTTTGCTGGTCTTGTTTTACCATTGTCGAAATGTCTTGTAAACCGGGATTCCAAGACTGACCGGGTCTTCCTGGGAGAAGGAATATCCTTCATTGACCGTGAGAGCTTGTGATGGGCTAAGTTGGGTCACCCCTGCAGGGTATAAACTTTCGAGAGCCGTGCCCGCAGTTATGTGGCAGATGGGAATTTGTTAATGTCTGGCTGTAGAGTACTTGACACTAGATTCAAATTAAAACGCATCAACCGCGTGTGTAGCTATGATGGTCTCTTTTCGGCGGAGTCTGGGAAGTGAACACGGTTTTGGGGCATGTATGAACGTAAGTAGTTTCAGGATCACTTCTTGAACACTTCTAGCTTCTCGACCGTTCCGTTTGCTTCTCTTCTCGCTCTTATTTTCGTATGTTAGCCACCATATATGCTTAGACGCTGCTGCAACCTCACCACTTATCCTTTTCCATACTCATTCAGCTTTGCTAGTCTTGATACCATGGTAATGGATTGCTGAGTCCTTGTGGCTCGCGGATTACTACAACAACAGTTGCAGGTACAGGTTATGCGATGATCATTACACGAGAGCGATGCTTGCTAGTTTTGAGTTATTCTTCTGCTTCGTCGTTCAGGGGATAGGTTCTAGGCCGGCAGCCTGGGCTAGCAGGGTGGATGTCGTTTGAGTTTCTATTTGGGTTTCATCCGTAGTCGGATGTTGCTCTTATGTATTGTGATGTTGTATTCATGTGGCATTGTTTGCCTCTTGTATGTATCCCCAACTATTATGTAATGGTACGATGTAATGATATCCACCTTGCAAAAGCGTTTTCAATATGCGCTTCTATCCTTGGTGGGACCTTCGAGTTCCTTTAGGATAGGGTCGCATATTGGGCGTGACAAGTTGGTATCAGAGCCTCGACCGACTATAGGAGCCCCCTTGATCGTGTAGTTTGGCCGTTGTCGAGTCTAGAAGAAAATTGTTTTTTCGGAGTCTAGTTATATTGGAGAGTAGGAATTCTTTTTACTCCTCGGCCCCTTCGTCACTCTGGTGAGGAATCTTGACGTAGGTGTTTTGACTTACTCCTCTTCCCCTTCAAATTTTCTTTAGGGTCACGCAGTTGGTTATTCGATCGTTGTTCCTCAGCTATTTGCATCCGGTGCATTTCTCGTCAAGTTGACTCAAGCCTCTTCATCGTTGCCAAGTTCAATCCTTAGTTGTTTTCTTTTTTCCACCCACCCACCCCTTTTTTTTCTTCTCGGAGCCGGAGTCCGAAATCGAGTATCCACCCTAATCGTGCGAAGCATTTGCATTCTTTCAACCGTTGTTTCCTCTTGAAGTTATTCATCGATTTTCCCCCTTCCAAGTTGCCTTTGTTTTCCCGCCCTCCCACCCTCTTCTTCCCGGAGCCAGAGTCTGTTTTGAGCATCAATTTCATTCGTGTGGATCCTCTTCAGTCTTTCGTCAATTGTTTCAACAGGTGAATTCTCTTTTGTTTGACATTCTTCATCTCTTTTCCGGTGGACTCAATTCAAGTTTTTCGGGTTGATCACATTCTTTTCCTTGGATCAAGTGTTCTCCTTTCACGTCTGCCTCTCGCCAGTTTATCCTTCCGGAGTGCTGATGACATCTCAGGAGATTCGTCTGTGCTTGAATTAATTTGAGGTTGTCACCTCTTTCAAATATTTCAATTGTTCCAGTGCATCATTTATCTGTTCAACAATCCTTTTCAACAGTGTTTTCTTTTAGTGGGCCCTAACCCACATGTCTTTTCCCAGGATCTTACCTGACTCTTCTAATTTTCCCGGAGTCATTCTCAAATTCTTTTCAACGTATGACGTAAGTATGGAATCCATCAGTCACATGCCTTTTCAAAATTGATTTCAATTCTTTTCATGATTGATTCAACCTTTGCTCTTCTCATTCTCCCGGAGTATCTTAATAATTTTTGGTGGTGTTTTCCGTCGTCATTTGAAGATCGAAGAAGAGTTTTCCTCTCAATCTTGCCCGTTCTCTCGAAGATTCGTGGTTCTAGCTTCATGTTATCCTCGCAAATTATTCCAATTATCAAATATTATTTTCTTAACCATCCGGAGTATGTGAGAAGTTGTTTTTCCCGTTTCTTTTCACCGGAGGCCATCATTCCAGAAGAATTCTTCATCCTCACAATTCAGCTACCGTTATCCAATTATCCTAGCGCTTCGTTCCAATGATCTTTAATCAGTTCGAGTTCTTCCCGTTCTTTTGCATCTAAATCCCCTCAAGCATATTTGTTCTTCTAATTCTTCCCGGTGGTTCATTCTCTTTCATCAGTCATTGTATAATTCTTACGGTGGTTCGTTCAAGATTCTTTTTCTTTGATTATCATATTAATTCATTCGTTCTTTCCAATCCTACCGGTGGTTCATGAAGACTTTCTCAAGTTTTGTGCTATACCCCTATTAATCCTTTTCAACAAGAATAAGTAGTATGGAAAATTCATTTATCATCAATTAAATTTGATGAAGGATAAGCATACAATAAATCTTATTCTTATTTCATCCAAGTGAGTAATGCCTTCCTTCGGAGTTTGTTCTTGATGAATAAATTCTAGTTCCAAGTGTTCTCATCTTTTCTTTTTCGGAGTTCAAATTTCCTCGGCCATTTCGTCGGAACCTCCATCTAAATCACCGCAAGGCTCATCTTATTCTTTCTTCCTTCATTCTATCTCATCATCCTTTTGTCACCGGAGTTCTTCATGGTGGCTATTCATGATTTAATTCATTCTTAAAGAGTTCATCAAGATTCTTATTGGGGGAGTTCAAGTATCTTTTCTTCTCGTGTCTCGAAGTGCAAATAAATCTCCGTTTTCTCCTAAAGTGGAGTTTTGCATTTCTTCGTTCTTCTCAGCTTTTCAGACATTGGTTGTGGTATAATTTCACCTCAAGTTTTGACTTTTTTTTATAAGTCCACAACAAGCTTATTCTTTCGTTGTTGATTTTTCTCAACAACTCCATTTAATCCTTCCTTCTAAGTTCTTTTCATTCAATTCTTTCAATTATTCCAGAGGCATTGCATTGTTCATCTCGTCAAGTGCCATCTCATTGGGTGAAGTTCATGTTATAATCCTTCCATTTTCAGTCGGAGTGCTACCTAAATTCTTTCTCTCTTATTCCTTTTTTATCTTGTTCTAACCGGAGTGGTTTCAGAGTCTATCTTGTTTCCATGAGCATTTGGTTCTCGTCATTTTCGCCGTTCATCTTTTCTAACTGAGTGCTCTCGACTTTGTTCATCTTCTCTCTTGCGGTCTTACTTCACCTCTTCCTCTTTCTCTTCTGTCTCGTTCCTAAGATCTCGGGACGAGATCTCTTATTAGTGGAGGAGAGTTGTAATGCCCCGGATCCGATGCGCCAGGTGTCCTCCAGCTATTCATCGTTGTTGCCATGTCATTTGCTTGCGTGTTGCATTTTACCATGTCATCATCTGCATTTCATCTGCATGTTTTTGAAAACACTCATTCGTCCGGGTCGTCCCAGTTCTTTCCGCTGTCCGTTCTGAGCCCAACCACACTCGCATGCGCCCGCGATACCTCCGAAATATTATTTTATAAGTGGCATAAAAATGCTCTCGGAATGGGGTGAAAGTTGGCGTCCGGTCTTGTGATAGTGTATTTAGACCGCCCACCAAGTTTTGTCGCATTCGGAGCTCGTTTGATAGCCCAATAGTTAAACATACAGCCGCATTATAGCCGGTGTATTCATCGGACATTTTGGGCTCCGAAACTACCACCGGGCTGCACTACTCTTCTCTCCTCTCAGCCCAAATCCTCTCTTCACAGCCCATCTACCCCCTCAGCTAAACCTCCTCCGATCCGGAGCCGCCGATGGCGATTTGAGGCCCCGAAAAGCTCCTAAAACCCCGCTAACCCTAGCAAATCTGCTATATATGGACACCCTAGTCCATTGTTGGGCATCCTAACCCTACCCCTAACCTCCAGCCGCAGCCTTCCACCTTCCTCCTCGAATTCTGCACCGGCCCTCTTCCCCACCGCCACTTGTCGCCGCCCAAATGGCCTGCGCCACCGCAGCCACCTCCTCCAACCACTCGGGAGCCGCCAGGTGGCCTTCCCGCGCGCCCCTGCCTCCCTCTCCCACCGACGGCCCTTCTGGCCCAGATCAGGGCCCGCCCGAGCCCATTCGGGGCCCGAGCGAGCCCGCATGCGTCGTCGCCGCCCGATCCCGAGTGCCTCCCGCACCAGAGCTCCGCCACCCGCTCTGCTCGCCGGAGCCTCGCGCCTTTCCCGCCGCCTCGACCCAACCACTGCCGGTGCCCGACCTCGCCTCCGCCTAGACTGCCAACCGCCAACCGCCACCGCTGCTCCTCGCGAAGCTGCACCAACTCTCCTATCCCGCAGCCGCGCCATGGTGGCCTCCTCACCTCCAACCCGTCGCCTCCCAGCTCGTCGACGCTAGAAACGGGTCCCTCCGGCCCGGAACTGGCCGGATCCGCCTTGTCCTGCACCTGCCGGCGACCTCCGGCCGGCAGCCATGAAGCGCCGCCACCCTGCTCCTGCCCCCCTCAATCCAGTCGGGATCGAGGAGAGGGACAACCGGGCCTCCATCGCCCCGTGGGCCCCGCGGCCTCCCACGGCCCAGAACCAGCCTCCCTGACTTTCACCTCCGTCCTGGGCTGAGCCCAATGGGTGAGCAACCCCTATCCTCTGCCAGTGCGAAGAATAGTTATTAGGCGCTCGCTCTATTTTTTTCATGAAAATGACTGTCCCTGAAAATCCATGTTATGTGTGCATCTTTGTCAGCTTATAACTTCATGCATATACCTCCGTTTCACATGTATAATATGTCAAAACGTTCATTGTGAGATGCTCTTAATTTTGTTCCATTGTGCCATGCTTGTTTGTGTCCATCTTGATGCCATAATCATCATTGCAAGAGTGCTAAATGATGTTAACCTGCTGAGATTGTTATAACTTGCTGTTTTGTCATTTACGTTGCATTTTGTGTGTGCATATTTTGAGCATGATGTCCACATGTTTTAGGAGCATATTCATGCCATCTTTACAGTGGTGAAATCCATGTATTTTTGTGTGCCTTGTGGTGAGTGAATCAAGATCGTGAAGTAGGGTACTTGTTGTTACTGTTTTGCTAGGCTAAATCTGTTATATCATGATGCTATGTAAATCTGCTACTACAAGTCATTCTATGCATAATCTGGAGATGTCTACTAAGGTTGTTTTGTTACACATGCCATGCTCTATCCATCAATGCCTTTGGTTGCATTTATATCCTGCTATAGCCTGTTGTAAGCTTGCTCTCAAGTTGCTAAATAATGTTGTTGTCAGCCTGTTAACATTAAGTTCAGTTTTGCTATGTGTTTCGCTAGTGATCCATGCACCCTATGAACTTTCTCTTGCCATGTGTAGCTTCATAATTATGTCATTTTAATGTTTGTTGACTTCACATGCCATTAAATGCTCTTTGGAGAGTGGTACGAGCTCACCAACATGCCTACTTATCGTTGTTCCTGCCATGTACTGTTATTCTGAATCTGTCATATCACTTGCCATGTTTGCATGGATCCTACCATCTTTTCTGTTGATCTTCGGAATAAGTTCAGTAAGGGAGTTTTGTTGACTGCTTTTAGTGATAGCATGCCATGCCTTTGTTTGACATGATAAGTTCTTGTAGCATGTTGTTTGATAGCTCTAAACATTGCAACCTGATGTTGTTTCTGTCATGCTCGGTGATTTTCTACTAAGTCCGTGGACTTTATTATTTCCAATCTTGCGATGTCCTTTTGAGCATGTTATGGTGATTTCTGGAGATATCTCAGTGTTCAGGTTTTGTCATGCTTTACATGTAAATCATGTCCATGCCTTTTGTTTTCATGTTAAGGTGCTGTAGCATATTGTTTTGATGCTCACTAGATGCCTAGTTGCTGTTTTGGACAACTTGTCCTTTAAACTTGTTTCATGTGTATGTGTTGAACCGTTGCTCCGTTTTCAGTGTGCTCTATATGAAACTTGCTTATTTTGCATATAGTTTCATGTTACCTTGTTGCATCCATGTTTTGAATGTGTTTGCTTGATGTTTGTATACATTTTGCATCAATGCCATGGTTAACTTGTTTTGCTCATATATTCTAGGCCGTAGCTCCGAACTAAATGAACTTTATATGTAACTTGACTAGAATTTCGTGTAGATCATGTTGGTGCATCTTAACTTGCTGTTTAACAACTTGAACATAAGGTTTATTCAGATCTGGACCAATTTCAAAATTTGCATATGAGGACTTACCAGATTTGTTATATGTTGTTTCCGTCCTCATTTAAACATGCTTTGATGTGTTGTTCTTGTTTGCATCATTTCTTGCCATGAGTAGACCCATCTATCCTTTGTCAAGCATCATGCTTGGTTGTGCATCTTGTCATGTTTATGTGTTGTGTGTTTACCTTGTTGTTTGCTTCTTTCCGGGTTGTGCTCCTTCTCGATAGTTCTTGTTTTGTTGCGACCGTGAGGATTCGTTCGACTACGCTTGCTCGTCTTCATCCGTTCGTCTTCTTCATGGACTCATTCTTCTTCCTAGCGGGATTTCAGGCAAAATGACCGTCACCTTGGATCTCATTACTATCATTGCTATGCTAGTTGTGTCGGTCTATCGCTATTTTGCGCTACCTATCATTTGCTCTTCAAGCCTCCCATATTGCCATGTCAGCCTCTAACCTTTTTCACCCTTCCTAGCAAACCGTTGCTTGGCTATGTTACTGCTTTGATTAGCCCCTCTTATAGTGTTGTTAGTTGCAGGTGAAGTCGAATATTGCTCCATGATGGACATGATTATGTTGAGATATCACAATATCTCTTATTTAATTAATGCATCTATATACTTGGTAAAGGGTGGAAGGCTCGGCCTTATGCCTGGTGTTTTCCACTCTTGTCGCCCTAGTTTCTGTCATACCAGTGTTATGTTCCTTAATTTTGCATTCCTTACACGGTTGGGTGATTTATGGGACCACCTTGATAGTTCGCTTTGAATAAAACTCCTCTAGAAAGGCCCAACCTTGGTTTTACCATTTGCCTACCTAAGCCTTTTTCCATTGGGTTTCTAGAGCCCGAGGGTCATCTTTATTTAACCCCCCCGGGCCAGTGCACCTTTGAGTGTTGGTCTGAACTGGGCAGCCTGCGGGGCCACCTCGGGGAAACTTGAGGGTTGGTTTTACTCGTAGCTTGTCCCATCTAGTGTGCCCTGAGAACGAGATATGTGCAGCTCCTATCGGGATTTGTCGGCACATCGGCGGCTTTGCTGGTCTTGTTTTATCATTGTAGAAATGTCTTGTAAACCGGGATTCCGAGACTGATCGGGTCTTCCTGGGAGAAGGAATATCCTTCATTGTCCATGAGAGCTTGTGATGGGCTAAGTTGGGACACCCCTGCAAGGTATAAACTTTCGAGAGCCGAGCCCGCGGTTCTGTGGCAGATGGGAATTTGTTAATGTCCGGTTGTAGAGTACTTGACACCAGATTCGAATTAAAATGCATCAACCGCGTATGTAGTCGTGATGGTCTCTTTTCGGTGGAGTCCGTGATGTGAACACGGTTTTGGGTTATGTATGAATGTAAGTAGTTTCAGGATCATTTCTTGATCACTTCTAGCTTCTCGACCGTTTCATTTGCGTCTCTTCTCGCTCTTATTTGGGTATGTTAGCCACCATATATGCTTAGACGCTGCTGCAACATCACCACTTATCCTTTTCCATACTCATTAAGCTTTGCAAGTCTTGATACCCAATTGTAATGGGATTGCTGAGTCCTCGTGGCTCACAGATTACTACAACAACATTTGCAGGTACAGGTTATGCGATGAGCATGACGCGAGAGCGATGCTTGCTGGTTTTGAGTTCTTCTTCTGCTTCATCGTTCAAGGGATAGGTTCCAGGTCGGCAGCCTGGGCTAGTAGGTTGGATGTCGTTTGTGTTTCTGTTTGTGTTTCATCCGTGGTCGGATTTTTCTCTTATGTATTGTGATGTTGTATTCATGTGGCATTGTTTGCCTCTTGTATGTATCCCCAACTATTATGTAATGGTACGATGTAATGATATCCACCTTGCAAAAGCGTCTTCAATATGCGCTTCTATCCTTGGTGGGACCTTCGAGTTCCTTTAGGATAGGATCGCATATTGGGCGTGACAAGTACTAAGTTTCCGGTTAATACAATTCTAGCATGAATAATAAACATTTATCATGAAGCAAGGAAATAAATAATAACTTTATTATTGCCTCTAGGGCATATTTCCTTCAGTCTCCCACTTGCACTAGAGTCAATAATCTAGTTCACATCGCCATGTGATTTAACACCAATATTCACATTTGTCTGTGATTAACACCCATAGTTCACATCGTCATGTGACCAACACCCAAAGGGTTTAATAGAGTCAATAATCTAGTTCACATTGCTATGTGATTAACACCCAAAGAGTACTAAGGTGTGATCATGTTTTGCTTGTGAGAGAAGTTTAATCAACGGGTCTGTCACATTAAGAGCCGTATGTATTTTGCAAATATTCTATGTCTACAATGCTCTGCACGGAGCTACTCTAGCTAATTGTTCCCATTTTCATATGTATCCAGATTGAGACTTAGAGTCATCTGGATCAGTGTAAAAGCTTGCATTGATGTAACTCTTTACGACGAACTCTTTTATCACCTCCATAATTGAGAAACATCTCCTTAGTCCTCACTAAGGATATTCTTGACCGCTGTCCAGTGATCTACTCCTAGATCAAAATTGTACTCCCTTGCAAAACTCAGAGCAAGGTATACAATAGGTCTGGTACATAGCATAGCATACTTTGTAGAACCTATGACTGAGGCATAGGGAATGACTTTCATTCTCTTTCTATTTTCTGCTGGGGTCAGGATTTGAGTTTTACTCAATTTCACACCTTTGCAACACAGGCAAGAACTCTTCCTTTGACTGTTCCATTTTGAACTACTTCAAAATCTTGTCAAGGTATGTACTCATTTAAAATCTTATCAAGCATCTTGATCTATCTCAATAGATCTTGATGCTCAATATGTAAGTAGCTTTACTGAGTTCTTTCTTTTGAAGAACTCCTTTCAAACACTCCTTTATGCTTTCCATAAAATTCTACATTATTTCTGATCAACAATATGTCATTCACATATACTTATCGGAAAGGCTGTAGTGCTCCCACTCACTTTCCTGTAAATACAGGCTTCACCGCAAGTCTGTATAAAACTATATGCTTTGATCAACTCATCAAAGTGTATATTCCAACTCTGAGATGCTTGCACTAGTCCATAGATGGATCGCTGGAGCTTGCACATTTTGTTAGCACCTTTAGGATCGACAAACCTTCTGGTTGCATCATATCCAACTCTTCTTAAGAAATCCATTAAGGAATGTAGTTTGTTTATCCATTTGCTAGATTTCATAAAATGCAGCAATTGCTAACATGATTCGGACAAACTTAAGCATCGCTACGAGTGAGAAAAAAAACTCATCGTAGTCAACACCTTGAACTTGTCGAAAACCTTTTGTGACAATTTGAGCTTTGTAGATAGTAACACTACTATCAGCGTCCGTCTTCCTCTTGAAGTTCCAATTAATCTCAATGGCTCACCGATCATCGGGCAAGTCAATCAAAGTCCACACTTCGTTCTCATACATGGATCCCATCTCAGATTTCATGACCTCAAGCCATTTCGCGGAGTCTGGGCTCATCACCGCTTCCTCATAGTTCGTAGGTTCATCATGGTCAAGTAACATGACCTCCAGAACAGGATTACCGTACCACTCTGGTGCGGATCTTACTCTGGTTAACCTACGAGGTTCGGTAGTAACTTGATCCGAAGTTTCATGATCATCATCATTAACTTCCTCACTAATCGGTGTGGGCATCACTGGAACTGATTTCTGTGATGAACTACTTTCCAATAAGGGAGCAGGTACAGTTACCTTATCAAGTTCTACTTTCCTCCCACTCACTTCTTTCGAGAGAAACTCCTTCTCTAGAAAGGATCCATTCTTAGCAATGAATGTCTTGCCTTTGGATCTGTGATAGAAGGTGTACCCAACTGTCTCCTTTGGGTATCCTATGAAGACACATTTCTCTGAATTGGGTTTGAGCTTATCCGGATGAAATTTTTTCACATAAGCATCGCAACCCCAAACTTTAAGAAACGACAGCTTAGTTTTCTTGCTAAACCATAGTTCATACGGTGTCGTCTCAATGGATTTATATGGTGCCCTTTTTTAACATGAATGCAGCTGTCTCTAATGCATTACCCCAAAACGATAGCGGTAAATAGGTAAGAGACATCATAGATCGCACCATATCTAGTAAAGTACGATTATGACGTTCGGGCACACCATTATGCTGTGGTGTTCCGGGTGGCGTTAGTTGCGAAACTATTCCACATTGTTTCAAATGAAGACCAAACTCGTAACTCAAATATTCTCCTCCACGATAAGATCATAGAAACTTTATTTTCTTGTTACAATGATTTTCCACTCACTCTGAAATTCTTTCAACTTTTCAAATGTTTCAGGCTTATGTTTCATCAAGTAGGTATACCCATATCTTCTCAAATCATCTGCGAAGGTCAGAAAATAACGATACCCGCCGCGAGCCTCAACAGTCATCGGATCGCATACATCAGTGTGTATTGTTTCCAATAAGTCAGTTGCTCGCTCCATTGTTCCAGAGAATGGAGTCTTAGTCATCTTTCCCATAAGGCATGGTTCGCATGCATCAAGTGATTCATAATCAAGTGATTCCAAAATCCCATCAGCATGGAGTTTCTTCATGCGCTTTACACCAATATGACCTAAATGGAAGTACCACAAATAAGTTGCACTATCATTATTAACTTTGCATCTTTTGGCTTCAATATTATGAATATGTGTATCACTATGATCGAGATCCAACAAACCATTTTCATTGGGTGTATGACCATAGAAGGTTTTATTCATGTAAACAGAACAACAATTATTCTCTAACTTAAATGAATAACCGTATTGCAATAAACATGATGAAATCATATTCATACACAACGCAAACACCAAATAACACTTATTTAGGTTCAACACTAATCCTGAAAGTATAGGGAGTGTGCGATGATGATCATATCAATCTTGGAACCACTTCCAACACACATCGTCACTTCACCCTTAATAGTCTATGTTTATTCTGCAACTCCCGTTTCGAGTTACTACTCTTAGCAACTGAACTAGTATCAAATGCCAAGGGGTTGCTATGAACACTAGTAAAGTACACATCAATAATCTATATATCAAATATACCTTTGTTTACTTTGCCATTCTTCTTACCCGCCAAATGTTTGGGGTAGTTCCGCTTCCAGTGACCATTCCCTTTGCAGTAGAAGCACTCAGTTCCATGCTTGGGTGTAGCTTTGGGCTTCTTCATTGGAGCAGCAACTTGCTTGCTATTCTTCTTGAAGTTCCCTTTCTTTCCCTTTGCCCTTTTACTTGAAACTAGTGGTCTTTTCAACCATCAACACTTGATGCTTTTATTGATTTCTACCTTCGCCAATTTCAGTATTGCGAAGAGCTCAGGAATTTTTTTCGTTATCCCTCGCATATTGTAGTTTATCACGAAGTTCTAGTAACTTGGTGATAGTGACTAGAGAATTCTATCAATCCCTATCTTATCTGGAAGATTAACTCCCACTTGATTCAAGTGATTGTAGTACTTAGACATTCTGAGCGCATACTCACTAGCTGAGCTATTCTCCTCCATCTTGTAGGCAAAGTACTTGTGAAAGGTCTCATACCTTTCGACACGGGAATGAGTATGAGATACCAATTTCAACTCTTGGAACATCTTATATGCTCCGTGGCGTTCAAAACATTTTTGAAGTCCCGGTTCTAAGCCGTAAAGCATGGTGCACTAAACTATCAAGTAGTCATCATACCGAGCTTTGTCAAACGTTCATAACGTCTGCATCTGCTCCTGCAATAGGTCTGTCACCTAGCGGTGCATCAAGGACATAATTCTTCTGTGTAGCAATGAGGATAATCCTCAGATCACGGATCCAATCCGCATCATTGCTACTAACATCTTTCAACATAGTTTTTCTCTGGGAACATATCAAAATAAACATAGGGAAGCAACAACGCGAGCTATTGATCTACAATATAATTTGCAAAATACTATCAAGACTAAGTTCATGATAAATTAAAGTTCAATTAATTAAATTACTTAAGAACTCCCACTTATATAGACATCCCTCTAATCATCTAAGTGATCACGTGATCCAAATCAACTAAAACATGTCCTATCATCACGTGAGATGGAGTAGTTTTCAGTGGTGAACATCACTATGTTGATCATATCTACTATATGATTCATGCTCGACCTTTCGGTCTCAGTGTTCCGAGGCCATATCTGCATATGCTAGGCTCGCCAAGTTTAACCCGACTATTCTGCGTGTGCAAAACTGTCTTACACCCGTTGTATTTGAACGTAGAGCTTATCACACCCGATCATCACGTGGTGTCTCAGCAAAGAACTGTCACAACGGTGCATACTCAGGGAGAACACTTATACCTTGAAATTTTAGTAAGGGATCATCTTATAAAGCTACCGTCGAACTAAGCAAAATAAGATGTATAAAAGATAAACATCATATGCAATCAAAATATGTGACATGATATGGCCATCATCATCTTATGCCTTTCATCTCCATCTCCAAAGTACCGTCATGATCTCCATCGTCATCGGCATGACACCATGATCTCCATCATCTTGATCTCCATCAACGTGTCGTCACATGGTCGTCTCACCAACTATTGCTTTTGCAACTATTGCTATCGCATAGCGATAAAGTAAAACAATTATATGGTGCTTGCATCTTATGCAATAAAGAGACAACCATAAGGCTACTGCCAACTACCGATAACTTTTAACAAAACATGATCATCCCATACAACAATTTACATCTCATCACGTCTCGACCATATCACATCACAACATGCCCTGCAAAAACAAGTTAGAGGTCCTCTACTTTGTTGTTGCAAGTTTTACGTGGCTGCTATGGGCTAGCAAGAACCGTTCTTACCTACACATCAAAACCACAATGATATTTCGTCAAGTTAGTGATGTTTTAACCTTTGCAAGGACCGGGCGTAGACACACTTGGTTCAACTAAAGTTGGAGAAACTGACACCCGCCAACTACCTGTGTGCAAAGCACGTCGGTAGAAACAGTCTCGTATAAGCGTACACGTAATGTCGGTCCAGGCCGCTTCATCCAACAATACCGCTGAACCAAAGTATGACATGCTGGTAAGCAACATGACTTGTATCGCCCACAACTCACTTGTGTTCTACTCGTGCATATAACATCTACGCATAAACCTGGCTCTGATACCACTGTTAGGGAATGTAGTAATTTCAAAAAAATTCCTATGCACATGCAAGATCATGGTGATGCATAGCAACGAGAAGGGAGATTGTTGTCTACGTACCCTCGTAGACCAAAAGAGGAAGCATTAGCACAACACAGTTGATGTAGTCGTACATCTTCACGATCCGACCGATCCAAGTACCGAACGTACGGCACCTCCGAGTTCAGCACATGTTCAGCTCAATGACGTCCCGCGAACTCCGATCCAATAGAGCTTCACGAGAGAGTTCCGTCAGCACGACGGCGTGATGATGGTGATGATGTTGCAACGACACAGGGCTTCGCCCAAGCACCGCTACGATATGACCGAGGTGGAATATTGTGGAGGGGGACACCGCACGTGGCTGGGAGAGATCAACAGATCAACTTGTCTATCCATGGGGTGCCCCCTCCCCCGTATATAAAGGAGTAGAGGAGGGGAGGGGACGCCCTCTCTATGGCGCGCCCTGGGGAGTCCCCCTTTCCATGTAGTAGGAGTAGGAGTCAAGGAAAGGGAAAAGAGAAGGGAAGGAAGGAGGGGGCCCAACCCCTCCCCCTAGTCCAATTCGGACTAGGCCTTGGGGGGTGCGCAACCTCCCCTCTCTCTTTCCCTTAAAGCCCAATAAGGCCCATATACTCTCCGGCGAATTCCTGTAACTCTTCGGTACTCTGATAAATAACTGAATCACTCGGAACCTTTCCGATGTCCAAATATAGTCTCCCAATATATCAATCTTTACGTCTTGACCATTTCGAGACTCCTCGTCATGTCCCCGATCTCATCCGGGACTCCGAACTACCTTCGGTACATCAAAAAACATAACTCATAATATAAATCGTCACCGAACGTTAAGCATGCGGACCCTACGGGTTCGAGAACTATGTAGACATCACCGAGACACATCTCCGGTCAATAACCAATAGCGAAACCTGGATGCTCATATTGGCTCCTACATATTCTATGCAGATCTTTATCGGTTAAACCGCATAACAACATACGTTGTTCCCTTTGTCATCGGTATGTTACTTGCCTAAGATTTGATCATCGGTATCTCAATACCTAGTTCGGTCTCATTACTGGCAAGTCTCTTTACTCGTTCCGTAATGCATCATCCTGCAACTAACTCATTAGTCACAATGCTTGCAAGGCTTATAGTGATGTGCATTACCGAGAGGGCCCAGAGATACCTCTCCGACAATCGGAGTGACAAATCCTAATCTCGAAATACGCCAACTC
This sequence comes from Triticum aestivum, assembly GCF_018294505.1. NCBI lineage: Eukaryota > Viridiplantae > Streptophyta > Magnoliopsida > Poales > Poaceae > Triticum > Triticum aestivum. The sequence continues at coordinate 203,361,916 of NC_057801.1, read as the reverse complement.
AACAAGTACCTTTGGAGACACCTATATAGCACCTTTATAATCACCCAGTTACGTTGTGACGTTTGATAGCACACAAAGTGTTCCTCCGGTAAACGGGAGTTGCATAATCTCATAGTCATAGGAACATGTATAATTCATGAACAAAGCAATAGCAATATACTAAACGATCAAGTGCTAAGCTAACAGAATGGGTCAAGTCAATCACATCATTCTCCAATGATGTGATCCCGTTAATCAAATGACAACTCATGTCTATGGCTAGGAAACTTAACCATCTTTGATTCAACGAGCTAGTCAAGTAGAGGCAAACCAGTGACATTAGGTTTGTCTATGTATTCACACATGTACTAAGTTTTCGGTTAATACAATTCTAGCATGAATAATAAACATTTATCATGAAATAAGGAAATAAATAATAACTTTATTATTGCCTCTAGGGCATATTTCCTTCATCTATACCTAGAAAACTTAATGATGTGTGGGAACCTACTATAAAGATTTAAATTAAAGATCATGAGTGTTATGCTTTGTGTGATTTGGGTGCTAGTGTTTCCATGATTCCGAAAACTTTATGTGATAGTCTAGGTTTCCATGATTTTGATGATTGCTCTTTAAGTTTGCACCTTGCGGATTCCGCCATTAAGAAGCCTATAGGAAGAATCAATGATGTTCTTATTGTTGCAAATAGGAACTGTGTGCCCGTAGATTTTATCGTTCTTGACATAGATTGCAATCTTTCTTGTCCTATTATTCTTCGTAGACCTTTCCTTAGAACGATTGGTGTAATTACTGATATGAAGGAAGGGAATATTAGATTCCAATTTCCATTAAGGTAAGGCATGGAGCACTTTCCAAGAAAGAAAGTCAAATTACCTTATGAATCTATCATGCGAGCTACTTATGAATTGAGTGCCAAAGATGGCACTACTTAGATCTATCCTCGCTTTTATGCCTAGCTAGGGGTGTCAAACAATAGCGCTAGTTGGGAGGCAACCCAATTTTATTTTAGTTTCTTGTTTTTGCTTCTGTTTAGTAATAAATTTTTCATCTACCTTCTGTTTAGATGTGTTTTCATGTTTTAATTAGTGTTTGTGCCAAGTAGAACCTATAGGATAACCTATGGTGATAGTTAATTTGATTCTGCTAAAAAACAGAAAGTTTGCACGCACAAAAATAATTTTAGTAATTCACAGAAACGTGGTTTTGTGTTGAGTCATTTTTCTGTAGATCAATAGAAAAATTGCCCAGGACTTCCTATTTTGGTAGGATTTTTAGAGTTCCAGAAGGATTCGAGAGTTACAGATTGGTACAGACTGTTCTGTTTTTGACAGATTCTGTTTTTCGTGTGTTGTTTGCTTATTTTGATGCATCTATGCCTAGTATGTAGGGATATGAACCATAGAGAAGTTGGAATACAGTAGGTTTAACACCAATATAAATAAAGAATGAGTTCATTACAGTACCTTATGTGGTGGTTTTTCTTTCTTGTACTAACGGAGCTTATGAGATTTCCTGTTGAGTTTTGTGTTGTGAAGTTTTCATGTTTTGGGTAAAGATTTGATGGAATATGGAATAAGGAGTGGCAAGAGGCTAAGCTTGGGGATGCCCATGGCACCCCAAGATATTCAAGGATAACCAAAAGCCTAAGCTTTGGGATGCCCCGTAAGGCATCCCCTCTTTCGTCTTCGTCTATCGGTAACTTTACTTGGAGCTATATTTTTATTCGCCACATGATATGTGTTTTGCTTGGAGCGTCTTGTATGATATTAGTCTTTGCTTTTTAGTTTACCACAATCATCCTTGCTGTACACACCTTTTGGGAGAAACCCACTTGATTGGAATTTATTAGAATGCTCTACGTGCTTCACTTATATCTCTTGAGCTAGATAGTTTTTGCTCTATTACTTCACTTATATCTTTTAGAGCACGGCGGTGGCTTAATTTGTAGAAATTGTTAATCTCTCATCCTTCACTTATATTATTTTGAGAGTCTCTTCGAACATCATGGTATTTGCTATGGTTATAAAATTGGTCCTAGAATGATGGGCATCCAAGTTGGGTATAATAAAAACTATCATAGGAAGTGAATTGGATGCTATGATCAATTTGATACTTGATAATTGTTTTGAGACATGGAGGTGGCGATAGTAGAGTCATGCTAGTTGGGTGATAATGAATTTAAAGAATGCTTGTGTTGAAGTTGGCAAGTCCCGTAGCATGCACGTATGGTAAAAGTTGTGTAACAAATTTGAAACATGTGGTGTTCTTAGATTGTCATCCTTATGAGTGGCGGTCGGGGACGAGCGATGGTCTTTTCCTACCAATCTATCCCCCTAGGAGCATGCGCGTAGTGCTTGGTTTTTGATGACTTGTAGATTTTTGAAATTAGTATATGAGTTCTTTATGACTAATGTTGAGTCCATGGATTATACGCACTCTCACCCTTCCATCATTGCTAGCCTCTTAGGTACCGTGCATTGCCCTTTCTCACCATGAGAGTTGGTGCAAACTTCGCCGGTGCATCCATACCCTGTGATACGATACGCTCTATCACACATAAACCTCCTTATATCTTCCTCAAAACAGCCACCATACCTACCTATTATGGCATTTCCATAGCCATTCCGAGATATATTTCCATGCAACTTTCCACCATTCCGTTCATCATCATGACACACATCATCATTGACATATTGCCCTGCATGATCATGTAGTTGACATCGTATTCGTGGCAAAGCCACCATGCATAATTTTTCATACATGTCACTCTTGATTCATTGCCCATCCCGGTACACCGCCGGAGGCATTCATATAGAGTCATATCTTGTTCTAGTATTGAGTTGTAATTCATGAGTTGTAAATAAATAGAAGTGTGATGATCACCATTATTAGAGCATTGTCCCCCCCACCCCAAAAAAAGAAAGGCCAAAAAAAGAAAGGCCAAAAAAGGGGGCAATGTTACTATCCTTTTCCACACTTGTGCTTCAAAGTGGCACCATGTTCTTCATATAGAAAGTCTTTCATGTTGTCACTTTCATATACTAGTGGGAATTTTTTATTATAGAACTTGGCTTGTATATTCCTACGATGTGCTTCCTCAAAATGCCCTAGGTCTTCATGAGCAAGCAATTTGGATGCACACCCACTAGTTTCTTTTGTTGAGCTTTCATCTATTTATAGCTCTAGTGCATTCGTTGCATGGCAATCCCTACTCCTCATGTTGACATAAATTGATGGGCATCTCCATAGCCCGTTGATTATCCTCGTCAATGTGAGACTTTCTCCTTTTTTTGTCTTCTCCACACAACCTCCATCATCATATTCTATTCCACCCATAGTGCTATATCCATGGCTCACACACATTTATTGCATGAAAGTTGAAAGAAGTTTGACATTATTTAAGTATGAAACAATTGCTTGGCTTGTCATCGGGGTTGTGCAAGATGGGAGCATTTTTGTGTGACGAAAATGAAGCATAGCCTAACTATATGATTTTGTAGGGATGAACTTTCTTTAGCCATGTTATTTTGAGAAGACATGATTGCTTTGATTAGTATGCTTGAAGTATTACTATTTCTTATGTCAATATGAACTTTTATTTTGAATCATTTGGATATGAACATTCATGCCACTATAAAGAAAATTCAATTGAGAATTATGCTAGGTAGCATTCCACATCAAAAATTCTGTTTTTATCATTTACCTACTCGAGGACGAGCAGGAATTAAGCTTGGGGATGCTTGATACGTCTCCAACGTATCTATAATTTTTGATTGTTCAATGCTATTATATTACCCGTTTTGGATGTTTATCGGCTTTACTTTGCACTTTTATATCATTTTTGGGACTAACCTACTAACCGGAGGCTCAACCCGAATTGTTGTTTTTTTGCCTATTTTAGTGTTTCGAAGAAAACGAATATCAAACGGAGTCCAAATGGAATGAAACCTTCGGGAGCGATCTTTTTGGAACAAACGTGATCCAGGGGACTTGGAGTGGACGTCAAGCAACAGAGGAGGCGGCCATGAGGGTGCTTGACGCGCCCCCTACAGGTGGGCGCTCCCCCCACCCTCGTGGGCCCCTCGAGCATCCACCGACCTACTTCTTCCTCCTATATATACCCATGTACCCCAAAACCATCGAGGATCACCACGAAAAACTATATTCACCGCTGTAACCTTCTATATCCGCGAGATCCCATCTTGGAGCCTTCGCCGGTGCTCCGCCGGAAGGGGAATCGATCACGAAGGGCCTCTACATCATCTCCAAGGCCCTTCCGATGAGTTGTGAGTAGTTTACCACAGACCTTCGGGTCCATAGTTATTAGCTAGATGGCTTCTTCTCTGTCTTTGATTCTCAATACAAAGTTCTCCTCGATCTTCTTGGAGATCTATTGAATGTAACTCTTTTTGTGGTCTGTTTGTCGAGATCCGATGAATTGTGGGTTTATGATCAAGTTTATCTATGAGAAATATTTCAATCTCCTCTGAATTCTTTTACGGGTGATTAAGTTATATTTGCAAGTCTCTTCGAATTATTAGTTTGGTTTGGCCTACTAGATTGATCTTTCTTGCAATGGGAGAAGTGCTTAGCTTTGGGTTCAATCTTGCGGTGTCCTTTCCCAGTGATAGCAGGGGCAGCAAGGCATGTATTGTATTGTTGCCATCGAGGATAAAAAGATGGGGTTTATATCATTGTTGACATTGGAACGCGTCACACGAACATGTCGATGTGTACCCGCGGCGCCGAGGGAGATGCTCCGCAACTCACACCGCGGGAGGCCGACTTCCAGCGCGATACGCAAGACAGCAAGCCGGCACTTTTGGGACCAGACGCCCCGCTCGCCCGGGAGGGACCCCGTCAGGGCTCGCGGCAACGATTGGCTGCTCGAGGTCGGTCTTACCGCGCCTAGAGCCTTGTGGATTCGCAGCCTCAAATCTTGAAGAACGACAAAGAACGAGAAGAAAGATACAAGGGGAGAGATAAAAGTAGATGAACACGGAAAAGTAATAGATTTATTGATCGATTGTGTGTTGTTCAATCGGCCATCACCCCTCAGGTATATAAGAGGCGGCTGGACTTCCCATGCAAGGAAAAGGCTTGGATTCACGTCCAAAACCCTAGTCAAATTCGGATTGGTTTTGTCCGAACTTTCCAAAACTATTCGGTTTAAACTGGCTGCACCTTGCGGGTAACTTTTGAGGTGGTAAACGATCTCAGATGGAAACGAGCCCAAAAGGAATCTTCACCATTTCGACGAGAAGAACAACTTTTATGTTTAATGTTTTTTGATTAGAGTTCATCTTGAGGGTCAAATCGCTCGTGCAATACAGGCTATTATTCGCGCTACCCATCAGACAGGGTGTCTGGTGGGGCGCGCTAGTTTTGGCTCGTGATAGTTCCGTATTCGGATGGCTCTAACTTTCGCATACAAACTCGGATTGGAACGGTTCTTATATCAAAACTGATCGTTTCGACGAGACAAAGACAATCCACGTAGATCATTTTTCCATACGAGGCAGTCTTGGGGGCGTAATGTGCCGAATAGTGTTCTGAATACAAAATCTCAGTATTTCGAACACAACTTCGGCCTTCGAGATGAGATCAGATGGTGATGGCCCAAACATCAAATATGTTTGTATCGACAATACGAAACTTTTTCATGTAGAACACTTCTCCATTTGAGGCCATTTTAAATAAGTTCTTGACTGTGCCAAAATCTGGTGTCAACACATGCCCCCCTGTTTTTCGGCAAAGCCTGTGTGCCGAAAAATAACTTGCATATAGCTTGCTCTAAGGACGATGTCAACACTCCATCGGCCATTTTGGCATATTCTTAGGACGATAAGTTTATATCGGCCATTGCTTGTGTGAATATTTTGACGCAAGCTTGGGTGAAACTTTCTCAACTTCCTTAACAATCCGATGATAAAGTCCCATAGATATGTATTTCAAGGTCATCCTCGGAACCATATTATTCACCCTTTTGCTAGGATTTTGCTGATAATCAATAATAAACTTTCTCCAATCCTTATTTTCGCTTGTATAAGAAAAATTCATTAGTGGCCGAAGCGGTGGACTTCGGTTCGGCCTTACCTATTCTGACGAGACTAAGCATCGGCTATTGATATAAATGCAACACACCATGATTAACATAGTAGCCGGATGCTTGCTGTGCCAACTCTTTCAAATTGTCATGTCTAGAAATATGAACAATTTTATAGCAACCCAAGGTAATTTTGCATCTAGACATACCTTAAGATAAACTATAAGTGACTCGTCAAAACATTGATAACCCTTGGATATTTTTTGTACTACTTATAACGAATCACTGAAAGCCTCAATCTGTATAGCACCTATAGCAACCAAAAGCTCCAAACCGAAGAAATTTTATATTTGGCTTTGATTATTGTGTAAAAATATTTTAAGTGGCATAAGGCTTGTTTTGGTCTCCAATTGAACTAATGACGATGTTAGGATACTACACCGGCCATGCTTTGACATATTCTTAGGGCAATAGATAAATATCAGCCATTAACATGAGGTCCATGTAGAATTCACCCACCAAAGTATGTATAGCCGAAATAAACAAATAAAATAGGAATAAAATATTTCGGCCCCTTTGTATTAGCAACAATGTAACTAACCAAATGTATGGTAATTTGGTAATACTCTCTCATGATATAGAAAATTATGTTGCATCCATGGATCAAAATAAATCAATGGAGGGTACTTGATCATACCTAGGGATGAATTCCATGGCAAAGGCATCAACGACATGGTTGAAGAAAATGGATGATGTGCTAACCGAAGATTTTGATGTTGTGATGCGCACCTTTGGCTTAATTGTTTGTTGCTTTCATTATTTCCCTTCTTCACTTTTATTGTACTTGTTGCAACAGAAGCATGCACATCATTTTTGTGTTGATTGATCTTCTTGGGAACCCATGCCATCTTCTTGTTTTTCAGCTCTTGTGCACTAAGATTTTGTAATTTTTTCTTTTGCCAATACGATAAACCGAGTGGGCATCTCGGCTATGATTTTGTTTCAACCAATGGCAACTCTTTTTGGGCCTTGTGCACCCTCAACTTCTTTTCTTCTGATTTGGCACTCTGATTTTTATCAGTTGATTGCTTCACTTCTTTGCCTTTTGTAGCCAATGTCAACACTTTAATTGGCTCTTCGTTATTTGAGATCAAATCTGAAGCAGCACACTTACGACCATCTCTTTTCACGCGGTAAACTTGCTTTACCACCTCTTTCTTCTCTCTTGAGCTCTGGACCAATTCCTTATGATTGAAACGGTCTTTGACGCGTGATTGTTCAAATGTTGATCTCCTTGGAGCTGCATAGTATTGGTGAGATGGTCTAGAATAAGATGGAGAATGTACCCTTGTATCATACCTGTCCCATGATGAATATGTATCTATATGAGCATAGTGAGGTATCCACGGCATTGGCATCAGCGGCCCAAAATAAGGATATGAATATGTTGCATTAAAATTATCACTTTGCCAATATCAATCCTCATATTTGCGCCTTGGGGGTGATCTTGGTTTCTTTGCATGATTTGGCCGATAAGCATTCTTCTCTTCACTCTTCTTTTGATATTTATCCAATAGTTCAGCAAAGGTGATTTTTGATCTCTTACACTTGCGCTTATTCCGACCTTTGTTTTCTTTTGGTTTGCTTTCATCGATCATTAGATTTGCTTGCTGCCCCCTAGTCCTTGGCGTCTTCATTGTAGCTTCGATGGAACTCCCGCCCTCAAGATTATGCTCGTTATGCTCTTCACCAACTTCTTTACTTGAAAGCTTGATCCCATCACCTACAGCTTTTACATTCTTTTTAAATGGATCGGCTTGAAGCAGCCGATGTAAAAACTTTTTGCCATCGGGACCAATCGGAATAGACTGGTCATCTCTTGGTGTTTCAATAAACTTCAATCGTCCTTTTTCAATGACCGATTTAACTATTTGACGAAACATGTTGCAATCCTCACAATTATGCTTGGACGAATCATGCAACTTACAATACATTCGTCCTTGGATTGATGGCTTAACATGGTGATCAAGAATTGTAATGTAATTATTTTTCAGCAATAAATCAAATATTTTATCACACATGCTTGAATTGAAAGTATACTTCTTGTTTCCTAGCCGATCTTGCTGTTTGAACGGCTTTGGAGATAAGCAAACAAATGGTTCAGATTTGGAATCTCCCCATTCGGCTATGCATTGTGTTTTCCACTCTATCTCCGATGTCTTTGGATATGATATTATATTAGCATCGGTTTTCTCAATAGAATTTAACCTTGGCTTTAAATTTCTGAAACGAAGATATTTAGAACATACATGTCTCAGTTGAGACCAAGTGTAAGCCAAGTAAGAAATAAGCAAAGCTACCCAACTAGATACGAACTTTAGAGAAAGCAACGGGAAAAGCTTTGGCTGTAACAATAAGTCATTATCAGTCTTTATAAATGGTGCAATGGGTTGACCGATATGTTCTATAACAATTTTACTGCTAACAAGTAAATTACCCCTCCTCATTGGTCTTTCAAAATTACTTATGAGAACATTTCTTATAGATGCATCAATAATGAAGTTCCGACCAAATCTGAAAATAGGTAAATTACTCGCTATGCATACCTCTTCAAATATGTTGGGAGAGCATGATAGTGGTGCCATTTGAAGAACATCTTGCTCCGTCTTTGGATGGCTCCCCAACACCTTGTCATCATCTTTTTCCTCAATCCGTGCATCATTGCTTTGAAGATTTTTGTCGGCCGAACTTTGTTCGGCTACTTGTTCTTGTCCTTGAAGCTTGTCAATTTCTACGGCACGGAACTCATAGGGCAGGAAGTAGGTTCCATTAACTTTAGAAAAATCAAGCACCGTTGTTTTCCTATGCTTGCCATGCCCTTTCTCAATAATGCTTGCCTCGTTGGATTTGATGGATTCAGAATATATACTACTTGATTCGGCTTTTTCAACCGAAGCACTTTCATGTTCCGAATCATCCTTCTTTTCATTGATAGTACCAACTGGCAATGCTTCTTTTATCTGAGCCAATTCTTTTTCTATTTGTTTCTGACGGCGAGCGGCAAAATTGGCTTTAAGCTTTTTCTCAATTTCAGCCCACTCTGGATACGATTGCCCCCCAATGCTTTTAGATTCTTTCGGCAATGTCGCACGGGTGTTGCCGAAATTTTGCAATTGTGTAGGGGGTGTATAATATGATGTAGTGCTAGGTGAAGGCATATGCAGTGTTGTAAGACCATACTTTTGCTCGCCAATTTTATCAATTGGCAAAGATTCATCTTCTTGCAAAACTCTAGCTTTTATTGCGGCATAATCAGGAAATAGCCCCTTTTCATGTTGTTCAAGGCAAAGAGCACTAATTCTCTTATTTTTGGCTAAACTCTTCAATGCAGCCACCACTACCTCATCTTCTACAATGTTGGGCACAACCGCTCCTGTAAAATTTACAATCATTCGGCTATAACCAGGAAGGTGTGAAGCCGAATTATGAGCATCTACAGTTGTGTATGGTGCCGAAGAATTACTAACATGAGGTGTAGCATATGACAGTTGAGAGTAACTAGCCAAATAGCCATTAGTAGCATGGCCAATTCTCTCATTCATCGGCATGGTTGGATTACTATATTGCACATTAGCTACCGATGAATAAAAGGGTGAAACACTTTCTTGTATGGCATTGGAAATTCTAACTTGGGGTGTTTCAAATTGATTAATCGAACTCATCATGTTGCTCATCGGCATATGAATTTGTGGGGTTGCCGATGCATGGGAGTTGGGATACATATGTTGCATGTTGCTAAATTTATAAGAATTTGAAACATGAAGATTGTTTTGCATCGGCCCTTGCACATAACTAGATGCATGATTGATAAAACTAGGGCTAGCCGATACATTATGCTCAATAGGTGATCCAGCAACAACATATGGATTATTTGCATCTACAAAGGGGAATTGGGTATTCATATTACCTTTGTAGATTGCAGCAACTTGATGACGATCTCTTCGTAGCAAGAACGGGCTGGAGACCGTTCGAAGCTTCGTCCCCAGCGGAGTCACCAAAAAGTGTGTTGACGCTGGAACGCGTCACACGAACACGTCGATGTGTACCCGCGGCGCCGAGGGAGATGCTCCGCAACTCACACCGCGGGAGGCCGACTTCCAGCGCGATACGCAAGACAGCAAGCCTGCGCTTTTGGGACCAGACGCCCCGCTCGCCCGGGAGGGACCCCGTCAGGGCTCGCGGCGATGATTGGCTGCTCGAGGTCGGTCTTACCACCCCTAGAGCCTCGTGGATTCGCAGCCTCAAATCTTGAAGAACGACGAAGAACGAGAAGAAAGATACAAGGGGAGAGATAAAAGTAGATGAACACGGAAAAGTAGTAGATTGATTGATTGATTGTGTGTTGTTCAATCGTCCATCACCCCTCAGGTATATAAGAGGCGGCTGGACTTCCCATGCAACGAAAAGGCTTGGATTCACGTCCAAAACCCTAGTCAAATTCGGATTGGTTTTGTCCGAACTTTCCAAAACTGTTCGGTTTAAACTGGCTGCACCTTGCGGGTAACTTTTGAGGTGGTAAACGACCTCAGATGGAAACGATCCCAAAAGCAATCTTGACCGTTTCGACGAGACGAACAACTTTTTTGTTTAACGTTTTTTGATTAGAGTTCATCTTGAGGGTCAAATCGCTCATGCAACACAGGCTGTTATTCGCGCTACCCATCAGACATGGTGTCTGGTGGGGCGCGCCAGTTTTGGCTCGTGATAGTTCTGTATTCGGATGGCTCTAACTTTTTCATACGAACTCGGATTGGAACGGTTCTTATATCAAAATCGATCATTTCGACGAGACGAAGACAATCCACATAGATCATTTTTCCATACGAGGCAGTCTTGGGGGCGTAATGTGCCGAATAGTGTTCTGAATACAAAATCTCAGTATTTCGAACACAACGTCGGCCTTCGAGATGAGAGCAGATGGCGATGGCCCAAACGTCAAAGATGTTCGTATCGACAATACGCAACTTTTTCATGTAGAACACTTCTCCATTTGAGGCCATTTTAAATAAGTTCTTGACTGTGCCAAAATCTGGTGTCAACAATCATATTGCATGAGTTTATCCCTCTACATCATGTCATATTTTTTTAATGTGTTACTCTGTTCTTTATGAACTTAATACTCCAGATGCATGCTGGATAGCGATCTATGTGTAGACTAATAGTAGTAGATGCAGGCAGGAATCAGTCTACTTGTCACGGACGTGATGCCTATATACATGATCATGCCTAGATAATCTCATAATTATTCGCTTTTTTATCAATTGCTCGACAGTAATTTGTTCACCCACCGTAATAGTTATGCTATCTTGAGAGAAGCCACTAGTGAAACCTATAGCCCCCGGGTCTATCTTTTATCATATAAGCTTCCAATCTACATTTATTTGCATCTTTACTTTTCCAATCTATATCATAAAAATACCAAAAATATTTATCTTATCATATTATCTCTATCAGATCTCACTTTCGCAAGTGGCCATGAAGGGATTGACAACCCTTTATTGCGTTGGTTGCGAGTTCTTGTTTGTGTAGGTGCGTGGGACTTTTGAGGAGCCTCCTACTAGATAGATACCTTGGTTCTCAAAAACTAAGGGAAATACTTACGCTACTATTGCTGCATCACCCTTTCCTCTTTAAGGAAAACCAACGCAAGCTCAAGACATAGCAGCCCGTGCCCCCTAGAAGCCACCGCAGGAGCCGCTGGGTGCTTGCGGGAATGGCCGTGGCCCCTCTTAGGAGGCGGAGAGGCTGACCCGTACTTGGAAGCCTTCCCCTTCTCGGCCGCTGAAAACCTCCTCAGCGACGCCATGGAAGCAAGATGTAGAAGAGAGAAGCAGACGAGAGCAAGACGAAGGAGAGATGGGCGAGCGGCTCTGCCCCTCCCTCGCATTTATAGCCAAGGGAGGCCAACCGCGGGCCTCCATGACCTCGCGCCATCATGGCCATCTGCATGCCGCATTGTCCCGTCAAGTCGAATGGTTGCCGAGGCAGCATGGGGAAGCGGAGTCGCCCACGTCCCATCAATGGCCACACGTCATCAAGGCCGCAGGCGGTTAGGGCCCTCGGCGCTCCACCCTTGCCCTTTGGATTCGCCTCGAAGCCAAGTCCGAGCATGGATTGGGCTTGGGGGCTACTGTCTGCGTCCTGGATATGGGGGTATCCAGCCCTGCCTGCTTGTGGCACACCGCATGGCTCCATCGGCGGCCTGGTACGGCCCAGCTTCAACATCAACAACTCAAGACCCTCGCTAGGGACCAATCCTCGCGAGGCGAACGACGCCAAGACCCTCGAAGGGATCGGCATCCTCAGGCTGGCTCCCGAGGGGCAGAGAGTTCCATGCAAGGTTTACCTCATGAGGCTCAGCTGACGTGAGCCATGACGACCAAGGCCAGGAGGGCGCCAGGTGGGCGCAGAGCATAGGTTTCCTCTTCGGTGCAAAGGAGGCAAGCCACAGGCGCGGAGTCCCGAGGAATTAGCCAAAGGTTTCCATTCTGGTGCAACAAGACCAAGACCGCCAGGACGGCAGGACGGAGGTCATCGACGAGCCCACCGCAACGTCACGACCAGAGGCTTTTGTAGGTGAAGACTACTTTTGTCAGGATAAGGTGTACTACTTGTCCCCTTTCAAATCCGGCTGTTGTGGGATCCCTTCCCGCCAACATTTGGGAAGAGGACCAATGCCACTATAAATAGGACTAGCCACCGCCATAGAGGAAAAAGGAAGGTCGATCTAGCTCACACCACACCAGCTCCCTCGAGCTCAAGAGCACCTCACCTCCTGAGGCTAGTTCATCCACTGTACTAGTTCATCCTTAGCCCTCCGAGGCAATCCACCACACCACACTGGATTAGGGTATTACACCACAACGGTGGCCAAAACCAATATAAATTGTTGTGTCTCTTTGTCTCTTCGAGCTTGACGCGCTAGGCTTAGGAGGATCGCGAGTAGGCAGGCTGGGTAGGTTGAGATCTCTGCATGCACCCCAGAGTTCGAACCTCTCAAGGGTTTGCGGAACCCGTAATCCGACAAACTCCTGCTCAAGATTGTAAGCCGTTTCCATAGTGTGAGGCCTTTGGGGAGGAATAGCACCATCAGTGGGGACCGGCATCACAGAATCTTCAGGATTCACATTAGCTTCAGCCACAACATTAGCTTCAGGCTCCACATGATCTTCAGCCAAGACAGGGTCATTGGCCTCAGCAGTGTTTGTGGCAGCCTCCATTGTTCTCAACCTCCATTTGGTCAACAACTGGAGGGTCTTGCACAATCACATTCTCCTCGAGAATGACTTGATCTGGGGCAGGGGGTGTGGCAACTCTCTCTTCTCTCTTCTTCTTCTTCATCGGCTGATGCAGCCGGAATGTCTTCAGGAGCTTTGGCTTCAGACACAAGAACCGTCACAGAAGGATTCTCTTCAGGGAACACTTGACGTGCCACTGAGCTGGATTGTTGTGAATCTTCTTCTGGGATGGTTGACATGGAGACCGATGGCCTGAGACCTTTGCGAAGCCGTTGGAACACGGGCGACGGCTTTGGCGACGGTGTGGTCTCCATGTAGTTGTCGTCATTCAGCACTTGATTGGTAATTGGTGTTGGTGGAGTATGAGGTGTTTCATCATGAACTGGGGTTTCTTCTTGAGGGCGCTCAGCCCATGAATCATCTTGAGCCATTGGCGTCAAAGGACGACCAATGCTGATGTATTCGCTGCTTGTTGGAGCAGGTGATGATACCAAGTGGTTCTCGAGTTGAGGAAGGACTTCATCATCATCATTGTCTTCACGACCAATGTCTTCAGCTGCATTGGGTACAACATCTGGAACTTGTTCTTCTACATGAGCCTCTGTGGAAGCAGGCTGGTGGATCACAATACGTCGATCTTTGTTGGTGGAAGCTGGAGGAGCAAAAGATATGGGTTCAACAATGAGAGGCTGAGAGGCCGCAACATGCTCTTTCTTTGAAGACTTAGTTCCCTTAGTCTTCAACCTCTTCTTAGAAGGGGCATCATCAGATGCGTCCTTGTGCTTGCGCTTCTTGGCTTCAGCTTCAGCTGCCCTTGTTTTCTTCAACTCTGAGGCTGTTGAGGGGACCTTAGGCTTCGAGCCTGTCATGCTGGCAGGGAAGACAATGCGTGGTTCTTCCCGCCTTGGTGCTTCAGTTTGGGTCCCAGTAGGCTTCTTTGGTTTGGCAGCCATCCTGGGAGCAATGCGAGGGCGCCCAAGAGCTTTGCGCTTTTCAGCTTCATTGTGTGCTTGAACACATTTCTCAGCAAGGTACTTCATGCGCACTTGTGATCCTTTAGCTTCAGTGTGCTTCTTGTGAAATTCCTCCTTGAGGTCATGCATCATCTTCTTGAAGATTTGAATATCTGCCACGCTGAGCTTGGCCATGTTCTTCTTGAAGTGAGCCTTCTCATAATCGATTTTGTTCTTTATCTCGACAATTTTCTAAGCCAAGGCCAACTCGCATGCAATGGCTCCATGGAATGTGACGCTGATGTCCACAGGAAGCTGAAGATCATCAATACTGATGCTCTGGTTGTCGAACCACTCATAGATGAAGTTATTCAGAATGTCAACATCAAAGAGGGGTAGATCATTGAAGATTTCAGCCTCTTGCTTACTGTTGATCAGCATCTCAAGAGCATCATCACCAAGATATTCATCGCTTGACAAATCAATGGCTTCATCTTCATTGCGCAGAACAACAAATGGAGTCAGGGGTTGCCAATGGCCTTCTTGGGCAATGGCTTCTTGGTCCTCTTGGACATGCAAGATAAGTCTTCAGACTGCACACTAGATTTAGGCGGTGCAGTCTTCAGAGTCTTCCTTGTTGAAGATTTGGTGAAGAAGATGGCTTGGCATCTTTTGTCTTCTTCTTCTTTTTTTCCTTTGGAGGTGGGGGAGCTTCATCAGAATCAGCTTCTCCAGTAGATTGCTCCACATCTGCTCTTCGAGAAGCAATGTGTAACGCCCTCGATGCGGCTATAACTCCCACGTGTCGAGGCACGACTTAGAGGCATAACCGCATTGAAAGCAATGTCGCAAGTTAGGCAATCATTACAACATCCCATGTAATATATAATAAAAGGGGGAGATAACATAGTTGGCTTACACTCGCCACGTCACATCAGAGTACATAAATAACATCCATCAAACAAGCACTCATGGCCCGACTACGGCGCCAAAATGGAAAAGACCCCCAACATGCGACAAGGTCCTGAATCGATAACCCCAACTAGGCACCACTACTGATCATCCGGAAAAGATACGTAGTAACGCTGAGAGTCCTCGTCGAACTCCCACTGAAGCTCATAATCGCCAACTGGAGCAGAAACACCTGAACCTGCATCTGGAGTTGTAGTATCTGTGAGTCACAGGGACTCAGCAATCTCACACCCACGCGATCAAGACTATTTAAGCTCATAGGAATGGATAAGGCAAAAATATGTGGAGCTGCAGCAAGCGACTAGCATATGTGGTGGCTAACTTATACGCAATAGAGAGCGAGAAGAGAAGGCGAAGCACGAGCGAGAAGCTGAAGGAACATCCTGCGCAAGCATAACTCCAACACCGTGTCCACTTCCCGGACTCCGCCGAGAAGGGGCCATCACGGTAACACACACGGTTGAATCATTTTAATTAAGTTTAGTTCAAGTCATCTACAACCGGACATTAACAAATTCCCATCTGCCCATGACCGCGGGCACGGCTTTCGAAAGATCAATCCCTGCAGGGGAGTCCCAACTTAGCCCATGACAAGCTCTCACGTCAACGAAGGAATAGACCTCCACCCAAGACACACCGATCAGACTCGGTATCTCGGTACAACAAGATGATTCGACAGGTTAAAACAAGTCCAGCAACACCGCCCGAATGTGCCGACAAATACCGATAGGAGCTGCACATATCTCTTTCTCAGGGCACACTCAGATGAGACTAGCTACGAGTAAAACCAACCCTCAAGTTTCCCCGAGGTGGCCCCGCAGGCAGCTCAGTTCGGACCAACACTCAGAGGGAGCACTGGCCCAAGGGGGGCTAAAATACGATGACCCTCGGGCTCCGGAAAACCCAAGGGAAAAGAGGCTAGGTAGCAAAAGGTAAAACCAATGTTGGGCATTGCTGGAAAAGCTTTAATCAAGGCGAACTATCAAGGGGTTCCCATTATAGCCCAACCGTGTAAGGGACGCAACAATCCGGGAACATAACACCGATATGACGGAAACTAGGGCGGCAAGAGTGGAACAAAACACTAGGCGAGAGGCCGAGCCTTCCACCCTTTACCAAGTATATAGATGCATTAAGATAACATAGCAATATAATGATATCCCTACAAGTAAATAAATGTTCCAACAAGGAACGGCTCCAATCTTCACCTGCAACTAACAACGCTATAAGAAGGGCTGAGCAAAACGGTAACATAGCCAATCAACGGTTTGCTAGGACAAAGGGGCGTTAGAGGTTCAACATGGCAATTGGGAGGCTGACAAGCAAATGGTAGGCATCGTAGCATTGGCAAAGCAAAAGAGCGAGCAAACTAGCATAGCAAAGATAGTAGTGATTTCGAGGGTATGATCATCTTGCCTGCACAGTTGTCAGAGTTGACTGGATCCTCACAAGCAAACTCAACGGGCTCCTCGGTAGCGAACTCGTCTCCCGGCTCTACCCAACAAGACAAACAAGCAACAAGGATACAATCAACCACGGGCAAGTCCAAGCAATATGATGAAATGACGATATGCTATGCGGGATGCGATGCGGGATGCAAAATGCAAGATATGACAGGAAAAGCATGAACCTGGCCTCAACTTGGAAAACCAAGTGTGCCACTGGATAGAGGGGATGAAATCGCTTGAAAACGATATAAAGATCATTGGAATCGGAGCTACGGTTTGGAAATGGCGAGCGTTTAAAGATATGACACCGGTCTGCGATTTACAGCAAGTAGGCATCTAAATGCAACGAAATGAACATGCTACACCCACCAAACATGAAAACAAAATACATGGAAGTGATGTACACAAGATGGTTGACAAAACACTAGCACTGAGCCATAGGCAAATTCATCCATTAAGAGGTTCAAACAAGCATGGCTAAAATGCAAATGCAAAACAGATTTCAGACTTAGTGAAATTAACACTAGTCTGAAATTTCAGATCACGAAGCTCTCTTCGGAGCAGCAAAACAACATGATAGAGAACCTGAACATGACAAGTAAGAACATGGCATGGAGCTACTCAACAAGCTTAATAAAACACCCAAAGTGACCTGGGGCCAAAAGGGTTCGCAAAACACTCTACCGAGCTCACGAACATCGCTCGAACACAATCAGTTTTCAGACTTAGTGAAAACTGAGACATGCTGAAATTTAACTCACGAAGGCATGTAAACGAGCACGATGCACTCACTACGGTGCAAGTCATGGCAAGGAAAGCATATAACCAGAAAGAAGGCACAAAGTGCTAGCTACACATGGCAAGAACGAAGGCATAGCATGCATGGAACACTAACGGTAGCATCGGCGAAATCGCAAACAAGTTGACGATCTGCCCCGATTAACAACGAAGCAAAAGTTGAGCTCGATTGAGTCAACCTAGAGCACTCCAAAAATGCCAACAAAGACATGGATGGATAGAGCATAACATAAATATCAAAACTCCCTTACTGATCATCCTCAAAAGAGGCACGGATCATTAGGAAACAAGCTGGACATATAGCATCATGAACTAAAATATCCCAGACTTAGCGAAAATCACTAAGTCCCTAAATCTGCAATCTCAGGTACCCTACTTCGCAAGCTTGCACAAGACAACACACACATCCTAAAAATGCATGGGTGGCACCTCTGGAAAGAAGACAAAATGCTTCACAATACATCCCAAAGGGGCACAGGCATATCATGCACGGATTAAATATAGCAAAAATGACAAAAGTGCATGATGAACTAACGGATCTGCAATTTAACTCACGAAGCCTCCTTCTAGCAGCATTTTGGGTATCAAGATGACCTCAAATGCAATGGAACGAAATGATGCACATGTCGAGACGAACATTTTGATATATCATACGCCCAAAACGGAGCTACGGTTGCAAAGTTACGGGACCTCGAACAGAGCAACATGGATCAAAAATTTTTAAGACTTAGCAAAAAAAATCGGGGTTAGGGTTTACTGTTCACGCGACCGGATCCAGATCGGGATCGCGGCGCGGAAGCCGAGGCGGCGCCGGCGGCGGAGCTCGAGCTCGCCGGAGCCGGTGGAGGAGGGGGAGGCCGGCGAGACGGCGGCGAGGTGGTCCGGCGAGGTGGACCGTGGGCGAGGGCGCGGCCCGGAGGCGCGGGCGCGCGGCGAGGAGCGGACGGGCGGCGGGGTCCGGCACGGCGGCGGCCGGTGCGGTGGCGGCGACGGCGTCCCGCGGCGGCGCCGGTCGCCGGAGGCGCGGAAGGCGGCGGCGCTCGGGGAAGGAGGAGGCGCGGGGGCGCGGGCTCGCGGGGGCCCCTCCTGGGCCTCCCGGGCCGGGACGGCGGCGGCGATGCGGTCCCGCGGGGACACGTGGCGGCGGCGGGTTGGATGGCGGCGGCGGGCGGACAATGTCCGGCCGGGGCGGACACGTCCGTCGGCGCGGATCTGGCGGGGATGTTTTTTTTTAGGGTTTCGGGGAGAGGGAGAGATCCGAAAACGGAGGGGTGTATATATAGGCATAGAGGGAGCTAGGAGAGTCCAAATGAGGTGCGGTTTTCGCCCACACGATCGTGATCGAACGCTCTAGGACATGGAGCAGAGTTTGGTGGGTTTTGGGCCAAATTTGGGGGGTGTTGGGCTGCAACACACACGAGGCCTTTTCGGTCCCTCGGTTAACCGTTGGAGTATCAAACGAAGTCCAAATGACCCGAAACTTGACAGGCGGTCTACCGGTAGTAAACCAAGGCCGCTTGGCAAGACTCGGTCCAATCCGGAAATGTTTAAACCCCACACAAGAAAGAAAGGTAGAAATGACCACCGGAGGAGAACGAAACGCCGGAATGCAAAACGGACCACGGGGAAAATGCTCGAATGCATGAGATGAACATGTATGCAAATGCAATGCACGTGATGACATGATAAGAGATGCACGAAAAAGAAAACAACACACGGAGACAAAGACCCAAACCCGAGAAATGAATATAACTTAGCGCCGGAGACGGCAAGAGTTGGATACAAATATGGAAAGTTACATCTGGGGCGTTACACAATGTGAGACAGAAGCCCATCAAAATTGGGAAATGGTCCAATTTTGTTCTCATTAGCTTCACGTGTCCCATCAGATCTTGGAGAGGAGGGACCAGGGTTGAAGTTGAAGCCAAACTCATTTTTATTATTGACAGCTGAATCTTTTGCAAACTGATAGTTGCGCTTGAAGAGATTGTCTTCACGACACCATAGCAAAGAAGATGGGTCGGCATTTTCAGGTTGTGGTCCTCTGACCATACAGGGATAGAACTCCCGTTCAATAGCTTCAGCCTTAGTCTTCAGCACCAAGACGCGGTACAGACAGTCACCCCATGGGCGCTTGATGGCGTTCTTTTCAGCATATTCAGGCGTCACAAAACTGTACTTGAACCATTCCTCAGCCCAATATCTTCGGATCCACTAAATCCGTTTTTTGCGCTGGTTGTAACTCTCCTCGCGATCTGACTTGTATTGTTCATATAGATCAGGAGGCAGATCGAGTGCAGTGTTGCCACAACGTTGCCTGCCACCCTTGCGTGCAGACTTGTCTGAAGCCATGATATTCAGATTGATTGGCTTCAACACAGTGAATGGCTTCCGTCTGCTAGTCAGACAAGAACTGGCTTCAGGTGATTCAATGTGACGCTGTAGGAATTCTGCAAATGAATGCAGACTATGAGAACCAAGGGATTCTCCCACGGACATGTACCTGTGATAGCATTAGAGATGCGAGGGAAGGGGAAGAGTTCATATGCATTCTCAGAAGATTTTGAAGATAAATCAGTTTAGAAGACATTGACCTCATAGTGCGAAGACATTCACTTATTTGGAGAGAGTTGGTTCCAGATTTGTACGAATCCATGAATAAGTACAAGTGAGGAATCTAACTAGTTATGAAGCATAAGTGAATATACTTGGCATGATATGAGATGCAAAAGAGAATAAATCCAGATTTGGAAGTGAAGAAACCACTTTTGGTTGAAGTGGATGGATTTGACGGATCAAAAAGGCAATAAAAAAGGATTTAATTACCACGGATGAACTGCTAGACGATATTGAAAAGAGGCCGAGCAGTTCAATCTCCTGCGCCCTAACTTGGCGGAGGAAGACACCTATGGTGGTGGTGGAGAGGACGAGGTCCGCGGCTGGTGTGAGGACGGCGTCGAAGATGTCACGGCAACGAAGCGCTTCATCTCAGGCGTCGACGCAAGCCAGCGGAGGCACTAGGGTTAGTGCGAGGTGGCGTTGGAAGAACAGATATTGACCGCATGGGTGAATATTTATAAGGAGGAGGGCGACGCAGTGCAATTACGCAGGTGTCCCTATGTCGGTGTACAAAAGTAGGGGCTCTCCTTTTCTACCCCTTTACTTGTGCACGTGCAGTCGAAGCCGCGCGCCGCAGCCACACTTGGCAAGTGAAGGGAGGTGAACCAAGGTGGAACCAGAATCACAAGACGAAGCAAAGCAACTCCAAGGCCAAGACGTAGAGAGCAGAGGGACGAAGCAGGTTCCCCCGGCAAGGTCCTTGCCGGGGCGGCTTCTGCGGCCCCGGCAAGACCCTTGTCGGGGCAGCCCGCCCCAACACCAACGGAGCGAGCCACCCTTGAGCCCACGTTTTCCGACACCGCCAACTGCGTTGGGCCAGGGCTCGGGAGGCACCTCCATGGTGGTATGCAGATCTTTGTGAAGACAAGGAACAAACACACTCTTGATCAGAAGAGTAAGATACGACGAGCCTTGGCAAGATCCTTGCCGAGGAAGCCCACGAGACCCCCGGCAAGATCCTTGCCAGGGACGACCGCAACGCCACGGCAAGACCCTTGCCGGGAGCATCCGCGAGGCCACAGCCAGGCCCGCACCCGTCAAGCTTTCCACCACCAAATCCATGCAGCTGCCAGCCCACCAGCCGGGTAGGCACCTGCGTGTCAACACGGGGTTCCTCTGCTAACTCAGCACATGCCTACGTGGAGGCATGCAGATCTTCCTGAAGGCTCCACCACCGCACCACCTCAGCTACTTCCCTGTCTACATGGCACCACCGCCTCGCTGGCCCAGGCGCGTGTCAAGACGAGGCGAAGCGGCAGTAAAGCTAGGGGGACACGTCGGGGCCGCATTTAATGCATTTTGTCCCGAAATGGCTAGCGATAAGCTTAGCCACAATACTTTGATGCCACCTCCTGGTGACACTGTGGTGATCCCTTTGACTATAAAAGGAGACCCAAGGCATCCAGGAGAAGGGTTCGGACCCTTGGACAAGTTACGCTCCCCGTAGCTAGTTTGAGCTCCTCAAGGACAGAGATATACAACCACCAAAGCAGGACTAGGGTATTATGCATTTTTGCGGCCCGAACCTGGGTAAACGACCCTCGTCTTTGCACTGACTGTTGATCCTGCTCTCCTCGCCACTTCCACCACCCACAACCATAGAAGGGATCCCTTTGATCCCATAGGTGTCGTTCCACACCGACACACTGGCGGTTCACATCTGAGAGACACGTGGCATGCATGCAACTCATTGAAAGATGTTCCATGTTCCCACGCATGCCTGGATTGTCGGGTGGTCGTTCTGGCTTCTCCATTTTCTAGGCAATAAGGATACAACATTAAAACAGATTTAAATGTTTGTCAGTTTGTCCTCTGCGACAAGGACTCAGAGAAGACAATTGACAGTTTTCAATAGAATGCATATGATTTGGACAGATAGAGTTGAGGCAGAAGCACAGAATAGGTTAGGGTCCGATCACATTCACTTAGATCAATAAAGATTCAAGAGTGAAAACGTAGCTATAAGTGAATGTTGTAGAGGACAGAACACACATATATGAAGACCAACTCAACATTGTGAAGATAAAACATGAATACAAATCAATGTTGAAGACAAACCAAATGCGAAGACTATGAAACCATAACGCCAAGAGAAACATTTCAATAAGAATTTGGTGGTTGCGTCACCCACCGTATAGGAAGTATTAGACCCAGACACGACGCACATTTATCGTGGAGCTCCACAGTCAAATTCCACATTAATGTATTCACACTCAGAGGGTAAGTCTTCATTGATTGAAGATATACGTTACTTCGTGTGTTGCACATCTAAGTCGTCAACATGCATATGCGTTAGGATGTGTGTCCAATTACAGGACATTTGAGGATTCTAAGATATTTAGCTCACACCGCAACCTGCAAAACCTTTTCTCATCCAAGGGCTTTGTGAAGATATCTGCCAATTGCTCTTCAGTGTTGACGTGAATGATATCAATATCTTCTTTCTTGACATGATCTATGAGAAAGTGATGACGGATCTGAATGTGCTTTGTCTTCGAGTGATGAACTGGATTCTTGGAAAGCTTGATGGTGCTTTCATTGTCGCAGAAGAGTGGTACATTCTTCATGTTGATGCCATAGTCCTTGAGAGTTTGCTTCATCCATAGAAGATGAGCACAACATGATCCAACAACAATGTATTCAGATTCAACAGTGGAGAGTGATACACAGTTCTGCTTCTTTGAAGACCAACAGACAAGAGATTGTCCGAGAAAGTGACATGTTCCTGAAGTGGACTTGTGATCAACCTTGTCACCATCATAATCAACATCAGAATATGCAATCGGATCAAACGTTGAGCCCTTTGGATACCATAATCCTATCATTGGGGTGTAAGACAAATATCAAAGTATTCGCTTCACCGCTAGGTGATGCGACTCCTTTGGTGCCTCTTGGAATCGGGCACACATGCAAACGCTAAGCAATATATCTGGCCTAGATGCACATAAGTAAAGTAAAGAACCAATCACGGAGTGGTATACCTTTTGATCGAATTCTTTACCATTGTCGTCGGAGCTCAGATGACTTTTGGTTGGCATTGGTGTCGTATATCCTTTGCAGTCTTGCATTCCAAACTTCTTCAGGCAATCTTTGAGGTATTTCTCTTGTGATATGAAGATGCCATTGCTCTGCTGACGGATTTGAAGACCAAGGAAAAATTTCAGCTCACCCATCATGGACATCTGATATTGCTCTTGCATCATGTGCCCAAACTCATCATTGTATCTTTTGTCAGTGCAGCCGAAGATAATGTCATCCACATAGATTTTACACACAAACAGTTCACCATCATATGTCTTTGTGAAGAGTTTCGGATCTAGAGAGCCAGGTTTGAAGCCTTTGCTCTTCAGGAAGTCTTTGAGTGTGTCATACCAAGCGCCAGGAGCTTGTTTGAGGCCATACAGTGCCTTGTTGAGCTTGTATACCATATCAGGATGTTTTGGATCTTCAAACCCAGGTGGTTGTGCAACATACACTTCTTCTTCAATTTTGCCATTGAGGAAGGCACTCTTCACATCCATTTGGTACAGAAGAATGTTGTGATGGTTGGCGTAGGCTAGCAGTATGCGAATGCCTTCAAGCCTTGCCACAGGAGCAAATGTTTCATCGAAGTCAATTCCTTCTACTTGAGTGTAGCCTTGAGAAACAAGACGAGCCTTGTTTCTGACAACTTGCCCATGCTCATCTTGTTTGTTGCCATAGATCCATTTGGTGCCAATGATATTGTGCTTGCGAGGATCAGGACGCTTGACCAGTTCCCATACATTGTTCAGCTCGAACTGATGAAGCACTTCTTGCATAGATTGAATCCATTCAGGTTCCATAAAGGCTTCAGCAACTTTATTGGGTTCAGATATAGAGACAAATGCAAAGTGCCGACAGAAATTTTCTAGTTGTGTTGCTCTTGAACGAGTGAGTGGACCAGGTGCATTGATGCTATCAATTATCTTCTCAATCTGTACTTCATTTGCAACAAGGGGATGAACTGGACAAAGATTTTGCCCTTGCGGATCATTGTCTTCACTTTCAACATTGACTTCAGGCTAAGCATTGTCTTTGGGTTGATTTGGTGCAATGATGATTTCTTCTTCAGCCTGAGCTTCTGAAGGTATGATTTCTCCAGTACCCATGAGCTTGATAGATTCACTAGGAGGGACTTCATCTAACACATTTGGTAGGTGCTCTCTTTGCAAACCGTTAATCTAATAGAACCGCACATCCACAGTTTCAACCACTTTATAGTGAAAGAGGTTGAAGACTCTGTAGGAGTGCGAATCCTTTCTGTATCCAAGCATGAAACCTTCATGTGCTTTCGGTGCAAATTTTGAAGTGTGATGTGGATCCTTGATCTAGCACCTAGCACCAAATACTCTGAAGTAACCGGCGTTTCGCATCTTACCAGTTAGCAGCACATACGATGTCTTCTTTAGAAGCTTGTGACGATAAACACGGTTGATGACATGGCATGCAGTATCAATACCTTCAGGCCAGAACATCCTTGGAGTCTTGTACTCATCAAGCATCGTCCGAGCCATCTCAATGAGGGTTCTGTTCTTGCGCTCCATGATGCCATTCTGCTGAGGTGTGTAAGGAGCTGAAAACTCATGAGTGATGCCCAGTGTATGAAGATAAGTGTCGAGGCCGGTGTTCTTGAATTCTTTGCCATTGTCACTTCTGATGTGCTTGATCTTGACGCCATAGTTCGTCATGGCATGGTTGGCGAATCGTTTGAAGACATCTTGCACTTCAGTCTTGTAGAGGATTATATGCACCCATGTATATCTTGAGTAATCATCAACAATGACGAAGCCATAGAGACAAGCAGTGGTAGTAAGTGTAGACTAATGAGTAGGGCCGAATAAGTCCATGTGAAGCAGCTTGAAGGGTTGTGATGTCGTCATGATTGTCTTCGATGGATGCTTGGCCCTAGTCATCTTCCCAGCTTCACAAGCACCACACAGATGATCCTTCTTGAACTTGACGCCCTCGATCCCCACAACATGCTTCTTCTTCACGAGAGTGTACAAGTTCCTCATGCCAGCATGTCCTAGCCTTCGATGCCAGAGCCAACACTCTGAAGCTTTTGCTAGAAGACATATAGCCAACTGTGGTCCTGCTGAGAAATCTACCATATACAAATCATCTTTTCGATACCCTTCAAAGACTACAGAATTGTTAGATTCCATAAGCACAAGGCAACGATATTTTTCGAAAAATCACAATCATGTTCAAATCACAAAGCATTGAGACAGACATTAAGTTGAAACCAAGGGATTTTGAGATTGCAACTCTACCCAGACCCAATAACTTACTTTTACCAGTGTCAGCAAATGTGATGTGACTTTTGTCAGACGAGCATAGAGTTGAATCCATCAGAAGACTTCAATCACCAGTCATATGGTTGGTGCAGCCACTATCCATAATCCATTCTAAAGCCTTTGGTGTCATATCCTACAGTACAGTTTGGGGGATAGGCTTCACCAAAAGAGTTGTGAAGCAGAAACATTTGACGAACTAGTGGAACATGAAAGTTCAGATTTTGGTTAGGATAAATAGGATGATTGTCAAGGAATCCTGGGGCGAAATACATAGTAAGACCATTTGGACATTTTATCTTGCATCCCACAAGATGTTTAAGGTCCCCAGCATAAGCACCAGACGGCTTTGATTTCCAGCTGGAGACCTTTCCGTGCAAAAGAGAGTTAAGTTTTCTTAACCACCCACATCTTCAGGGGTGGCTTAGAAGCAATGAGTCTAAGTGCAGCATCTGAGAACTTCGGCTTTGGAGCCCTAGCAAATAGCCTTGCAGGAGGTGAATAATACCCATAAGAATAAGCAGAAAAGTTCTTGGTCTTATGAATATAGCGGTTTGACGAAACATGCTCATATTCAAAAGACTGAGTATGGTTTCCCTGCAAAACATTGGCGTTAGGGTGACTCAGGTGAGTCCTCTATCTGCATGAAGCCTTTGGACCATATGAAGCCTTTGATCTGGGATTTGTCTTCTTCCCGGGTGGTGTCATG
Organism: Triticum aestivum; assembly: GCF_018294505.1. Lineage (NCBI taxonomy): Eukaryota > Viridiplantae > Streptophyta > Magnoliopsida > Poales > Poaceae > Triticum > Triticum aestivum. The sequence goes on along the minus strand of NC_057801.1, from coordinate 203,335,758 downwards.
ATGACATTCACGGGAAGACTTTCAAGACAGCTTTTTGGTACACAAATCTTCTTAAGAGGCGGTCCATTCCTGCCGTTAGTACCAATGTACCTGGCAAACACTTCACCATTCTGATTCCTAAATAGTTTAGAGTTTGCATCAAAGGATTCATCAATGACAATTGGGTTAGAACAAGAGAAGCTAGATAAGGTAGATCGGTCCACTGAAGTTTCCTTAGCAGCAACCCATGTGGTTTTGGGGTACTGCTCAGGCATCTAGTAAGAACCATCAACATTCATTTTTCTCTCAAACCCAACACCCTCTTTCCTAGGGTTTCGGTTCAGAATCTGCTTTTTGAGGACATCACATAGTGTCTGATGCCCTTTGAGACTTTTGTACATTCCTGTCTCAAGAAATGTCTTCAACCTGGCATTCTCATCAGCAATAGCAGTGGTATCCTCAGTAGAGGGGTTAGTTACCACATTAGCAGTTGAAGATATTGCAGCAGTAGCATCAGTTGAACATTCAGCAACAGAGACAACATTATCACTCTCAAGACATTTTAGACATGGTGGTTCAAATCCTTCCTAAGCGGAACTGATCTGTTGAGCGCGGAGTGACTCGTTCTCCTTTTGAAGATCTTCCTAAGCCGATCTCAATTTCTCAAGCTCTTGCTTCCTTTGAAGATAATCATAGGAGAGCTGCTCATGAGAAGTTGAGAGCGTTTCATGACGACTTTCAAGTTCCTCGTACCTAACATGAAGATTTTTAATGTCTTCAATTAAGGACTGAGTTCGGGTCATTTCCATGTCCAACAGGTCATCACTTTTGTCTAACAAATTTTGAATATGTTCCATAGCATTCTGTTGTTCAGTTGCAATTTCAGAAAAGGTTTTGTAGCTAGGTTTAGATTCACATTCAGATTCATCTTCACTTGATGTTTGAAAGTAAGCATCACGTGAGTTTACCTTGGCACCACGTTCCATGAAGCAGAAGGTGGGAGCAGAGTCATCCTCATTCTTGGCATCAGCATTGTTGACGAGGCCATTGTCTTCAGTGTCGAAGATGGACTTGGTGACATATGCAGAAGCTAGAGTCAGGCTTGGTACTCTAGAATTAGATTCCTCTTCAGACTCCACCTCTGCCTCCTCAGATGCAGACTCCTCCTCTGAATCCATCTCCTTGCCAACAAAAGCACGACCCTTGCTTGATGAGCTCTTCTTGTGTGATGAAGACTTCGACAAAGACTTGGAAGAAGACTTTGGGGATTTCTTCTTCTTCTTGTCATCAGAATCATATTCCTTGCTCTTCTTCTTCTTCTTCTTCTTTGTCTCATTGTCCCACTGTGGACACTCAGTGATGTAGTGACCAGGTTTCTTGCACTTGTGGCAGGTTCTCTTCTTGGGATCACGTGATGAAGCTTCATCATTTCTAGAGCTGGATCTTGAAGACTTTCTGAAGTCTTTCTTCTTGGCGAACTTCTGGAACTTCTTCACAAGCATAGCAAGCTCCTTTCCAATATCTTCAGGATCACCGGAACTTCAGTCAGATTCTTCTTCAGATGAGGAAACAACCTTTGCCTTCAAAGCGCAAGTTCGGCCATAATTGGGACCATATATATCTCTTTTCTCAGATAGCTGGAACTTGTGTGTTGAGCCTCTCAAGTATGTCAGACTGATCGAGAGTCTTGAAGTCAAGGCGCTCTTGAATCATCAGGGCCAGGGTGTCAAATGAGCAGTCAAGTGATCTCAGCAGTGTCTTGACGATTTCGTGCTTGGTGATCTCAGTGGCGCTGAGTGCATGAAGCTCATTTGTGATATTAGTGAGGCGATCAAATGTGAGCTGGACATTCTCATTGTCATTTCTGTTGAAGCGGTTGAAGAGATTGCGAAGAATACTGATCCTTGAATCTCTCTATGTTGAGACACCTTCGTTGACCTTGGAGAGCCAGTCCCAGACTAGCTTCGCAGTGTCCAGAGCACTCACATGACCATACTGCCCTTTGGTTAGATGACCACAGATGATATTCTTGGCAGTTGAGTACAATTGGATGAACTTCTTGACATCAGCAGGAGTAACATCTTCGCCGGCCTTGGGAATGCCATTCTTGACGACATACCAGAGATCAATGTCAATGGCTTCAAGATGCATGCGCATCTTATTCTTCCAGTAGGGGTAATCAGTGCCATTGAACACAGGGCACGCAGCGGAGACCTTGATTAGCCCTGTAGTCGACATAGCTAAACTCCAGGTGGTTAAACCGAATCACATAGAACAAGGGAGCACCTAGCTCTGGTACCAATTGGAAGTGCTAGTATTCGACTAGAGGGGGGGTGAATAGGTGATTTTTGTGAAAGTCTTCAAAACATTGGTGCTTTGAATATAAACAATAGAAATGAACCTATTGATATGCAGCGGAAGGTAGACTACACTAGACAAGCCATAGTCAAGTAAGCAATGTAGTGAAAGCATGAAGACTACACTACAAAAAAATACACTTCCATGACGATTTTATGATAGAATCAAGATAGTCATACATGTGCTGTCGTAGAAGTGTTCCATGACATTACTAAAATTATCATCATGGAAGTGTCCACTTCCATGACGATAAATCGCGCGTCACAGAAGTGCTTTCGTCAAGGGTGACTGACATGTGGCATCCATCGTAGAGGAACGTTGTTTAGCTATCGGGTCCGGTTTTGGATCCGATAACCCGTTAACAGCCCCGACCAATGGGGATTTTCCACATGTAAAATCATCATTGGCTAGAGGAAACACGTGTCTGCTCACCATTGGGACAGATATCATCCACTCATTGGACCGAAGGCGCCTATGATACATCGACACGTGGCACGACCCAACAGAGGCCTATTCCTGTGAAAAGGCCAACCCGTTTGACTTGGTCAAAAGGTGGTGGGCTAGCCCACGGAAAGCCTCTTAACGGCCTGTTCGCATATAGCCATTTACAGTCCGCTAACCCAGGGCCCGTTACGACCTCTCCGATTAGGCCCAGTAGCGTCATCTAGGCCGTCCAATATGATTCCAGCCCGTTTTAACTTCCGGCCCATGTGTGGCTCATGACTTCTTTCGGCCCATATGAGGCCCTTTGTAACTCTTGGCCCATTAACGGCACGTGGTGAAACTGGCCCGTAATGAACAGTGTATCACTTTTTACCCATTAACGGCCCGTTATTCCATTGGGCCGTTTCCAACCCAAGTTATCTTTCGGCCATCTCAAGGCCCATTGATTCTTGGGCTCATTTGCAGCATTCGGTTACATACGGCCCGTTACTGTCATTTTCTGCTTGTGGGCCAAACTCAGCCCGTCGTTACAGTCGGCCCGTTTGCGGACCGTTAATACGTTGGCCATTTTCATGTCAAAAAAACCCGTTGGGCTGTTTTCATAGAGTTATCCAATACGGACTATTAACGGCCCGTTATAGTCCACGAATAGTACGGCCCATGATTGGCGAAATGATGATACGCCCCGTAGAAGGCCCATGGATCCTACGGCCCGTATGAGGCCCATGTATAGTACAGCCCATAGAAGGCCCATGGATCGTACGGCCCGTAGAGGGCCCATGGACCCTACGAACCGTAGAAGGCCCATGGATCCTACGACCCGTATAGAAGGCCAATGGATCCTATGGCCCGTATAGAAGGCCAATGGATCCTACGGCCGAAAGAAGGCCCATGGATAATACGGCCTGCAGGAGGCCCATGGTTACAACAGTCCGTGTGTTGCCATGATTATTTTGGCCTAGTTACCAAAAATAGGTTATTGTGGCCACTAGAAAAACACAGAAAAAGAACTGTAGTGACTACAAGAAAACAACTAAACAAGACAATAAGGAAATAAATAAGCAAGCAATTAACGCTAGCCTATTACCGCTATTACACAATTTACATCCACTGGGCATCAAAGTTCGCCACCAGTGCAAATATAGGGAACAAAGCAGCAAATTACATACACTGGCCATCAAAATTGGCCACCAGTGCAAATAAACGCGGCAGCAAAACAAGAGCATAACTGAAACAACTTCGGAAGAGCTCAAGAAACGTTATCCTGGGTATCCACCATGCTGGCAATAAGCTTAGCAAGCTTATTAGCTTTGTCCTGTTTGGCGCCAAAATCCTCCAACGCTTGCTGTTGCACCAGAAAGTATGCATCTGAATGCTTCAGGGACTTTCGTAGTCCCTCCCCTTCTTGTCGCAGCACAGCTGATCGATGTCTTTCAGCTTGTAGTTGAGACTCAATAAACCGAACTGATTCAGAAAGTGAGTTTGAATAGCTTGTGTAAGTGGTAGTGGCCAGTAACTCGAACACTAAACCAAGACAGGACTTTGGGGTTGTCTCGCTGTCTTCAAGATAGTCTTGCTTAGCTATTTTATCAGCTTTGTTGGAGACCAACAAGGATGTGTCACTATCCTGAACCTTATCTGCATTACTTCCTTTACCTGCTAAATAAGGCACTATTCCCCAATATTCTGTCAGCATTCTAAAAGAAGAAACAAGCAGACACATGACAAGTTTAGCATGTACTAGTATATGAAACTCATTTCGGTGAACCAGTTCATTAGTAAGGTGGACAGGATTAAACTACCAAGTCTTCTATTGCCAAGTACTAGTACATAATAAAAGCATCAAACAAACATATATCTATGTCCTATGGTCACTGCATTGTCTTGCCAAATCAAAATAGAGACACGGTTCAAAACATATCAGTTCAAGACAAAGTAGGAGTGAAAGAATACAGAGCGTGGGAAACTACACGGCACAACAAGATTTCAGATGGGTACCACAGGTCTACATGTACAACAACACTATTGGCTCTATTTTGATGCTAGTAATGTGCATGATATGAAAGTCATGTGTATACACAATTGAAATTGAAATCAACAGAGCTATTGATAAGAGCAAACCTATTAAAGAAACATGCGTGAACATACCTGCTGTGCCATTGGAGTTTCGGTTGGATCCTTCAATTTAAAAATAAGTTTGTATGAGTAAATACAGTGATACAAGAGCAAAGCAATCATAGTTAAAAAAGGCGCGCCTAAACGAGCGCTTAAGCGCTCCTAGGCTCTAGGTGTTGGCAAAACGCATTGCGCATAACTACGCTTAATCTATGCATAATTGCGCATAAGCATGTGCTTTGGTCAGTAAAGCGCAAGGAGGTGGCAAAACACACAATTAACGCCTAGCGCTTTTTGGAACTATGATAGCAATGGAATCTTAAATTAGAACAGTTGTTCTTCAGGTTTAGGCACTTGTTCTACATGAACAGAGTACAGTAGGATGCAAGAATATAATACTTAAAAATAGAAAATGAGCTCATAGACCTTACCGCATTCTTGGTTCGGGACTAGTATAGAACAAGGCGTTCCCAGTCATCGTCCAGTAAATGTGTCTCAGGAGAACGTAAGGGAATTTGATGAGTTTCTTTGCCGGTGAAGTACGTTTTCTTTAGGTAATTCCAATACTGCCACCAAGCATTCTTGAAGATAGCAGAGGTATTAGCACAGGTTACCACATCCTAAGTTTCCAAATCGGTCCTTCTCTATAGACAAAAATGGGAAAATTTGCTGTATTATAACCATCATGGAGGTAGGATGTATGGGACGAAGCAAAGTAATTGCCATGAATAACATTACTTACACATAACTCCTGGACAAACACCTGCAACTGGGATTTTCCTTCATCTTCAGTATAATATTTCCAAGATGGGAAGATATGCACATACGATTTAACAACATCAAATGTGATAGATGCTAAACTACGACTAGCTAGTTGTGCTTCCTCCACAGGAATAGGCGTACTAACTGGTGGAGTTGGGGTTCGCCGTGATAGTACTGTCCCTTTGGGCACTGGAGCTGCCTTACTAACTTCTCTTGTTTGGGAGCTCTATGGTGGAGATGGTATTGTGTCAATAGGAACTGGGTTACTATCGGCTAGGGTTGGGGTTAGATTGGGTGAAGCTGGTTTTCTGTCCATCGCAGTAGGGGTACAAACTGCAAGAGTTTGGGTTATGTGTGGTAGGGCTGGTTCTTGTGCATGTAAAACCGAGGTCATATCTCCACCAAGAGGTAGCATTATTTTATTTGAAGACCGTGTTTCTAGTCCGCTAGATACTGGCATCACCCGCTCCAATTCAAATGGCTGATAAACAGGAAACATAGTTGAATGTACAGACACTGTATGAGAGACAGATGGAATAGATAGTGTGGGAAAAAGAGGGCATGAAATAGTTGACATGTATATTGTTTAACTAAAATGGATAGCATGACATAATTTCACATATATGATGTCTAACTAAACTGGATAGCATAGCATAACATAATTCAAAGATATGATGAATAACTAAACAGGATCGCATGACATAATTCACCTACATGTTATCTAAGTAATCAGGATCACATCATTTAATTCACATATGTGATTTATATGCTAAATAGAGGGCATTCAATATGATGTCTGAACTAAGAACATGGTGTTGAATATTGTGTATATGATGTCTAAACTATGCAATGCAAGACATCATATGCATGATATGAGCAGTATAACCGTGCCAAGTTAGAGCATACACCTCAGTGGGGGAATAGGACTGGTCATCTATCTCTAAATCCATCTCTGAGGAGCTATCAGGACCCAACAAGAGATCTGCTTCGACAGGTAGCACTGTCTGCTCTGAAGGCCTTGTTTTCACTCCAGATTTTCCATCTCCCACCCAAATGGCTGATTCACAGGAAGAGTAGTTTAATGTACAAACATTGTCGACAAATGGAAATGTAATGAAGAAAAGGATGGGCAAGATATCATTCAAATATATGATGCCTGGTTAAATAGGATGGCATTGCACATTTCACATATATTATGGCTGGCTAAAAGACATGAGACTACATAATTCCCATATATGATATAGAAACTAAACAGGTGGCATTATAGAACATGTCTAAACTAAGCAGATGACATATATGGTGTCAAAAGTAGGCACTGCAAGGCAACATATGCATGATATGACTAACATCATCATGCCAAGGTAGAGCAAACACCTTGGGGGGTAAATAGGAGTGGTCAGCGGCGTCTGAATCCGCCTCAGAACGGATATCTTCCTCTGGATATCACCGCCTCAGAACTCTTCTGTTTTTCTCTACATGTTCAGCATGACTATGTACAATATCTGACATGCATACGAAAAAAATATGGTGAGATTATGTAAGGAGAGCATGCAGAAATTTAGAGTGATGGTAACAACCAGTGGATGGATCCAAAAATAATGATAGCAGGCTGATGATTGCTTTAAATTAATAAAAAGACAGATGATGATTGCTTTACTATTTGTTTCCCACCCAACATGAACAACATAGGCATACCCTAGGTGAACCAGATATTAGACAGACATACTATTCATTGCTGCCTCGATATGTGCCCCACAACTAATTTAGAACTCAAGTTTGAACATTAATTTGGACTTGACTTGGGAGTCCAAGAGCTGAACAAGATGATAAAGTAGCAGGTAAGTTTAAGCAATGCATAACATAAGCAGAAACAAAAGAGTGCGACCTCTCTTGTGGACCCGTGTACTCCTCAGGTTCATCTGTTGAGTCGATGATGGTGATGCCGTTGCGGTGGGTGCCGGCGGCAGGGAAGGAGATCTGAGGCGGCGAAAGACGGTCATGAGTCGTGATGTCTGGTTTGGTGGATGCTTTTGTCGATGGAGCAGCTCAGATGAGGTGGCCGACGTCGCGCAGGTGCAGGACAAACCACACAAAGTTCCCTTCGACACGTACCTGTAACTGAAGTAATTCTGTAAGGGATCATTTTGCTTGCATGATTCTTAAAACGCAGGGATAGGAAAAACACCGGAATAGGATAGGAAAATGCACATGGTAAACAGAGCATTTGTAAACACATGATTTCTATCAACTTGGGTGTTTGGTTTACAGGAATTGGAAGAGCAGAGGAATGCAAAGAAACATGGCCACAATAAAGTGAAACCATATGAAAGCGTGTACACTTAGAATGTTATTTTGGCACTAATGCACTTGGTCTTGTTTTCATGTGTGGGGACCCCGACTCATAAGTCGTGATCACCGAATGCATGTGTACAGTGATCCCAGAGATCAATGCTCACTGAACACACAGAAGCTGAATAACAAGAGTCTTACATCCATACATACCGTATTACACAAGTAGGACCATTATGGTCAAGTCTTGAGTATATCATCGCAGTGGAAATCTTCGTCGATAACTTGGACCCATGCCATCTACCTTAACCCTACAGGCATTCTGACTGGGAAGCGTCCTAGCTCGCATGTTCGTCACCGAAGTATTCCTCATCATATCATGTTCTTTCATGCCTGGCCAATAAAATAACCAGTGGCAAGCCAATGAGTACTTTGAATGTACTCGCAAGCAACCCATGTTTTTGGTTCAAGATACAACAATGCATGATATAGGTAAATTTTTGCAGAAAGCTAGTTTTGAGTGCAATGACATGTTCAACAACTTGTAAGGCATGCATCAAGAGAATTCAAGTAACCATGAGGACAGGTTACAAATATCAACATAAATAGAGTGGGCACCAACCCATCTCAATCATGTCAAGTCCCTTGACTTGACCCAAGTAGTTTTATCAACACACACACACACACGGTTGAAAACTCTGGACGTAGTTTAAGCAGCACCGCCCAACTGTCCTTGACCGTGGACACGGCTATTCGAATAGTTTTACACTCTGCAGAGGTTGCACACTGTACCCACAAGATCCGGGGAACTTCCGTGTCATCCACGACCCGCGGTACCTCAAGTACCCGGGGTAAGCACCCGATCACTACCTTTCCCTAGACGACACTAACATGGAGTCCACTCGATTGGTAGTAATCCCCATGCCTAACATTTCACATCATAAAGTTGTGGAGCCTCGCTCCCATATTCATCATATACCACAAGCACAGGGTACCAACGGTGTGTTCGGTGCCCTGTGAAAACAGTCATGGCCGCCCTACCTGGCACGACCCCGTCCCTAGAGAGAGCACCAACTCTCCCCCGTCACTAGTAATGCGGGCTCCAAGCTAGTATCGTCCTAGGTAATCAATAATGCCCTTTCCCATATAAGGGTAGAGTGGTTGCGCATGTAAGGTTGGGACAGTCGACAAATCTTAAATCTAATCCGTTTTCGAAAACAACACGCACACTTGCCTCGGTACACCACTTCGTCATCAAGTGGTTACCCATTTCATCATCTCCCTCGGGCATAAGTGGCACCCGACGGGGTTTTCGAAAAAGTCTTCTGAAAATACTTTGCCTCTTTCACCATGCATATACCCGTCCCTTTTTGCGTAGCACTACCTTAGCATCCTATCTACTCCCACCGGCATAACCCTCATAAGAAGGTAGGGTCATGCACAATGCAAGTATCTACGAGAAAGTACGGTGGCAAACCATCAAAGTGGTTACCACCTCATCATGATTCCGTTGCAACAACAATATGGTGCTATATGACATGCATAAAAAGGGTTTCATAGGCATGGTCAAAGCGCTCCTTGGCTGGTTCATCAGAGTCTTGAAATCTTCTGGTCCTTCTCCAAGTACTCCGTCTACTTCGTCAACTAACGTCGGAAACAAACACAATAAGCAACACAACAAGGCAGGAAATAAAATTGCTCTAAAAATGTGAGTTGGACTTTTCTGGGATACCTCTGGTCATATGAGGGGTGACCAAAGTGGTTTCATTAGGATTTGATCAATGGACATCTCTGAACATTTCAATATGATGGAATCAAGGGATTAATGGGTTTGCAAGAAGTGTACAGAAGAATTATTTTGAAAAATGAGCAAAGGCACCCATTTAACAAAGGATGATTTTAGAAGCATCTAGGAATTGGTTTCACTGGATTTGGAGTTCAAATGGATTTCCTATGAATTTGCAAAGTTGGTTATATATGAAGAAATAGACCATTATTTTATGTGCTATAGAAAGTATTAATAAAAATGTTCATAAACTAAGTCATGAACTTAGAAACATCTAGGATTTTGAATCATGGAATTTGGATCAAAAATGGGCTCTCTGTGATTTTCTAAAGTTCATCACAGAAATAGGAAAATGGGGATTTGATAAATATTTGTGAAGAAAAGGTCTCTAGAAAAATGTGCATGTTGCATCACCAGATAGATCCTGATTTATAGAGTCAATAGAAATTTGAATCATCAAATTTGATGTCCATTTGAATTGTTTATGGATTTTTGTAGTTGACTGGTAAAAGAAAAAGGGAATAAGGCTTTAACCTTATCCTGCGCATGGGGCGGCAGATAGACCATGGGCCGGCCCAACGGCTCGGCGGCACGCGTGCAGGGGCCACGTCGGAGGCGTACTCACGCCAGAGCGTCTTCACCGCGGGGAAGCGGTAGGCGCAGAATCTGTCTCCACTTAAACCCCGCGGGCCCGGGCGCTGACTCGCTGACGTGCAGGGCCCGCCCGCACACCGCCGCGGTCGTCTTCAACCCCGAGCGGCTGGCGCGGCCGACGACTCCGGCGACGATTGCCGGCGACCCCGACCACCTCCCGCGGCGCTCGGACCACCGGAGTGCTCAGGGGACCTGGACGCATCCATCCGTGGGTGGCACCATCGCCGAGGAGTGCCGGGTCAGGCAGGGCGTCAGCTGCGGCGGACGAGGAGGACGGCGATGGCGGCACCGGTGCTACGGGGCATGGGTCTAGGGGAAGAAGAGGGGGAAACTTTTTTTTCGTGGCCAAGGGGTTTCCGAGTGGAGAAAGGAGGGGAGGAGGGGGGCCTTGCTCGTGGTAATTTGAGCGGAGGCCGATGGCTCGGCTTCAGCCATGGGGAGGCGATGGAGCAGCTCCGGGGAGGAGAGAGTGGTCAAGGAGATAGCTGGGGAGAATAGAGGGTGGATGGAGACGAGGGGGAGGCCCGGGGAGATCCTCATATGGCGGGGCGTTGGTGCACCGTGGGCGCCGTCCACGACCACGTCCGAGGCGATGACAGAGGCCGAATTGGCACAGACGGCCGTGTCCGGGGTGTTCGTGGGCGTGGACCAGGTCAAGTGGGAAGGGAAGAAGGAGTGGGGCGAGCTCCTGCGGGTCCCGAGCGCGTGCGCGCACTGGCGGAGCTGGGCGGTGCTTGGGCACGCGTGAGCACGGGCAGGAGGGAGAGAGGAAGGAGGGGGACAAAGGCGTGGCGTGTCGCAGACGCCGAGGCACCTCGTCGGGCGCGCTGGGGAGGCCCGAGGTGGCCGGAGGTGCTTGGCAGGGGGCGGCTACAGCGCGGGTGTGCACTGTAGCGCGCTCTGGAGCACGCCAATTGCATGCCAGGGCATGTCTTTGGCTTGTAGGGCGTGGCCACTTGTGTCTAGGTTGTTTAGGGAGGAGTAAACAAAGGGGAGAGGGCCTTGGATGCCCTGGACAGCCAGTAGGAGAGGAGAGAGGTTGAGAGAGAGAAGGAAATGGGCTGTCCAGAGAGAGAAAGTGAGGGTTTCACCCCCAAATAATTGATCTGAGATGCACCCATTGCTACTGGAGGTAGAAGAGGTCTAGGAGGGGCTGTGGTAAGAAGTTGAGGTCATGGAGAAGAGTGGAAGTGGTCAAAATGTTGATTTTGGAAAAATGGCAGAAGGTGTTTGTTATTGGTTTGGGCAAGAAAATTAATTCCACTTACCATGAGAATTAACAGGATGGAATGGCACATGGAAGTAGGGTGTTCCACCAAGTTTGAGCTCATTTGGGCAAAGTAGCCAATGCAACTTTGGTAAACCCTAGAAATCAGCAGAAATGGCTTTGCCAAGATTTAGTCATGCAAATCTATTCTCCTTGATGCACCACTTGGTGTAGTGTCATCATTTGAGGTTCTAAACATGTCCACAAAAGTTGAGATCAAAAGGAGAAAGTTGCCAATGTAGAGTTGTTCAAATTTGGTTCTGGACAGGAAGGGTTTTGGGGCACTTTGACCAAGTTAACTTGTTCTCCAACTTGTGACATTTGGTCTAGATGAATAAATATACCATTTGAGAAAGTTAACAAGGTTTGAGAACATTTGGAAATGTTTGGCAATGTAAAGTTGCTCAAACTTCAAAATGGACAGAAATGGTTTTGAGGGGATTTGATGATGTTATCTTGTTGTCCAAGACATGATACTTGGCAAGATCACCAAATATGTCATATGTGACATGATAGAATTTGCTTGGAATTTTTGGAGAATATTTCCTTTGTAAATATTTCAAAAGCTTGAAATATCCAGAAAGGGTTTATGAGGGATTTGACCAATATTTTGAACATGACCATGTGTTGAAACTCTTATATATGGACAATATATGTCCACTGAGTTTCCCTAGATTTTTCCCAAATATTTTTAAAGCATTAAAATAATTTTTATGGTTTCTGGGTATCCTATATCTAATAGGAGTCAAATATATATTTGGAAAGATTTTTACTGCCCTTAATTAAGTACTTGCAGTGCAAACCTCAATTCAGGGGTTTTTGAGAAACTAATTTTTAAAAATACTATTTGGCCAAATCATTTTTGTAAGAAAATATTTTTGTGTCCTATACACATGGCATGATCATTGGTTCAAGAGTTTGGAGCAAGGAGATGAAGTATAGGAGTTGGAGGATTTATTTGATTTTTAGAGCACTTGCAAACAGCAGACAAACATTCAATCAAAGCAAAGACAAAACACTCAAAAGTTTTTGTCAAACCACATTTTAGCATGATTTATTGACTTAAGTGTTGTCGCATGAAAATCAGGGTGTGACAGACCTAACCCCCTTACAAGAATCTCGTCGCCGAGATTCCTAGACTAGGCGCGGAAAGGGATACAGAAACTTGGATCTGGGGTAGTCTTCAAGTCCTCATGTTGCTCCTGCTTCCGTGTAGTGCTCCATTGAGATTGAAGTACTTGATGGTGTGGCTTCATGTTTGACGCTCTTCCTTATCCAGGTTGGTAATGTGTAGCTCGTGGTAGGTTAGATTGGGCTAGGGGTCGATGGCTTGGTGGTTAGTGTCCTTATCAGTGCTCGGGCTAGCTAGGAAGTTGGAAACACTTCCAGGGTTGTGATGCGTGGAAAGCATTGTGCACACTGGGTAACTCAGGTGGCAACTCCAGCTGGTAACTCTCTTCTCTTCATCTCGTAGTGATCTCAGAGGGGGTTGTTAAATCTAGGAGTGATCTTGAAGGGGGCCGATGAATCTTGGTGCAGGTCTCCTTGTCTTGGAAATGCTTGGTTCCCTTGAGAGAAGTGGCTTGCAGATATGCCTGGTCTTCGATGCGGAGGTTTACTTCTTGATGATGGTGGTAGGTGTAGTTCTTCCTCCTTGGCATGGCAGTCTGCAAATGTTCCTTGACTAGCTGAACGGCTCTTCTTCCGTCTTCGGGTGGACAGGTAGGTCACCAAATGATGAGGACAACTATCTTGTCTAAGCACTCCATGAAGTCTATGGGGTACGTAAAGTGGGCTGGGGAATTAGTGGTGGTCTTGTTGAGTGGGGGCCAAGGTGGTTCTAGATCTAGTGTGAAGGCCCTAAGGTCCTGATTGACCATGTTGTAGCTTGGTAGGGCTTAAGGGTTTCAAGGATTTTAGTGTGCGAGTGAACATTTATCATCTTTATCCTTAAGCACGGTTCCTGAGATGCCAATTATTCTATCTAGTCCTTTAAACAAATCACATCATATCACTGATAGCATCATTTCGTATAGGTCAACTCCAATCATCACTCATGTGATTCATATCCTCATGGCCCCCGAGAGGAGGTCTAACAAAATCATATATGTCTACAATCCCCAAACTCATATGTATGGCTACCCCTAAAAATCCATGGGTAGAGCATATAAGTTGCTAATCTTGAACATGACAATCCAAGTGCTCATCCTATTCTTCCAAGGTCTAAGATAAAGCATCTCTATCCTAAGGAAACACGTCGTAAGCCACTCCAAGATCTTGTTTCCTTCCTATGAATCAACCCCAATAGTCCATTATCTTCCATCACCAACTACCTAATCTATTAATTCTGCAAATCCAATGTCCATGGTGTTCCACACGATCTTCTAATACCCTATAATCCACAAATACTGGGAAGGCTACCTTACTATAGTCAGTCCACCAATTTCCATTATCATGGTCATGTAAACTCCAAGGTCAAGCTCATACAGATTCCCTAAATAAACTCCGACAATTAGTCCAATCTCCTAGTTTATCGTCCACCGAGAAACATGGTATCATGATCGAGATCATCAGTCTAAATCCAATTTACTCCGAACCATGTAGACATACTCAGCATCTATATTCAACTAGAATCACCTACTTAAATCCAAATCTCTTGTCCAACGAGAATTCCTACATATTCCCCTAAATCATTTTCGTAATATAAACTATCTCCGATCAATATCCCATGGCTAAGTTAAATCCAAATCCTTACAATTATCCTACTAAATCCAATTTACTCAGGGGTAATGAAAGCTATGCTAATCTATACTCATGATCCCACCAAGTTCATCTACCAACATCAAAGCCTCATAATCCACCAAGTAGTCTCATATAATTCCTCAAGTCATTGATACAAACTCACCAAGTCATTTGCCCTCTATTCCTATATCCTCAAATTGGTCTTCCCTATGGCATCGTCAGCTTTGGTGCTATCTTAGGATGATAGTGTGCTCATTCACTATGTCCACTAGTTCCATAATGAACCTAGTGTTGTGCAAGGTCTACAGAGGCTTAACTGGTTGTCTTGCAATTCTGTGGGTTAAGCACATGGTTAAGGACTCGAGCTGGGTATCTCATGAAGTCTCGAAGGGTCTAGGAATGGGTTTCTAGTCTGGAGGGTTAAACATAACTCTACGGGGTTTCACTTGGTCGAGGAGGCTGCAACAAAAAGTCTTCAGTGCTAATTGGCTGCCGAGGTGGAATTCTTGGTGCATCTTGTCTTGCTTGTCTTCAGTTGAGGAAAGAGATGAGAGGGAAAAGTAGCATAGAGGATGGGAATGCCTAAAGGGGGTTCTATAGTGCAAGAGCAAACAAACAGGTGCAAAAAGGGCCAAACAGAAGAAGCAAGGTAAGGAAGGTGATATAGTCGCATACTTGTCGCCTAGGGCAAAATTGCGACCTATATCAAAACATAAACAAATAAAAACAAGCAACACACAATCATGGTTCTATTCGAACCATCATACGAACTTGACTGCGCATAGGGGGTACACGACTCATCCTACCCTATGGGTTCTCGGACTCGGTAGTCGTGCCTTGTGCCTCGTGCAGTCTTCTGAGTTTTCCTCAGGTGTTGCTACGTCTCTTGTTTGATGAAACGATCTGGGTTGGGCCTGAATAATCTTCGACAACTTCTTGCCTGTTGAAGTGATGGGGTGAAGGTGGCTCCTCGTAACTAGCATTGACTTGATCTTCTGTTGTCTTCTTAATCATGACGATCACTTTTGCCTTTTTAAGGTGTTGGCGGTTCCAGGTGGCACTCCTTTATGCAATGACATTAACAAGGCATAATAGAGGCCCAATCTGTCAGACACATTGTTGACAATATCGTCACCGAGAGCGGGGGATGAAGAGAACCATTTTCCTGCTCACTATAGTGAGGCGGACCAAATGGCTAGGTTCTCATCCACCGGTGGTTGCCGATACAACAACGGTAGTGACAGGGTTACCCTATTAGCGATGTATATCATGATCTTGCATATCCTATACCCTGATCATCGAAGGCTAAGGTTGCATCGTCTTGGGGCAGTGTCAAGGGTGTCACCATCTCCTGGGTCTTCAGGTCCTCATTCCTCGAGGATGCATCTTCTGTTGGTATCGTCTTATTGTGATGTCGCCAATCTTGTGTTCAGGAGATGTGGGTGAATGTCTGGCAAGGCATCTTCCTTCTAGATTATCCACGAGGATTACAAGGAATCCAGTGGTCAGGGGCATAAGGGTTCTAGCGACCAAAGGTTTTGAAGGGGAGGAGATCAATAAGGAAAGTATACCTTAGTTTTCGAAAAACTAAGAAGGGAAGAGAAGTATAGATAGTTTTGAAAACTAGTAGTAGTTTTGGAAATAGTTTTACCCTAACTAACGACCATGCTAACTAAGGCTTCCTACAGTCAGGATGGCTCTGATACCAGCTCTGTGGGGACCCCGACTCATAAGTCGTGATCACCGAATGCATGTGTACAGTGATCCCAGAGATCAATGCTCACTGAACACACAGAAGCTGAATAACAAGAGTCTTACATCCATACATACCGTATTACACAAGTAGGACCATTATGGTCAAGTCTTGAGTATATCATCGCAGCGGAAATCTTCGTCGATAACTTGGACCCATGCCATCTGCCTTAACCCTACAGGCATTCTGACTGGGAAGCGTCCTAGCTCGCATGTTCGTCACCGAAGTATTCCTCATCATATCCTGTTCTTTCATGCCTGGCCAATAAGATAACCAGTGGCAAGCCAATGAGTACTTTGAATGTACTCGCAAGCAACCCATGTTTTTGGTTCAAGATACAACAATGCATGATATAGGTAAATTTTTGCAGAAAGCTAGTTTTGAGTGCACTGACATGTTCAACAACTTGTAAGGCATGCATCAAGAGAATTCAAGTAACCATGAGGACAGGTTACAGATATCAACAGAAATAGAGTGGGCACCAACCCATCTCAATCATGTCAAGTCCCTTGACTTGACCCAAGTAGTTTTATCAACACACACACACACGGTTGAAAACTCTGGACGTAGTTTAAGAAGCACCGCCCAACTGTCCTTGACCGTGGACACGGCTATTCGAATAGTTTTACACTCTGCAGAGGTTGCACACTGTACCCACAAGATCTGGGGAACTTCCGTGTCATCAACGACCCGCGGTACCTCAAGTACCCGGGGTAAGCACCCGATCACTACCTTTCCCTAGACGACACTAACATGGAGTCCACTCGATTGGTAGTAACCGCCATGCCTAACATTTCACATCATAAAGTTGTGGAGCCTCGCTCCCATATTCATCATATACCACAAGCACGGGGTACCAACGGTGTGTTTAGTGCCCTGTGAAAACAGACATGGCCGCCCTACCTGGCACGACCCCGTCCCGAGAGAGAGCACCAACTCTCCCCCGTCACTAGTAATGCGGGCTCCAAGCTAGTATCGGCCTACGTAATCAATAATGCCCTTTCCCATATAAGGGTAGAGTGGTTGCACATGTAAGGTTGGGACAGTCGACAAATTTTAAATCTAATCCGTTTTCGAAAACAACACACACACTTGCCTCGGTACACCACTTCGTCATCAAGTGGTTACCCATTTCATCATCTCCCTCGGGCATAAGTGGCACCCGACGGGGTTTTCGAAAAAGTCTTTTGAAAATACTTTGCCTCCTTCACCATGCATATACCCGTCCCTTTTTGTGTAGCACTACCTTAGCATCCTATCTACTCCCACCGGCATAACCCTCGTAAGAAGGTAGGGTCATGCACAATGCAAGTATCTACGAGAAAGTACGGTGGCAAACCATCAAAGTGGTTACCACCTCATCATGATTCCGTTGCAACAACAATATGGTGCTATATGACATGCATAAAAAGGGTTTCATAGACATGGTCAAAGGGCTGCTTGCCTGGTTCATCAGAGTCTTGAAATCTTCTGGTCCTTCTCCAAGTACTCCGTCTACTTCGTCAACTAACATCGGAAACAAACACAATAAGCAACACAACAAGGCAGGAAATAAAAGTGCTCTAAAAATGTGAGTTGGACTTTTCTGGGATACCTCTGGTCATATGAGGGATGACCAAAGTGGTTTCATTAGGATTTGATCAATGGACATCTCTGAATATTTCAATATGATGGAATCAAGGGATTAATGGGTTTGCAAGAAGTGTACAGAAGAATTATTTTGAAAAATGAGCAAAGGCACCCATTTAACAAAGGATGATTTTAGAAGCACCTAGGAATTGGTTTCACTAGATTTCGAGTTCAAATGGATTTCCTATGAATTTGCAAAGTTGGTTATATATGAAGAAATAGACCATTATTTTATGTGCTACAGAAAGTATTAATAAAAATGTTCATAAACTAAGTCATGAACTTAGAAACATCTAGGATTTTGAATCATGGAATTTGGATAAAAAATGGGCTCTCTGTGATTTTCTAAAGTTCATCATAGAAATAGGAAAATGGGGATTTGATAAATATTTGTGAAGAAAAGGTCTCTGGAAAAATGTGCATGTTGCATCACCAGATAGATCCTGATTTATAGAGTCACTAGAAATTTGAATCATCAAATTTGATGTCCATTTGAATTGTTTATGGATTTTTGTAGTTGACTGGTAAAAGAAAAAGGGAATCAGGCTTTAACCTTATCCTGCGCACGGGGCGTCAGATAGACCATGGGCCGACCAAACGGCTCGGCGGCACGCGCGCAGGGGCCACGTCGGAGGCATACTCGCACCAGAGCGTCTTCACCGCGGGGAAGCGGTAGGCGCAGAATCCGTCTCCACTTAAACCCCGCGGGCCCGGGCGTTGACTCGCTGACGTGCAGGGCCCGCCCGCACACCGCCGTGGTCATCTTCAACCTCGAGCGGCTGGCGCGGCTCACGACTCCGGCGACGATTGCCGGCGACCCCGACCACCTCCCGCGGCGCTCGGCCCACCGGAGTGCTCAGGGGACCTGTACGCATCCATCCGTGGGTGGCACCGTCGCCGAGGAGTGCCGGGTCAGGCAGGGCGTCAGCCGCGGCGGACGAGGAGGACGGCGATGGCGGCACCGGTGCTACGGGGCATGGGTCTAGGGGAAGAAGAGGGGGAAAGTTTTTTTTCGTGGCCAGGGGGTTTCCGAGTGGAGAAAGGAGGGGAGGAGGGGGGCCTTGCTCGTGGTAATTTGAGCGGAGGCCGATGGCTCGGCTCCGGCCATGGGGAGGCGATGGAGCAGCTCCGGGGAGGAGAGAGTGGTCCAAGAGATAGCTGGGGAGAATAGAGGGTGGATGGAGACGAGGGGGAGGCCTGGGGAGATCCTCATATGGCGGGGCGTTGGTGCACCGTGGGCGCCGTCCACGACCACGTCCGAGGCGATGACAGAGGCCGAATTGGCACAGACGGCCGTGTCCGGGGTGTTCGTGGGCGTGGACCAGGTCGAGTGGGAAGGGAAGAAGGACTGGGGCGAGCTCCTGCGGGTCCCGAGCGCGTGCGCGCACTGGCGGAGCTGGGCGGTTATCGGGCACGCGTGAGCACGGGCAGGAGGGAGAGAGGAAGGAGGGGGACAGAGGCGTGGCGTGTCGCAGACACCGAGGCACCTCGTCGGGCGTGCTGGGGAGGCCCGAGGTGGCCGGAGGTGCTTGGTAGGGGGCGGCTACAGTGCGGGTGTGCACTGTAGCGCGCTCTAGAGCACGCCAATTGCATGCCAGAGCATGTCTTTGGCTTCTAGGGCGTGGCCACTTGTGTCTAGGTTGTTTAGGGAGGAGTAAACAAAGGGAAGAGGGCCTTGGATGCCCTGGACAGCCAGTAGGAGAGGAGAGAGGTTGAGAGAGAGAGGGAAATGGGCTGTCTAGAGAGAGAAAGTGAGGGTTTCACCCCCAAATAATTGATCTGAGATGCAGCCATTGCTACTGGAGGTAGAAGAGGTCTAGGAGGGGCTGTGGTAAGAAGTTGAGGTCATGGAGAAGAGTGGAAGTGGTCAAAATGATGATTTTGGAAAAATGGCAGAAGGTGTTTGCTGTTGGTTTGGGCAAGAAAATTAATTCCACTTGCCATGAGAATTAACAGGATGGAATGGCACATGGAAGTAGGGTGTTCCACCAAGTTTGAGCTCATTTGGGCAAAGTAGCCAATGCAACTTTGGTAAACCCTAGAAATCAGCAGAAATGGCTTTGCCAAGATTTAGTCATGCAAATATATTCTCCTTGATGCACCACTTGGTGTAGTGTCATCATTTGAGATTCTGAACATGTCCACAAAAGTTGAGATCAAAAGGAGAAAGTTGCCAATGTAGAGTTGTTCAAATTTGGTTCTGGACAGGAAGGGTTTTGGGGCACTTTGACAAAGTTAACTTGTTCTTCAACTTGTGACATTTGGTCTAGATGAATAAATAGACCATTTGAGAAAGTTAACAGGGTTTGAGAACATTTGGAATTGTTTGGCAATGTAAAGTTGCTCAAACTTCAAAATGGACAGAAATGGTTTTGAGGGGATTTGATGATGTTATCTTGTTCTCCAAGACATGATACTTGGCAAGATCACCAAATATGTCATATGTGGCATGATAGAATTTGCTTGGAATTTTTGGAGAATATTTCCTTTGTAAATATTTCAAAAGCTTGAAATATCCAGAAAGGGTTTATGAGGGATTTGACCAATATTTTGAACATGACCATGTGTTGAAACTCTTATATATGGACAATATATGTCCACTGAGTTTCCCTAGATTTTTCCCAAATATTTTTAAAGCATTAAAATAATTTTTCCCTATTAAAGACCATTTCTGTCCTTAAGAAAAAGTCTTTAAATAAAATAGGAAAATAACTTTTAAAATTATATTTTTATGGTTTCTGGGTATCCTATATCTAATAGGAGTCAAATATATTTTTGGAAAGATTTTTACTGCCCTTAATTAAGTACTTGCAGTGCAAACCTCAATTCAGGGGTTTTTGAGAAACTAATTTTTAAAAATACTATTTGGCCAAATCATTTTTGTAAGAAAATATTTTTATGTCCTATACACATGGCATGATCATTGGTTCCAGAGTTTGGAGCAAGGAGATGAAGTATAGGAGTTGGAGGATTTATTTGATTTTTAGAGCACTTGCAAACAACAGACAAACATTCAATCAAAGCAAAGACAAAACACTCAAAAGTTTTTGCCAAACCACATTTTAGCATGATTTATTGACTTAAGTGTTGTGGCATGAAAATCAGGGTGTGATAGACCTACCCCCCTTACAAGAATCTCGTCCCCGAGATTCCCAGACTAGGCGCGGAAAGGGATACAGAAACTTGGATCTGGGGTAGTCTTCAATCTCAAGTGGGATAATAATAGCATCTCCAATAGATGATGTAAAATGGATGGAAAATTTACATCACCGAAAACTACCTAACTACAACAGATGAGGTAAAAACTGTTGACTCTGAACTTAACTACCGAAACTGAAATTTACTGTGGAATCTGAATGCTACTGTCGAAACTGAACACAATGGTAGCAGAGAGGCACTTGACATGTAGTTTAGGGAGGGCCTGCAGTTCATCTTCAACCTGCACCCCCCTGAGCCGCCAGCCACCACCGGCTGAACCGTCGGGCCAAGCGCCGCCTCGCCGCCTCGAAACAACTCCCCACCACCGTCCCAGCCAGCCCTCTAGGCTCCCCGCCCCCAACCCTGAACCCTAAGATAGATAGTTGGGTACCTCTCCGGCGAGCCCCCGTCCCCGCTGCGGATGGTTCTTCCTTAACTCCGGCGAGCCCCCACACCCCTGAAAATCGACTGACCCAAAAGTCGATTCAGTTGACAGAAGTGTGGCGTAATCAGAGTAGAGCAGCAGCACAAGCGAGGGGGAGAGCAGCAGCAGCAGCTGGGCGAGCGAGCGATCGAGCGAGAGCCAGAGCAACAGCAGCAAATCCGGCTGGTATGGACGCCGCCCCCGAAGGGGCCTCGCACTAGGGAGAGCTCCCGTGGAGATGTCGCCCGCGGTGCCGGCTTCTAGGTAGCCGCTCCATGGGGGTACGGGATGGAGCACCATTGGCGCCGGGAGGTCGAGTTAAGGAGAAGGTGCCATGCGATAAGTGTACAACCTCTTTGGTGGCGCTGAGTAGGCCTCGACTTCGTCCAAGGAGTCGGTGAGGATGCTGCGGTTCCGATGGAGCAGGTTAAGGCAGCGCTGTGGGGATGGAGCAGCCACGATAGACGAGGCGATCATCGGAGCAACTCCTTGGAGGTGGAGGACGGGGCGGCTGAACCGGCTGGACGGTGAGACGGACGATGGATCCTCATCCGGGGAGGTGGAGGAGGGACGTTGAGCTGTTGCGGTGGACGACGTCGTCGGGGAAGAGGCTCCGGCTGGGCAGCGGTGACGTGGCGAACAGAGGAGGGTGGGGTTTCGTGGCTGGAGCAGAGAGGTTATGGCGGCCTGGGATTACGAATGGCGAAAAGGGGGCGATGGGAGGGGCTGAAGCATGACTTAGGGACGCTCTTGTCCAAAATGTAGGGTGTGTTACAAAAGTACCCCCCACCGATTTGAACTACTAACCCTTTCGGCTCAGGGTTAGAAGGGGGATTTCGCGTGTCGGGATTTGGCAGCTGGAGGGAGTTTTCGTGCGCATTGTAATTTCGGGATAGCAAGGCGAGGGTTATGAAGGCGCCAGTTTTGGGAGCACGATATCTGAATTTTCGGGATATAACAAGACACGGGTGGAATTTTAGGGACAAGCCTAACATGTAGTAATATTGTACTTGTACGTACCAAATAAATTCGCACTTCCCTCAACCAAAAAGAAAACAAAAAAATAAAAATATTCACACCACACAAAGAGAGAGTCTTGCCCCGTTTTACTATACAAATGCTATTCAAAGCTACTCCCTCCTTCCATCTATATAGGGCCTAATGCGTTTTTCGATGCTAACTTTGACCAAATATTAGAGCAATACTCCCTCCTTTCCGGTTTATAGGGCTTATCTCAAAATTTTAGTTTTTCCATTTTATAAGGCTCAATTTGGTTGTTTTCCATCAGATGTTCAGATTCCAAGGTGCATTAAATCATTGCATGCAAGTATTAACAGAAAGTTGACCAATGCATGTACTTTATGCATGCATGCATTGCAATTAATGCATTGATAAACATATTTTTTGAGGATAACAAGAGCAATAATCAGGTGCTTTTGCAAAACTACAAAAAGTATTCCACCACTCGCCATCTACCTTGATTGGTGAGATTTTTGAATTGAGCACTATAAACCGGAAAGGAGGGAGTAATAAATGAGATGCAACTTACACAAAGCACACCGTTAAATTCGTCTGTGAAAGGTTCTTTCAATGATATAATTTTCACATTGTGCATGTCATGTACTATTAATCTTGTCAATAGTCAAAGGCGGTCTTAAAAATCTCATTACGCCCTATATAGATGGAAGGAGGGAGTATGAATCCATGTTATGTCCGATTAAAATTTTTCGCTTACTGTATAATGCATGTAACCTACTCATACCAACATTTTAGTGCATTCCAAATGTCTATACTACCGCTGCAATTCGAACTAAATTTGAATTCGTTTATCTATTTCAATAAGAATCTACAATCATGATTGTTGCCAACTTCAATCATCTTTCGTGTATTACCTTAATAACACACCACATGATTACTATAGAGATAGATATGAACAATGTGTACTACATGAACTTGAATTCTATTTTTTGAATACACTTGATGTTGATTCCAAATAATAGTACATTTGATGTACTAACTATATATTCATAATCTAAACCATGTTCCATATGTACACCGTGTTTATCAGACAAAGTATAGTGCCCCGCCCCCTACATTATGACAAGTATTTAGACCTGAGCTGCAAAAGCCACCCATTAGCCCAAATTATAATCAATGTTGTACATTATGATATCTTCTTCAAGTATCCATATCCACTTTTTTTATAATGAATTATGATCTTTGTTCGTCTTTTACACCTTCACGATCCTCTTCTATTTGTAGCTAGCTAGCGCTAACTTTCTATCATCCATGCACACGTCCGCCCCCCTCTCACCCACCCTTAGCGTCCCCTCCATCACGCACGTTCATTATTTCTCTTTAGGTCATCCACCAGTGGTGTGAGTAGGCCCCCGGCTCCGTCTTTCCGGCACACACCGGTCGATATACCTCTCTAGCCAAGTGTGCCTACAACAAACACATATATATACTTCCCCTCTTCTCTTCTCACCGTCCATGCCCCCTATGTCCAATACGATTCCACGCAGGTGCACACTCCCGCCCCTCTTCTCAATGATCACATACTCGCACACTCCTCCCCCCTCGACATGGTAGGCCTCTCGCACCACCTCCTAGCCACACCCTCTCCCCCTGTCTGCCTCTCCGGACCTTATTTGCTTCTAACATATGCAGGCATGTATATGAACTGATCTCCCTACATATAGCGAGGTCGAATATAATTCGTTTTCACCAAGCACCGATACACTTACCTCGCTAGTTATGTCTCTTCTTTTCTCGGACACACGACGGTTGATCTTCCTATGTAGTTACGTATGCTTACCACAGCCATATCTTATCCCCTCATCATCCTTGAATACCCCCTGACCCGTCTCTCACACGCACGTGCATAGACAGACAGACATCCCCCGCCCTCTCTTATTGATATTGGACTCATACCCTCTGTTTGTCTAGCAGGCCTCTCCCACCATTTGTGAGACGCCACTCCACCACCAACCCCCCGACGCTCTATCTTTGTCTTTTTCCCAACCTTATTCCTCTGCTACACATATCCATGGATGTCAATCAATCTCCCTCAATACATAGCTAGGTCTCTCTCCTTCCCCACACATATACTAGTTGATCGGTCTCCACCCCCTCCCCCCCCCACACACCGATAGTCGAACGTTGTAGGTAGGTATCCATGCCATGGAGAAAAACTACACCTCTGCCCTCTCAAATTCCAGTAGGCCAGCCGCCCTGTATCTTTGACATGGGCAAACACAAATTCGATGGCACTCTTTACTGATCGTGCAGCCACACACTTCATCCCTGTTTTCAATTCTATCGATATCTCACGTCCATGACTCCGTTTCACACACATTGCATATGTTACGTTTTTTTGACTGAGATATCATCAACACATTGCCTCTGTTTTGCACAAACCATCTCTCTCACACCCACCCATGTACGTACCTCCACCTAAAGAAGAAGTGCACGCAGGACGCACGTACTCACGTCTCGTTCCCGGCCACACCCGCTCGGGTACATGGTGGAGTTCGTTTCTGTATGAAAAGGCAGCCCATGTGATAATTTGAAGCGTGTAGTGGTTGTTTACTCGAAGGAGGGTTTGGTACCACGCCTAGACGGAACAAAGTTCGACTTGACGTGTTAGCATTAAATAAAGTTATATATTCCTCAATGGCACGTACAGAATATAAAATGATTGCCATGGGCAAAATGGAAAAATGGGTTTGTCCCTCGTCACACCATCTCACACAAGGCCGCCATGGCCTCTCTCTCTCAGCGTTGGTCAGTGATCCGACTGCATCCCATCCGTCGGTGAAAAGGGAGGATGTGCATCATCTCTCCGTTCGACGGCGTTGAGGCAACACGTCCCGATCTGCGGTACCCGTCATTCTCTCTGACCAAGCTCCGGCGCGGTAGGGCCTCCGCCACTTGCTCGCTGCCGCTGTATGGGCAGATCCCGGCCGCCGGCGCCCTCCTAGTAACATCCCAACGACCCTCAGGTATAGCTTCCTCCGGTCTTGCTCCACTTCCCATCTTCCCACGTTGCTGCATGTGGATCTTCTTTAGTTGTTTGCTTAAATCGTATCTCGGCAGGCGTACTTTCCATCTTGCAATCTCGTCCTCAAACAATTTTTAATAAACCACAATGTGCTATCTTTCCCTTATTACATGGAACATGCTTCTTTTTTGTCGGCGTATGTGTCTTCAACTCGTGTTATTGGGCAGTAATTGTTTCCTTTCGACCTCCTTTTGCAAACAGGGCTATCCATTTTCACCTCGTTACTATTGCGACCTTTTGGTGAACTGCACAAATCACTTTTCTGAAGAGTGTTTTGTGCAGTTCTGCCAAAATGTCACATGGGCAACATTTTTACATTTCTGTGGGACTGCGGAAAGGGAGATTGGTTTTGCTATCCTCCTCATCCAACTTCGTGCCTAATCTTCTCTAACAAGAAGTTAGTCCTAAAGAGGGATCATAGAGGTGATCGGCTTCTATTTATGTGTATTATGTTTCATCATCTAGTTCCACTATTATTGTAATCACACTGACTAGATATCTTTGCAAACAGGGATGGTGCGCTCGATTTTAGTGGAGCTGCACAAAATGATTGGATTGTGGTGTCCTTCATACACCTCTCTTTTGGCTACAGAGCTGGGTGAAACTAGCTTCCATGCAATGAACACTGTGCCAAGGAAATGGAGCCATGCCTATGAATATCATCGATCAATTATATTTTTTTCTTTATTTGTACACCCTCTCACAACTTTGTCTTTAGTTGTCATGTGAATATTGGCGCTGATCTGCGAACCATTGAGATGCATTAGCCATGGTAGTTTCATTTGTATTTGATGGAATGTTGTAACGAGATAATCTCGAGGCAAGACACATGAATCCTAAGTTGAAACCTTTTTTTTCCTGCGGGAACCAAAGTTGAAACCTTCATAGCATCACAGTACAATTTCATCAAAATTATGCGTACATATATACAAATCCTGAAGGATTGATAGCAATGCCAGAAACAATTCAACTTCGTTTCGCCGACATGTTGGACATCCTTCATCTGGCTCCACCTGCCATGCAGCAATATTGAGTGCACAACACAACTTTAGGGAAAGATTCATCCTGGTCATTGCGCCGCAGTAGTAATGACTAGTGAGCAGTCAAATCACAGAGCCCCACCTTCACCATAGTAAGTTGCTCGGACGAAGCAACCATCATTTCTCTGTTCCTTGAATCCGCTGCTACTCCCATATTCCCACAGTAATAAGTTGCTCGGGCGAATCCGCTCATGTGTGATGGCCATAGGAGCTATCCATTTAGATTGCATGTTAAAAAAAGTAAAGGTCGATAACTAATGCGGCAAACTTTCAAAAAAAACTAATGAGGCACCTCGGGCCAACGCGGCCAGATCGCATTTTGCATGAGAAATTACACACCATGTTTCATTGACATGTGGTCCCGTTCCAACATATCAGTGAGACTACGACGAGTCCTTTTCTACTAGTAGTATTTCCGAACGGACCTGTAGGCCAGGGCGCCTCTTCATGAACCGTGGCAAACTGGCAACCGTCCGCCGACTCTTCGCCTTTCCCTCTCGATTTGGAACTGCTGTCGCACGCTCTTCCTCTCCCTCCTCCATTTTCCTTTAGCCCTTCACCCTTTCTTCTGCCATTGTTCGATCGTCTTCTCCATGGAGGGAACAGGCTGGAAATGACCCCGTTATTCTTGCCCCAATCTGAAAGATGACGTGGTGGAGGAACTCATTGATCGGTGCGATGTCATCACCTCGGCTAGCATGGCAGGTTCGTTCAAGCCCATTCTTGACTCAATTAATAACATCATTACAAGGAACCCAAGAGTCAAGGAGCGGCTTGATCTCCCCTATCTTCTTCGCCGTGACCCTGATGACTACTGGCGCGGGGACGACGGAGGCCTCGCCTTGTGCAAGTTGATGCCGCTTGATAATGATACATATGATGTTAAGATGCCATCGCTTGAGGGCAAGGATTGGGTAGGCACAAATGGATATTGGGTTGTTTACATCGGGTCCAACTGCGAGTGGGAACTTGTGAATGTCTAAACTCGTTACCGGGTTCCACTTCCAAAAATCTCAGCAGACTGCCCAGAGGATGAGCACGCCGGTATTGTACGCACGTTCAAATACGATCATGGTGACTATATTCTACGGAAGATAGCAATTTGTCGAGTTCCCAACCGCTCTTGGAATTACAACAACTATGAATTTGTTGCTATCTTCGACAAGCTTGTTGCCGTCCTTCGTGGTTCGACTGGATGGATATTGCTTAAAAATCAGTTTCTATACACGGATGTGTACTGTGATGCAATTCAATACGAGGGCCTTGTGTTTTCTACCACCACTCGTGGCACTATTTTTGTACGTTTGTCTTCCACCGTAATTATAATTGTTTCATCCACAGCATGCTGGTTAGCAAGTTTCCCTTTACTAATTAACCTTCTTCTTGTGTTTCCAAGGTCCTGTGAACATTCCACCACCTATACTTGAAAATTTTTATAACCAAGGGGGAGATGACGATGGTGATGATCACGAGCATGAGGACGAGAAGAACGTATATACTCAGTGGCACCTGGCAACTAATTCCGATGGATCACCTCTTCTTGTTTGTATACAGCGCACTGAGTTTGTTACTACTGAGGGAGCACGTGTTGTCTCCCATGGTCGCACTCTCCGGACCTATTCCAACACTCGTTGCATGGTATCCGGGATGGATACTAGTGTGCTAGCGCCAACACCTTCTCCCTGGTACAGAATTGATAGTCTTGGAGAAAACTCGCTCTTCCTTGGACAAACCTATCCGATGATGGTGAAAGGCGATCCAACTGCTATTGACACAATGTTACTAGTACCATTTATGAGAAGCAACTATGTCTATACCTCGCTTTTGGGTGGTTCCCTATCCTGGTACTAATATAGTAGGCCGCTTTAGCCTGGATGATCAGTCATGCGTTGGTATTGAGATCGACAATAGATGGCCCGTCCCAGAGAATCACTTGTGGTTCAAAGCAAGCGTTTCCAATGCCGAGGAATGGTTGAGTTGAAGTTCATTTCATTGCTTGTTATTTGTTGTGTGGTGAAAACTTTAGTATGTATAATGTATCCTTGTTGTCGATGTGGGTTGATGACCTGTTGTATGTAATAAAATGATATGCCTGTGATAAACTTACTAAATTTATGAATGGCTTTTGAGTCGCTTCTCTGAGTGAGTGGTGCGATAAAGCAAAACAATATTTTCCGAATACATAATTGTACGTGCATTGCAACAGGTTATCGGATGAGGCCAATCAACAATAGTACTACTAGCTTCACATGCTTCACACTATTTGTACTAGCTTCACATGCTTCGCGCGTCGGGCGGGTGTTTTTACTGTAGCCATATGTAAATATGTGTTCGCTGTACGTAACCAGCACCTCGAATCCTCGATACTAGTACTATATAGTAAGTAGTAGGAGTAGTAGGGTGGCATGGGCTAGAACAAGCATTCACGTCCAGGAGTACGGCACACACCACCACCACGACATCCATCTGACGCCATATTATTTCTTGGACTCCGTGCTAGAGAAATCTCTTCAACCTCATCGTTTCTCTAACTTTAGCCATCGCGCGGCGGGCGAGGTGGGGGTTTGCTGATAATTGGTTTCCTCAACTGCGGTCCCACTTGTAAGGACAACTCCAACACACGACCCCAAACGGACCTCCGTTTTGCACAAACTCCAACGATAATTTTGACTAGAAAAGCAAGACCAAAGAAAACAAGAACCACAAGAATACATTTTACTACTCCTGTAAGTTGGATTAGTGCCTTCTTGATGCATTCATTGTTGATCTGCGGAGGCTCGATCTTGCGTGCTTCTTTCTTCTTCGAGTGTAAAGAAGTAGAGGTTGCTTCCTCGCATCTAGTCTCATGTCCAGCCTCTATTCTAGTAGGAGTATCAACAAGTGCACTAGTCTCATCTCTAGCCTCTATGCTAGCTCAAAGTGCTAGAACATCTACTAAATTGCGTTGTATCAATATATGGACGTACTCTTCTTCCCAATACCAAGACTTGCATCCATTCTACTCCCTCCATTGCATAATACATGCCTTCTATTTGTCAAAATATATATGTATCTAGACATGTTTTAGTATATAGCTACATCCATTTTTGGACAAATGGAAGTCAAGTATTTTGGAATGGAGGGAGTACACAATAAATTTTTTAAGTTAGCACAACTAGTCTAATCCGAGAGCACAACCGAAGATTTGGTCGGGTTCTTCCTCCTTTTGCTGACACGTGGGACATCCAGCATCCAGGTCGTGTCATGCAAGAAATTAGAGTGGTAGTTGAAGCCACGTGATGTGCATCTTGGGTTAAACTGTAAATAGAATCTTACTACTCTTGAGTAACTCCAAAAGCGGCCACCGAAGATGTTTATTGGATTTGGTTTTCATCACCAGCACGTCGAGGTGAAAGATGTGCAGGTCCAGTGGGTCCTCTTGCGTTTTCACTGACATGTGGGACCGCATGTGCGCAAACAGACAATGGGCTCCGCGCGTCCGCTGGCTGGCTGAGAAGAGAGATAGAAGAGGACTGAGCACGGACTCCAGGAAATTTACTCTACGTAACCAGCACCTTGATATTCACGTGTGGTTGTTTCTAGAATAAAAAAAGGAGGTACCCCTACTTATGTTACTCCCACTATGCCTAGCCTAAGGTTAGTAGGTGACCTTGTGCTTGGCTCTTCGCCTCTTCCGAAAGTCAATGGTTCTACAGTAGTGCTTGTAGCAATCTGACACCAAATGAACTGCTGCACGTCCACCGCTTGTAAGCAAAAGTTTCTCCTCGTGCTGTGAGCCACCACGCACGCGTTGGCGAGGGAGAAGACGTAATCAAGCTTCTCGTCATTCTGCGAGTTGACGGGACACATCAAAGTTATTTACTAGTAGTACGTACTCCAAAAAAGGGCTGACCATGTCATTGCTACCATCCCGTGCTCCGTCGTTGAGTACGTGCACTATTCACGTGCCATCGAGGAGAAAAAAAATATTGCGTAGGTGCCATCGAAGTGCACGACTCACTTACGAAAAAGGGTTTCCCCCCGCTTTTCCCCCGCACGACTCACTTATGCACTGCTTATCTGATTATCTCCATTTTCTTGCATGACACGTGCACCTTGATGCTAGGTGTCTCACATGTTGGGAAAAGGATGAACAAAGCTCACGTAAAAGAAAAGAGTTGAAGAGCATAGATTCCGATGACCGAGAAGGAGCAAGGAACCTCACGGTGGAGCGTCTGCAAGGAACCTTGCGTGTTTTCCCCTGTTTTTTGCCGCCTTCCCACCTATAAGCAAATAAAAGGACATGAACTTTTCGCTAACCACTAGAAACGGTACATCAGGATGCTAAGTTGAAGATGTTTTATACTCCCTCCGTTCCCAAATGTAAGTCTTTTTAGAGATTTCAATAAGGGACTACATACGAAACAAAATTAGTGAATCTATACTCTAAAATATGTCTACATACATCCGTATGTTGTAGTCTATTTGAAATGGCTAGAAAGACTTATATTTAGGAACGGAGGGAGTAGTTTATATTGAATTATTGATAACCACGCAACAAGCCACGCATGTACAGGACGCATGCAGCCACGCATGTACACAAGCCAACGCACTAACTCCATCTGATCCAACTCATGCACATACACGCAAAACATGGAGCACACAACGCACGTACACAAGACGTGCATGCACACACGCTCAGCCGCAGAATGCACATGAATAACACTTGCATGCGCACACACTTGGCTGCATGGAGGCATGCGCCATCCGCGGCGACGTCCGGTGTCGGGTGGTGGGTACTACATATGCCAACGGGTGGCTTATCATTGTGGGAGCCAATAAGACGTTGCTGGTGCCTGGAAACGGGATAAGGCGAAGACATGCACGCCGCCGGATCTTACCCAGGTTCGGGGCTCTCCATGGAGATAATACCCCTAGTGCTGCTCTGCGCGGTCTCCGCATGATCACTAGATCAACAAGTAGCTACAAGAGGCTCCTTGAGCTGTTTGGTGAGAGGACGAAGAAGGGGCAAGGCTAGCTCTCTTCTCCTCTCAAAGTTGCGTCTAAAACTATCAAAGTCCAACCCTTTGCATGGGTGCCCTGGAGGGTTTATATAGGCATACCCCCTAGGGGTACAATGGTTATCCGACTGGGCGCGGGCCGAGCCGTCAGCGTCTACATTCGCCGGCTTCTCTGCCGACCGCTGGGGCCCGCTGACTGGTGGGTCCCGCCGGCTGCCGGCCTCCTGGTAGACAGGTAGGCCCCATCACTTGGGGGTCTTGTCGGGGGCTGGTTACTGTTGCCTCACCCTTGATGACGAGGGCTTTGCCGCGGTAAGCGTGGCTACAGTGCCGCCGCCTTGCGGGCACTCACTGTAGCCTTACCCCATCTTGTCTCCTTAATGGTGCACACTCTTCGAGGGAGGAAGCGAGCCGGCTGGGGAGAGCCGGCTACGTCCCCGGCCGACTAGGGGAAGCGGGGCTGCCTTTGGGTGTCTCTCTGACTGAAGGGGCCCGCCGCCTACGGGCGTACTGACAACCTGTCGTGGGTGATGTCATGGTCAGCATGGCAATAGTGCCACGCCGGACGGGTCATGGCCGCCCCGTACAACGTACTGCAGCCATGCACATTCCATGATTCGGGGGCGGCATGTTTCACTATTGCCACGCCCCGTCCCATCGCTATTATGTTGGTGCAAACTTTGAGGGCTCGATCTGGGCCGCTTGTTGCGGGCCGGCTTCTTGGAGTCGGTCATGTTGTGGCCGGCTTCTTGGAGTCGGTCATGTGGTGGCCGGCTTTCTGGAGTCGGCCATCCTGCGGCTTTCTTTAGGAGGATTCTAGGGCCGGGCCGCCTTCCGATAGTCGGCTGATGGGGTAGCCGGCCAGGGGAAGGCGGCCCCGTGTCTTGGGTGCTTGAAGGCTTGATCGGCCCATTATTTTTTGAAGAGCCAGGGGGAGCCAGCTTGGCTACCCGTGGTCATTTACTCCGATAGTAGTCCCCGAAGCTGGTTGTGCTTCATGGCTGAGAAGGGAACTAGAAGCTCAATCAGCTTCCTATGCCGAAGAGCCGGCAGCTAGGAGCCGGCATCACTTTATGCTTGCCTTCTCGGCGAAGTCTCTTCGAAATCTGAAGGCGGGAACCAGCTGGCGCGCTAGCCAGGACGCGGGCTGGCCGCCCGCCGCCTACGCGCCATGTGGCACCCTTCGGCTGGAGGGCCTGCCAGCCCACGCACGTGACGGGATGCCGCTATAGGCCGGGTCCCGCCACTACCACGCCTCGGCCCAGGCGCGGATCCTTTGTGGCCCGAACTGGCTGCTCGCCTTCGAGCGGCGGTTTCCGCACGCTGTTAAGGCGCGATAATCGCGGGACGTGGGGGAGTGGGCGCAGTTAACCCACGTCCCCCATGCCTCGCCTCCTCGGCTTTGCCGCGTGAGGCTATAAGTAGGGGGAGGAGGGAGAGCGGCAAGTGCTCGCACGCTCACCCTCGCTCCACCACTTTCTTCTTCCTCTTTCTCTCTGTCGCCGCAGCAGCTCTTCGCCGCGCCACCGCTCCGCCATTCTTCTTGGTGCGCCGCAGCCTTGCTGCCGCCGAATCTAGCGCTCTCCGCCGCCGCATGTTCCCTGTCGCCTTCCCGTCGTCATGGCTCCGACATCGAGCTACTGGGACGGCTCCAACATTCCCGAGGACCACATCAATTTCCTCCGCAAGACGCGGTGGCTGCCGGGCAAGGACTACGTGGAGGTCCGGCTCGCGCCGGAGGGGGAGATCTCGCCGGCGCCGGAGGAGGGCGATCGGGTAATCTTCCGCTCGCGCTGCCTGCGCGGCGTCGTCCTTCCCGCGAGCGGCTTCTTCCGCTGGTTTCTCGAGTTTTACCATCTCCAGCCGCACCACCTCACTCCAAACACGGTGGTGCTGTTGTCGGCCTTCGTCACCCTGTGCGAAGGCTTCCTCGGCGTCCTCCCCACGCTCGAGCTGTAGGGGGAGTTCTTCCAGTCCAATCTCGGCACCGTCGTCGCGGGTGTGCCGGCTCCATGTGGCGCCTTCATCGCCATGCGGGGAACGACGGCCGACAACCCGTTCCCAACCATCGCGCTGATCCAGTCGGTGAATCTTTGGTAGAAATCCTACTTCTATGTGAAGAACGTCGCCCCGTAGGGCGACTACGTCAACCTGCCGGCTTACATAGCCGGCCCACCGGCGGGGAGGCAGCCTTCGTGGTCCTACCGGGCCAGGTCGCTGACGCCGGCTCGGGCCGGCGCCGTCGCCCGGCTTCGGGTGCTGATCCAGTCGGAGGGCCTGACTAGGCCCGATCTGATTGCCGCCTTCGTGGAGCGCCGGGTGCTCCAGATCCAAGGCCGGCCTCATCTGATTTACCAGATGAGCTGCCGCTTCGACCCAAGCCGGCTGAGCACGAAGGAGATGCCTCACGATGAGGTATCTTACATGGTGAACTACATCGCCAACTGCAAGCTCACCGAGGAGTGGCGTTACGGCAAGGAGCCGTATTCTCGCGTCGATCCCCCTCCTGTGGTAAGCCTTCTTTCTTTCCTTCTTTTCTTGTTGTCGAGTTCTCTCTGGCCGGCTTCCGACTAGTCGGCTTATTTTTTCCTTTAACCAGAACCCCCTCCTTCATCCGTCGGTCGGAACCGCGGGGGCGGAACGCGAGTTCGCTACCGACCGCGCGGCGGATGACTTTGACGACCCCGACTTGGGGGCGGCCGCCTTGGACGACGATGCCGTGAGGGGAGGCGGCAAGGCAAGCGGCTCCGGGCTCTTGGCCACCTTCAAGGACAAGCCGGACGACGACGAGGCCGAGCCGATTCCGCGCCGCCGGCCGGCGTCCGATCATCAAGGCGCGGGTTCATCCGCCGGGCCGGCTGCCTGAGGCGGCGCTCGGAAGTGCCGGGCAGCGCCGACCCTCTTCGGAAGTCGGCCGAAGAAGCCCAAGGGTACCATGGTGGCGACCAAGCGGGACGAGGCAGCCGCGAAGGCAGCCTGCTTCCGCAAGGCGGTGAAGCAGACGCAGGCGGTTTCGGCGTAGGTGTTAATTTCTGCATGCCTTTCTTTCTTCTCTTCAGCCGGCATCCTTCTAAACCTTTTCTTGATTTACTAAACAGGGCTCCGCTCTCTCTCGAGCGGACTACAGCCGCCACCATAGTCGGATGGGCGGGAGGATCTTCGAGTTCCCGCCGCGTGGACCCCCGCGCCGAGCTCCAGGCGGCGGCGGAGCGGAACACGCGGGAGGAGCGGGAGGCGGAGGAGCAGAGGGTGGCCGCCACCAGGGTGGCCCAGGACATGACGGCGGAGTCGGCGGAGACGCAGGCCGACACGGCGGCCAAGGCTCAGGCGGAGGCCGCGGCCGCAGAGAGAGCAGCGGAGGCCCTGCGTAACCAGCCTCCGCAACTCATCATCCCCCTCCGCACTGTGGCCCCCGATATCCCGGTGCCCCGCCAGAGGAAGCCGACCGCGACCAACCGGCGATGGCGAGGGAGGGGGCGACATAGTCGTCCCGGAGGGCGAGGGGTACTGCCGCCGTTGGCCGGGACGGGCCAAGGCGGCCTGCCTGAGGCGCCGCCTGTGCATCCGGCTGGAGGCGAGCCAGATGTGGGGGCGGATCTCGTGGTCCTCTCACCGACTCGTCGGCGTGCAGGGCAGGCGAATTCCGAGCTGGAGCCACAAAGGGCCGCGGGCTCCAGCTCATTGTCCCATGACCTTGATTCGGCCTGCGTCAGCTTGCCGGGATGGACGCTGGGCGGTGGGACGGCTGTGCTGAATGTGGCAGCGCAGGACATCCGGAGCCGGCTTCAGTCCCAGGCCGCCGCGCTGAAGCAGTGCACCCAAGAGTTTCTTGCGACGCGGTCGGCCATTCGAGTAAGTTTTCTTGCTCTTGATTTCTTCCGTGGGGGCGCGTCAGCGCACCCATTGGGTGTAGTCCCCGAGTTCCGAGTCGGCTGCTAAGCAGGCGGCTTGGAACTTCTCAAAAGACTTTGATTTAATGATTTGTTCTTGTTTGAACCTTCGTCCTATTCGCAGGACTATCACAACCTCCATGCTTCTACCTTCAACTCCCAGGCCCGGGAGATGAGCCAGAAGGCCGCCGATCTAACGGAGAGCCGAAGTAAGTGTTTTAGTTTTTATCTCATGTGGGGGCGCGTTAGCGCACCCACTGGGTGTAGTCCCCAAGATTCGGGCTGACTGCTGAGCAGTCGGGTCGGATCTTTCCTGACGACTCCTTCCTTATTTTCTTCTTCTTCATGTCTGTAGGGGCCAGTGCCGACTTGAGGGAGCAGCTCGGCATAGCTTAGACCTCCCTTCGCGCCAAGGAGACCGAGTGCAGCGCCTTGGCCCAGGAACGTGATCGCCTGGCCAAGAAAGTGGCCGACCAGGAGGAGAGCCACAAGGCGGCCCTGAAGACGGTGAAGGACAGTGAGGCCGCCCTGAAAGCCGAGTACGAGACCGAGGCCTGGGCCGAGGCGAGGCAGGCGCTGAGCGAGGGCTACAGCCGGGTTGAGGATTTGATCGGCGGTAGGCCGCCTTGTTCTTCGTCCCTTTGCTCGCCCCCGTCATCTGACCTTTCTTCTGACTTGTTCTACTTCTTTCTTCTTTGTGCAGAATACTTCCCCGGCTACTTCGTTGCCGCCAACCAAGCCATCGAAGCTCACCATGAAGCCCGACGGCAGGCTGGGGCCGAGATTGCACCGGGTGCCAACCGGACGCTTGAAGAGCAGCTTCTGGCGATTCAAGCCCGGCTCCAGCCGGCTTACCGCATGCTCCGCCGTCTTCAGCGTGCCGGAGCGCAAGTGCTGGCCGCCCTCTGGCACGGCGAGGTGATTCCCCGCACCCCCGGTCGGACTGCCGACTGGCTGGAGGTAGCAGTCGGCCGCTTCGAGGCCTGGAAGGCTTCTGCAGCTTGGTGCGGGGCTCGGCGTGCGCTAGAGTTCGTCCGGGCCTGGTACCTGGGCTGAGCTTGGACCAGCTACGCACGCGGCGGCAGGAGGCTGACGAGGAGTTGGAGGCGGTACGGCCGGCTATCATCCTGCGCGCCTCGGCGATCGCCGACTTCACTGACACCAGCGGCTTTGTCCCTGAGGTGAACAAAGACGGCGTCGCTTAGCCGGAGGAGTGGTTCGGGCTGAACCCGGCAGAAGGAGAAGACTCGGTAGAGGAGATCGACTCCAGCGACGAGGGCGAAGAGGAGGAGGAGGAGGATGGTGAAGACGCCGCGCTGGACAGTGGGGCGACCGGCCAGCCTCAGCCTGATCGTGCCTCTACCAATGAGGCGCGT
Source organism: Triticum aestivum (assembly GCF_018294505.1). NCBI lineage: Eukaryota > Viridiplantae > Streptophyta > Magnoliopsida > Poales > Poaceae > Triticum > Triticum aestivum. The sequence goes on along the minus strand of NC_057801.1, from coordinate 203,298,989 downwards.
GCGAGCACGCCGCCTGTGGTAGGCGGCGATCAAGCCGAGACTTGCCAGCCGGCCACTCCTCCAGCCGACACTGCCCTCTCCACCAACCTTCCCGACATGCCTGTTGCTCCCCTGGCTTGACTTGTCGTCCTAGCTTTCCTGCCCATTACTTCCTGAACAATTTTTGTTAATTTTGCGCAGTTCCACCCACTGGGGGTGTATTCAAACTTTGTTGAATGCTGGCCTTTCAAAGGCCTTTTGTGTAAATATAATTATGCATGTGCTTGGCTTCCCCTCCTAATTGCTTTTCATCTTTGGCTGTTTTCCTTTGACGCCCTCCCTTGGTCGCCGCCTTCCCAGCCGGACAGCTGCTCTGCAGTCTGTGGCCGGGTATGGACTTGGCCATCTGGGAGGGCAAGTACTCGAGCTCTCTTAGATTGTAGCAAAGTAAGAAGGGAAGCCGGCCAGCCGGCTGCTCTTACAGCCGGTTGGCGGGGGGGGGGGGGGGGAAGCCGGCTTGTGTTATATAAGTTCGTTTAGTCCTTAGCCGTTTTTCATGTGGGCATCCTTTCCTGCCTTTGACTCTTGTTAGTCAGACAGTCGATTCTTTGAGCTGCGACTTTCAACAAGAGAGGGCTTGGGTGCCGGCACACTACTTGTCTGATTGCAGGTAGAACTTAAATATAACCCAAGGCGGCAAGTCCCCGGGCCGACTGATCGAACCCGGTGCTGGACGAGAAAATGAATGTGATAACATAAACATGGGCATGATACTCATCATTCATAGTTAAAAGGGGTAGTCCCCGAGTACTCCTCGGGGGGCCCGTTGTCTCATACTTAGTACAAAAGGTAGCGTGGTACATACTGCACTTTAACTGTAAAATCTTCGGATTAGATTGGCATTCCATGGTCGTTCTGACTCCTTGCCGGAGTAATCCCTCTTGCGTGCCTTCAGCTTCTGTGCGTCGATCAGGTAGTAGGAGTCGTTGCCTGGAGCTCGGCTGATGATGAATGTGCCTTCCCAAGGGGCCGAGAGCTTGTCCTGGCCAGCTGTTCACTGGATCAGCCGGAGCACAAGGTCGCCCTCCTGGAAGGATCTTGGCTTGACCTTCCGGCTGTGGTAACGGCGTAGACCCTGCTGGTAGATGGCGGACCGGCTGAGGGCTAACAGTCGACCCTCTTCCAGCAGATCGACGCCGTCTTCTCGTGCTTCCTTTGCCTCCGCCTTCGTGTACATGGTGACCCGAGGTGAGTCGAACTCAATGTCAGTTGGTATGACAGCCTCGGCACCATATACAAGGAATAAAGGGGTGAAGCCGGTTGACTTGTTTGGAGTAGTGCGCATGCTCTAGAGGACGGCCGACAGCTCGTCGAGCCAACAACTGGCCGAACGCTCCAGTGGCACAACCAATCCGGGCTTGATGCCAGAGAGGATGAGGCTGTTTGCTTGCTCGACTTGGCTGTTTGACTACGGGTGGGCAACGGACGCTAAGTCCAGTCGGATGCCCTGTGTCGCGCAGAAACGTGCCAGTGCTCCCTTGGCAAAATTCGTGTCGTTGTCGGTGATGATGCTATGTGGTATGCCATACTGGGTTGTGATATCTGCAATGAATGTCACGGCAGTCGGCCCATTCAGCTTCTTGATCGGCTTCGCTTCAGTCCACTTGGTAAACTTGTCCACGGCGACAAGCAAATGTGTCATGCCGCCGCATGCTGTCTTGAATGGGCCCACCATGTCCAATCCCTAGACGGCCAAGGGCCAAGTGAGGGAATGGTCTTGAGTGCAGAAGCCGGCAGGTGTTGCTTGGAGCTGAAGACTTGGCACCCTTTGCAGTGTTTGACTAATTCCTTGGCGTCATCCAAAGCAGTCGTCCAGAAGAATCCATGGCGGAAAGCTTTGGCGATGAGTGATCTTGAGGCTGTGTCATGGCCGCATTTGCCTTGGTGTATATCCCTGAGGATTGCTATGCCCTTCTTTGGCTCGACGCAGCGTTGGAAGACTCAAGTGACACTGCGCCTAACAAGATCTTGGTTCACTATTGTGTATGCTCCGGCTCGGCGTTGGACTTGTCTTGCCAAGATCTCGTCAGTCGGCAGCTCTCTGTTAACCAGGAAATTGAGGATGGGCTGGGCCCACGATGGAGCTGTGACTTCTTCTGTTGTCAAAACGGCTACTGCGACCAGGGAGGGTGGGCTGGGTGGTGAATAGTTGGAGTCGGCCACCGCCTGTTGTGTCGATGTAGTCCCCGGGCCGGCTCTAGTAGTCCCCGGGCTGGGTTCTGAAGTCCTCGGGCCGGGTGCAACTACAGCAGTCCTCGAGCCGCCTTCCGAAGTCCCCGAGCCGCCTGCTTGGCTCCCCAAGCCGGATCCGACCGCGTCGGGGTCAGGCGGCACGAAGATGGAATCAGACTCTAGAGACGGCTTGACAGACGGCTTGAGGAGGCGTTGGAGGGAGACGCCGGTTGGTATGGCTTGTCGGGTGGAGCCTATTCGTGCCAGGGCATCTGCTTGCTCGTTGTCGGCCCGTGGCACATGGAGGAACTCGCACCCTTCAAAATATCCGCTGAGTTGCTAAACGAGGAAGTGGTAGCTCTCCATGTTTGCATCCTTGGCGTCCCAGTCGCCGGATGATTGCGGGACTACCAAGTACGAATCGCCAAAGCACGGGATCCGGCAGATGCCGAGTTCTTTGGCTAGCTGGAGTCTGTGTATGAGCGCCTCGTACTCGGCCACATTGTTGGAGATGGAAAAATGAATTTGCAATGTGTATCTGAGCCTGTCGCCTTTGGGAGAGGTGAGGACGATGCCGGCTCCCAAGCCGGTGCGCATCTTGGATCCATCGAAGTGCATCCGCCAATGAGTGGAGTCGGGCACAGGCGGCAGGTACTGGGTCTCGGCCCAGTCGACGAGGAAGTCAGCCAATGCCTGGGACTTAATGGCGGCACGGGGTTGGTAGAAGATCGTGTAAGGAGCCAGCGCAATGGCCTATTTTGCCACCCGGCCGGGTGCATCCCGGCTGCCTATAATCTCGGCCAGCGGGGCAGTGCATACGACCGTGATCGGGTGCTCTTGAAAATAGGGCTTGAGCTTCTTTGCGGCGAAGTACACACCATAGCACATCTTCTGATAGTGTGGGTAGTTCTGCTTCGAGGTGGACAACACTTCACTCAGATAATATACCGGCCTCTGGACTAGCTGAGCTCGGCCTTCTTCTGGGCGCTGAACCACGATAACGGTGCTGACCACCCGGCTAGTGGCGACAATGTATAGGAGCATGGGCTCTTACTCATTCGGTGCGGCCAAGACAGGCGGCGTGGATAACATCTTATTTAACTCGTGGTAAGCTTGGTCTGCTTGGTCATTCCACTGAAAGTGAGTGGATTTCTTCATGAGTCGGTAGAGGGGGAGAGCCTTCTCTCCGATCCGGCTGATGAAGTGGTTGAGGGAGGCCAAGCATCGAGTAAATTTTTGGACGTCTCTCAGCTTGGTAGGAATCTCCATTCTCTCTATGGCCTTGATCTTCACTGGGTTGCATTCGATGCCGCGTTCGGAGACCGGGAAGCCTAGGAGCTGGCCGTCTAGTACTCCGAACACGCATTTCTCAGGATTGAGCTTGATCTAAAATCGGTGCAGGTTTTCAAATGTCTCCTTGAGATCTTCCAACAAGGTGCCTTGCTTCTTCGTCTTCACCACAATATCGTCTACATAGATGTGTGCATTTCGGCCGAGTTGCTTGAGGAGGCATTTCTGCATGCAATGCTGAAAAGTGGCACCGGCATTTCTCAAGCCGAATGTCATAGTCAGGTAGCAGAAAGCTCTGAATGGTGTGATGAAGGCGGTCTTCAGACGGTCAGCTGGGTCCAATTTTATCTGGTGGTAGCCCGAGTAAGCATCCAAAAAACTCAACAGCTTGCATCCGGCTGTGGAATCTATCACTTGATCGATCCTTGGCAGGGCAAAAGGATCCTTGGGGCAGGCTTTGTTGAGGCTGGTGTAGTCAATGCACATGCGCCACTGTTTGTTCTTCTTCAACACCAGGACCGGGTTGGCAAGCCACTCAGGGAAGAAAACTTCCATAATGAAGCCGGCTGCCAGAAGTCGGGCTATTTCTTCTCCGACTACTCTTCTCTTCTCTTCTGACAGGCGGCGCAAGGGCTGCTTGATCGGCTTGGCATCTAATCGGACGTGTAGCTTGTGCTCGGCGAAATCAGTTGGAACACCCGGCATGTCTTTGGGAGACCATGCGAAGATGTCCCGATTCTCACGGAGGAAATCGACGAGCTTGCTTTCCTATTTGCTGTCAAGGCAGGTTCCCATGACAGCGTACCTCTCCGGGTGCTCCGGGTCCAGAGGTATCTTCTTTGTTTCTTTGGTCGGCTGGAAAGAACACTGAGCCTCATATTCCTTGGGGTCGGGGGACAAGGCTGGCTGCTTGCCGGCCATGGCCATGACTCGGTCCAGCATCTTCTTCTCTTCAGCAATCACGAGGGACTTGGCCAGCCGGCTGCTGGCAGCCGCACACACAACGGACTTCTTGTAGTCTCCGGATATGGTGATAACGCCCTCGGAACTCGGCATCTTCATCTTGAGGTAGGCGTAGTGGGGCACAGCCATGAACTTGGCCAAAGCAGGTCGGCCAAGTTGTGCGTGGTAAGGGCTCTCCAGATCCACTACCTCAAACCATATTGCTTCTCGGTGGAAATGATCTTTGTCTCCAAAGAGAACATCTATCCTGATCTTGCCGATTGGTGCACAGGACAGGCCGGGTACGATGCCATGGAACAAAGTCCGACTCGGCATGAGCTGCTTTGTCTTGATATTCAGCTTCTCCATGGTCTCACGATACTGTATGTTGATGGTGCTTTCGCCGTCTATCATCACATGGGAGAATCGGGCAGCTCGCATGTCTGTCGCGAGGGTGGCATCCAAAACCAACGCATAAGAGCCGGGCGACGGCATCACCTCTGGGGTGATCAGCCCGGCTCCAACTGATAGGCTTCTCCGACCAGTGCATGAACTCGGGCTTGTTAGAGGCGACCACATTGACTTCTTGGTGTTGTCGGTGCCGGCTTCGACGGTCTTCAAGCTGGCTTGTGAATACGACATAGGCGGCATGCTCATCAGGGAACTCGTCTTGAACAGCTCTGACTGCTGGCCGAGCGGCCAGCTACTGAGGAGACGAAGGCGGCTGACCAGCAGGTGGAGGCAGCACCAACCCTTCGCCCTTGGAGATTAGCGTGAGCCAATGGCATTTCCAAGTAGTGTGGTTGGAGGCCTTCGCGTCGCTGTGGAACTTGCAGGGGGCTTCAAGGGCTTGCTCGTAGGAGAAAGCCGGCTGCCAAGCCGGCCTACCGCCCTTCTGCTTCTTGGCCGCGGGCTGCCCTTCGGGTTGTTCGTCTTCGACTGTGGCCACTTGCCGACTGGTGGAAGCCGGCATAGGAGCCTTGCGCTTGTTGTAATTCTGGTACGGGCGTCGGTTGGAGTCTCCCGCCGACGTCTTGGGAGCAAGCACGAGCACCTTCCCGGAGGCGTCTACTTAGAGCTTGGTCTTCATGGAGGAGTCGGCCGTGGCTTACTTGTCCATGATGACCAGTAGCTTGTTGAGGGTAGTCGGCTCGTTGCAGAGGAGTCGGTGCTTGAGGAGGGTGCCTTCTTGGCACCCGGCCGTGAAGTACTCTATAGCTTGAACCTCATGCACCCCTTCGCAGGAGTTTCAGAGCTCGGCCCAACGCGTAAGATAATTGCGGGTTGACTCGTTGGGCCCTTGAATGCACAAGGAGAGCTGGCGGGGCTTGGGACCCTGTTTGTAGGTGCTGGTGAAGTTGTGGATGAAAGCTTCCGTGAAGTCTAGCCAGCTGTTGATGCTGTAAGGCTTGAGGCTGTTGAGCCAGGTGCGCCGCCCTGTTGCTGTTTGCTATGCGGACTGCGGTGGAGTAGTCGATCAACCAATCTTCCGGCTTCACCGAGCCGTTGTACTTGGGCGTGTCTCTTGGGAGCGAGAACCCTTTGGGGAAGGGCTCATCACAGATGCGGGGGCCGAAGCAAGGCGGGCCGACATCATCTTCTTCTTTCAACGCCAGGGATCGCGCAAGGCGGTCGATTCGATGGCGGGCATCGTTTTCGCCAACTCCTTCGCGGCGACCTAGTCGGCCGCTGAGAGTCGGATGCGTGACATGCGGCGGGGTGGGATATCTCTCCCCACGAGGCGGAGGAGGAGGCGGATCGCCTCGTCGCTCCACAGCTCGAGGGCGGCCTTCAGTGTCGCGCTCGATGGTGAATCGAGTCCGACTGCGACTGGCAGCCGGCTCCTTTTCTTGCCTTGTGCGGGCTCCGCCCGCAGTCGGCGTTCATGATGTTGCACCGTGCTTTCGGCGTGGGGGAGGGCTTTCGGCGCGGACGCTGGCTTCGTGCCGCTTTGTGGTCGCGTCGATTAGCTGCTGGATTCGCCTGGTCATGTAGGGGAGCTCGTTGGCCCCTACTCTGTTCAGCTCGTCTACGACTGGCTGGGCGGCGCGTAGGTTCTCGAGAGTCGTGGCGTAGACTGGGCGTTCTGCTCCTAGCATGTCGGCGATGGCTGCGCCCCGTTTCTGGACGACGCCGACCCGGCTTGGCCCATCGGGACGCGGCGTGCCAAAGGCGGCGTGGTCGACTTCGCGCTGGTGAGCCTCGATGAGGCGTCTCATGGTGGCTAGCTTCTGGCCCTCCGCAATGAGGGCAAGGCGTCGTGCCTCCAGCGCCTCGGCGTCGGCGTTGGCCGGGATGGGGGCGGACAAGTGGTGTAGCGCCGCTTGCAGGGCATCATGGGTGTTCTCGCCAGAGGCGACTCCATGGCTGATGACCAGCACCTCGTGACGGTGCTGCCGCCACTGTCGGCTCGAGGGAGAGGATCGTCGAAGACCACCATGTTGGTGGGAAAGCGTCGAGCGATGCGGTGTCGGAGTCGACAAGCATCGGGTCGGTGGAGCCAACCGACTCCAAGTCCACAGCGAGCTCGTTGGAGACGTGGAGTTGGTCGGGGAGGCTGATGAGGCGGCTCTCGAGGCAGCCGGTGCCCGTGTCTGACGCGGGCTCGTCGGAGATGCGAGCCTGGCCAAGAAGATCGGCGAGGCAGCTTGCTGCGCAAGCGTCGTCGACGCCTTGTAGCGCGTCGGGGCAAGTGCCATCGGGCATGCCGGGCTGGCTACGCTCGCGGGGGAGGAAGAGGGTTCCCATCAAGAATAGGTCTCTGGACGACGGTGCACCTGGCCCCACGGTGGGCGCCAAATGTCGGGTGGTGGGTACGACATATGCCAACGGGTGCCTTATCATTGTGGGAGCCAATAAGACGTCGCCGGTGCCTGGAAACGGGATAAGGCGAAGACCTGCACGCCGGCAGATCTTACCCAGGTTCGGGGCTCTCCGTGGAGATAACACCCCTAGTCCTGCTCTGCGGGGTCTCCGCATGATCACTAGATCAACAAGTAGCTACAAGAGGCTCCTTGAGCTGTTTGGCAAGAGGAGGAAGAAGGGGCAAGGCTAGCTCTCTTCTCCTCTCAAAGTTGTGTCTAAAACTATCGAAGTCCAACCCTTTGCATGGGTGCCCTGGGGGGTTTATATAGGCCTACCCCCCAGGGGTACAATGGTAATTCGGCTGGGCGCGGGGCCAGCCGTCAGCGTCTACGTTCGCCGGCTTCTCTGCCGACCGTTGGGGCCCGCCGACTGGTGGGTCCCGCCGGCTGCCGGCCTCCTGGTAGACAGGTAGGCCCCATCACTTGGGGGTCCTGTCGGGGGCTGGTTACTATTGCCTCACTCTTGATGACGAGGGCTTTGTCGAGGTAAGCGTGCAGTGTCGCCGCCTTGCGGGCGCTCACTGTAGCCTTACCTCATCTTGTCTCCTTAATGGTGCACACTCTTCGAGGGAGGAAGTGAGCCGGCTGGGGAGAGCCGGCTACGTCCCCGGCCGACTAGGGGAAGCGGGGCCGCCTTCGGGTGTCTCCTGACTGAAGGGGCCCGCCGCCTACGGGCCGTACCGACAGCCTGCCGTGGGTGATGTCATGGTCAGCATGGCAACAGTGCCACGCCGGACGGGTCATGGTTGCCCCGTACGGCGTACTGTAGCCATGCGCATTCCGGGATTCGGGGGCAGCATGTTTCACTGTTGCCACGCCCCGTCCCATCGCTATTACGTTGGTGCAAACTTTGAGGGCTCGATCTGGGCTACTTGTTGAGGGCGGGCTTCTTGGAGTCGGTCATGTTGTGGTCGGCTTCTTGGAGTTGGCCATCTGGTGGCTGGCTTTCTGGAGTCGGCCCTCCTGCGGCTATCTTTAGGAGGATTCTAGGGCCGGGCCGCCTTCCGGTAGTCGGCTGATGGGGTAGCCGGCCAGGGGAAGGCGGCCTCGTGTCTTGGGTGCTTGAAGGCTTGATCGGCCAATTATTTTTTCAAGAGCCAGGGGGAGCCGGCTTGGCTACACGTGGTCATTTACTCCGACATCCGGTTCGTCATGCTACGGCGAAGCTCGCACGCAACGGCACATACACATCTCTTGCATCACCTCTTTGCCGTCGTTGCTCAACTACTAGTCGGAGATGAAGACGACCACAGCTTCGGCCTTAGAGCTAGCACCGATGGAAAACACACACGCTGCATGCACACGAGCACATACGGAGTGCCCACGAAGTGGTGGTGGTGTGTCCCCAGTCGCATCTACTCCTTTTGCGCACGTTGTCTATCAAGGCGGTTGCATGCTAATGATGATGTGGGTGAGATCTTCTAGGACTCAAATGATGACGAGGAAAATTATGAGACACAAGATGACGTACACCGTAAAGGTCCACGGTCAAGGGGGTGCCAGTAAGTGCTTAGATGTGCTTAGAGCAAGTACAATAGAGTTGAGTCAGCGGGCTATAAGGAATAAACTAGTATATTTCTGCTTAGTTGGAGGAAAGAGAAGAGGGGAGAGAAGGTAGCCGTGCTCTTCGTGAAGAGCCAGCTCTAGCACGTGCTCCTAGGCACTTTGTGAGAATGAAAGGTGGGCCACATAATAAAAAAGTAGTACACTCATTTGATCTACTATTGTACATGTTGACTATAAGATGGGTTGTAGATGACATGGCACTGGCTTATAGCCAGCAGCTGGCTATACTATTAACCATGCTCTTTAGATGAGGTGCTAAGTGCATTAAATGGCTTAGTAACTCAAGTCTTCAATGCATAGGTGCTTAGTTTATTGGTGCCACATCATATTTTATGCCTACGTGGCAGGCTTAGCAGCTATACATGGTGGAGCACTGGGAGAGGCCAAGGCTGGTCATAGTGGGAGTAACTTATACTGTAACATATTACTATGTTACTCTAAACATCTCTATAAACCAGAAAGGAGGGAGTAGTAACATATACTAGTGTCATATGCAGAGTATGGGAGCACATGATATTTCTCCGTCCGGACCGATCCCAAGTTGGCTTCTCACCTTCTTGGCCCAACAAAAACCCCTCCCCCCTCCCGCGCGCGCTTCCCGCCCGACGCCAGCTGAGCCCGCCTCTCCACATTGATGGCAAGTCAGGGCGACGCGGCCTCTCACTGCTTCCTCCGTTGAAGTGGCGCGCTGACCGAGGACACCGCCCGCTGCATGCCCGGCATTTCAGACTCTAAAGTGGAGAGTAACTTTAGAGCAAGTACTACAATTAGATGGCATAAGCAGGCTATAAGGATTTAAATATAGTATTTGTTCTTAGTTGAAGGAGAGAGAAGAGGAGAGAGAAGAGAAGCGGATTGTAAACGTGTAGCCGGTTGTACTCCAACATACTTTGTGAGACAAAAGGTGGGGCCATTATTAATGATATAGTATTTATACTAAAGGGACTAACGGACGCCTTAATGACTCCATTTTTTTAGACAAACCTTGGTGGGGCTATTATTGACTTTTTTTGAGCTATTATTGACTTGGACATGGGGTTTGGGGGCCAAAGGCCTACTATTAGGGGTTGTTTGGTTTGTGACTAACTTTGTCAAAGATTGCCACACCTAAGGTTAGCCACGTTTGACCAACTTAGGCAAGTGTTTGGTTCTAGCCACACCTTTGGCAAGCCACACTTGGGTCCCACATGGCATACACACAAAAAGTGTGGCAAGATTCCCTTAGGCTTGCCAACTTGTGGCTTTCATTTTGATGAACTAACCTTAGGCAAGCTTGGCAAAAATGTGTGGCAAAGTGTGGCAATGCTAGGCCTAGAACCAAACAGCCCTTTATACTCACATGACCGACCTGACATGCTCTACCCTAGCCACCGCTGTATCATATGGTTTCGCACCGTTCCAGATCTTAGCGCCGCCACGCAATTCTTCTCCAGCCCTCCTTCCGGCGTGCACCGCGAGAAGGGACATCAGTCCTCCGAACCCCGCCTTTCGTGATCCTGTACGGGAGAGGGGCAATCAGGTTTTTGGGGAGCACACTCCTGTGAATGCTGCCAGCGACGACTTCCTCAACGACAACCTTCTTCCCCTGACCTCGGTAACCTCTTCATCAATGACATGAGTGACAACATCAACCACATCGGTTCTGCTCCTGCTGTACAATATCTGATTCTGTCCTCCTGGTTTAGTCTGCATCATTACTTTGATGTTTGCAATTGTTGTCATGATCTATTTACTACTGATTCGGATTAAATCTCATACTAAATTGCTCATATATTCAACAATTCAATCCAAAAACCTGATTACAGGCAATTTAATCTGAGTGGTTTTGCTGCGCTTTTGAAGCCACCTACTTTTAAGGGGGTGCAATATAAAAGGTGGCGCACAAGAGCAGTATATTGGTTTCAGATCATGTACTGCTATGACGCCACTAAGGGTAAGCCTGAGGACGATCTTAATCCTACATAGTAGCAAGCTTTTCAGAACATGGATACCCTCTTCAAAGCCGCCCTGTTGAGTGTTCTTGACGATTCCATTGTGGATTCATATATGTCGTTTGACAGCGGCAAAGACATGTGGGCTGCGCTCAAGGCCACGTTTGGGCCCTCGGGCGCTGGCAACGAGTTGTACGTCATGGAGCAATTCTGTGACTACAAGATGACTGATGAGCACTCTGCTGTTCAGCAGACTCATGAGATACAGTCACTCTCTAATGAACTTGAGTACTTTAAGTGTGTGTTGCCGGACAAATTTGTTGTTGGGACCAGCATTGCCAACCTTCCACCTTCGTGGAACGATTTTGCTACTTCTCTGAAAAACAAGAGACACGAGTTTTCTGTTTTGGATCTCATTAGCACTCTTGGTTTTGAGTAGAAGGCGAGAGCAAAAGACACACGTGCTCGGGTCGTTGAGGGAGCTTCTAGTGCCCACATGGTACACGAGAAGAACTTCTAGCCCAACCAGCCCCAAAACAACAAGAACAAATCTCACGGGAAAGGAAAGTTTGATGGAAAGAACAAGCCATCACATTCTACCAAGTTCAAGAAGAATTATCATAACGGGAAGGGATACAAACCTCAATTTTGGTAGCACCGCACAAAATTTATATGGCTGCATCTACCTGCTGTCAGCTAACCTCATGGTGCTCCAGGTATTCCTACATTCGTAACTAGGTACAATGACCACCGCAAGATAAAATTACCTTATTCATACGTTGACTTGCTGAATGCAGTGCGGAACGATCCTGTCATGTGTGGAGGAGCAAACAAGCAGTGCAGCCGAAGGTGGAAATCAACCAAGGACTTTTGAAATTATATATAATCTTCCTCAGGCAGGTCAGTATCCCCTTTGTCCAGATGATCGTGTTTTGTCATGCCAGAGCTATTGATATGTGCTACTGTTTTGCAACACTGTTTAAGTATAGCTACTGTTTTCCTATCTTTTCAGATTCAGGACAATGAATATGATTTCAGGGGAACTGCACAATATGGACCCATGTTGAGTCATCTCTATTGTCTCATGTGTTTGCTACAAATGTGTCAGCATCAATTGCAAGATGAGGCAGCTAGCTAGCTGTGGAGTTGCCAACATGCTCAAAGTGCTCGCAACATTGAGAAGAAACAAGCATGCCCAGGAAACTAATGCGTGCGCGGGGAGGCCCTTTGCTCAGAGAAGCATCAACCGATTTTCTTTATTTCCACGCCTTCTCACAGCTTTGTATTGGTTATAGTATGGTGAATCATTGAGATGCATAGACATGCTGAACTTTTGTTCTTCTGAATGTTAGTTTAATGTGAGTGTCTGCATCCAGTACCGCATCCTCTAATTTGGTGGATGCACACAGAGAAAATAACTCTCCTTAATTTACTCCATAAGCACCCTATTAAATAGGCCTAGTAACAAACCAGGCGCATGCAGTGGCCGGCGGGCACATGCATCCTACATGCAAGGCCATTCAGCCAAGTCCATGCGCCAGCTCTAATGCAGCAACGCAAAAGAAGAGGGCGGTTCTTGGGAAAAAGCGAGTAGTTAGTGCAGCGGGCCTTATAAACACGAACAACTCGCTCTCCCGCTTCCGTCTCCCCCCCCCCCAAATTCCCCCCGCTCCCCAATCTCCCTCACTCGTCCAGAAAACCCCGCTCACCTTCTTCCTCACTCATACAGAAAATGCCTGCTCCTCTTCTTCCACTCCTACAGAAATCCCCAACCCTCCTTCTTCCCCACTCGCACTGCCACAACGCTCGTCTCTGGCTAGTCTGCTCAAATCCGTGAGCTCGGTGCGACGCCCACAAGGAAAATGGAGTCGGCTGGCCCCAGCGCCAAGAAGATGAGGCTCCCGCTAGTGGCAACGCCGGTTGTAGATCCCGCACGCGGTAGCGCGGGGAGAAGCGGCGAGCCCCCCCCCCCCCACCTTGATCTGAGGAACCGATAGAATCTCCGGTGGACCGCATCAGTGATCTCCCGGGCGTGATCCTTGAGGAGATCATCTCGCTTCTCCCCACCAAGGATTGCTGCCGCACACAAGTCCTCTCAACTCGATGGCGCCCTCTATGGCGCACCACGCCCTTCAATCTCGACTGTCGTCAGATATCTATCCTTCCTGAATTTGATCTCCTCAGAGCCATCGTCTCTTCTCACCAGCAGGGCCCCGTTCAATGCCTCTGCATCCTGACAAGCTACCTGCTGTCCATACCCGGCAAGGTGGACGCTTGGCTGACATCCCATGAATTCGGAAAACTCTAGCAGTTTGAGTTCTACCATTACCATAGAAGTTTCATACCACGAACATACCAAGAATTCATGCCCACACCACCGTTGTCCATCTCGCGGTTTTCCTCCTCTCTCCACACCGCCACCTTCGCCCGGTGCCATCTACCAGACGATCTGGTACAAATGCTTCAACTCCCACTGCTAAAAAAACTTTCGCTTGTGGTGGTTTATCTGTCGGAGGCCTCACTGCACAGCATCATCCACTCAAGTTGCCCTGCCCTGGAGCGCTTGCTGATTGTTTTGGGAATAGAAATCGGTATCAGTTGTCTCCAAATAAAGTCGCCTCACCTTAAAAGCATTGGAATTTGTTTTAAAGGACATCAGCTCATCATTGAAGATGCCCCTTCACTTAAAAGGTTGCTCCGTCATAATTTTTATACACCTTCAGAAATAATTGTCGTCTCTGTGCCCAAACTGGAGGCCATGGGTGTAATTCGTGACCCGTTTAATAATCACAAGGAGTTGGTGTTTGGCTCCTCACTTTTTCAGGTACCGTATATTATCATCTACACATTTGTAATCATATGCTGCATTTTTCATTTGTGCGCATAAGTTTTATATCATCTTGGAGTACACTTTGGGTACTAATACTATGTTATATGCTCAATGAAGAGTTCGTCCATTGATAGCCTATCAATGCTGCTGGATTCTATCAAGATCATATATATCAGAATATATAGTTTTGATCTGAACATAATTATTGGCTTGCTGCGATGTTTTCGATCTCTAGAAAATTTATACATAGAGGTGATGATTTCATGCATATTGAAAGCCCGTATATATTGTACTAGAATTAACTGTTCAGCTGTCGTTCTTTCGACATACTCTTTTTTCAGACCTTAACTGTTTTCAATCTTCATGTCTACTTACGCAGAACCACATGGAGAAAAACATATAACCAATCGTTGGCGTAATAAGCACAAGGATTTTCTCAGTTCTCATGACATTCGTTTGAGGACAATAACGATGGAACGATATGCATCCAACAAGGCAAACAGAAGCTTTGTCACATTCTTCTTGTTGAATGCGAGGTCACTATTGTCCATGAGGCTTAATTTTTACAGCAAGAGAATTCTCATGGACGAACATGTTGAACAAAAAAAAAGAAGTTTTAGGTGGACAAATGAGCTTCTAACGTGCTCTCCTTCTATTTACAATAAGTTGTAGACATCCTGAAATAATTTTTTTTGCACGGGATGTTGATTTTATGGATCAAACCGATCCATTTGTTTGTGACTGCAAAAAAGAGTGGTTGGGTTAGATGTTTCTGTCATGTTCAATCTGGGTTTTGTCTAAAAATTTGATGAACAATTAATCCTTGGGCTTTTTGTACCATTTGTATGCTTGAATTGCATGTTGTTGCCCTCGTACTCCCCTCCACCTGCCACTACACTGTCGCATCTTCCATGGCTGTTGTTCGTTCCCGTCCGAGGCATTGCCATCGTTCTCCGCCTTGGTTCGCTCGCTGTGCCCGCCGCCGTCTGGCGTTGTCAACATGGTCAACAACCAAGAGGAATCAGGAGATGACTGTACGTGGAGAGGGTGACAGTAGGGACCCACCAGGGTCATTACATTTCGCAAGCAGGTGCCTTGTTATTACAAGCCAAAAAAAATACTTCCTCCTAATTGTTTGACAACTAGGTTCCACACCATTGTCAATGTAGTCAGTAAACGAGAAAATTACACAACGAGTGGATAACACCAAGGACCCAGCAGCTTGCCCAGTTGTTTTTCAGTTTCAGAGACGGAGCTCAACTGCGCGCTGTGCGGGGGCTGTGGCCCGTCTATACCACGCTTACACTTTTATTAAGCACATGACGAGCCCAGTTGATATATTTTTTCTTTCTAAAATTGGCTAGCCCAGTTCTTTTTTTGGAGAATACCAAAACCGAGGCCTACTTGCTTTTCTCAGCCCTGCTGGGCTGCAAATCTTTCAAGATGAGGAGGGATGTAAGTAGTAAGAAATGGGCTTCCCCAGAAAACGGGCTATAAGTTGTAAGAAATGGGCTGTAAATTTTTAAACCAAAGCCAACCGGCAATTGCATTAAAATATCATTTTTTTTCAGGATTTCTCTACTCTCTACTCTTATAAAAAGCAAAGCCAACTGGCAATTACATTAAAATATCATCTTTTCTCCCACAAGATAAACTACTCATACAAATGCATCTTCATGTTCCGTGCAACGAATGGGCATCTTGCTAGTTAATATTCTAAATTTCATTCATTTTTTTGCAGAGAATTGTTTTTTGAATTTTATTTTGATATAATTTTTTGAAAATTATTTTTAACGTGACTTGAAATTTCGTGATTAAAAGAGTTTGGATCCGACCGAAATATGCAAAATTTGGTTGAATTTTTTAGCAGTGCCCAGAAAATATGGTCTGTAATGCTAATAAAAAGAATATGGGCTTCAAATATCCTTAAGAATTAGCAAATGGGCTGTAAATTATTGAAAATAGTGGCTAATGGGCTGTATGCTGTTTTGCACAGATTTGGAGGCTGCCGTGCCTCTTCAATCTCTGATCTTCCTGCTCCATCCGCCCAAACTAGCGCCCGCGGGACTGCCTGCTCCCTCCTGCCGTGGCTGGCTGTGCTGCCGCCAGGCCATCCCTCTAACCACCCACACATCCTGTTATTTTCCGGCGACGTCAGCCTCACCCAGCAGCCGACCAGTCAGCGCTCGTTCTCCCCTCAGCGTGGGCATCCGCTGTGGTGGCTTCACCGGCTCCGGGTGGTTCTCTTCCTGGGCCTCGCCCTCGTCCACCGCGTTTGTTCTCTCGGTGCGGCGAGGTCAACATGGTCAACAAACAACAGCCATCGAAAAAGGCTGACAGTAGGGGCCCACGCAGGGAAATGCCTCCTTATTACGCGCAAAATAATGATTCCTCCACCTGATAGCTGGGACCCACCGGAAGGGCCTCTGTATTTCACTAAAAAAACGTTCCCCTTGCTGTCAGCTCGGACCCACCGAAAATACCCTCCTTATTATGCGCAAAAAAATGAATACTCCCCCTGCTAGCTGGGACTCACCTTGGTGGGAGGTTGACTTGTGGGCCTACTAAGTTTACGGGGACGGAGGCCTTTGTCAACTTAGTCAATATGAACGATTCTAGCTCTAGTGACCGTAAGATGTCCATCCAACGGCTGTAGTGCTTCTTTAACCTCCGGTCTCCGTGCTCCAGCCGCCCAAAGCAGCGCCGGTCGTGCCGCATGCTCCTGCCTCCCGTGGCCGGCTGTGATGCCGCGGAGGCCTCACCGCCCCCTACTACTCCCACCGCTGGCCAGGCCATCCCTCTACACCACCACAAGCCCTATTATTCTACCGCGATGGCAGCCTCACACCACAGCCAAACCAGTGAACCCTCGTCCTCCTCTTCGCGTGGGCATCCACTGCTGCATCTTCCCCAGTTCCGCGTCATCCCCTTCCTAGGCCTCGCCATCTGTAACGCCCCGGATGTAACTTTCCATATTTGCAACTCCAACTCTTGCCATTTCTGGCTATGTGATATATTATTTTCTCCGTGGTTGGGTTTTTGTTTTCGTTTTTCATTTTGTTCCGAGTCCAACCGTGTTTTTGTTTCCCTCTTGTCAAACCACTTAACCTCTCTACAACCACTGACCCCCTCTTCCGTCTGTCCGAAAACTTCCCTGAACCCGACCCAGGCGTTTGTTACCGATGGGTTCAGATCATCCCCAAACATCTATAAAACATCTCCGTTTTCTTATTTGGACTCTCCTAGTCTGTTTTTCTCTACCATTCGATCTTGATCAAGGGATCCATTTTGCCCTAACCTAATCCCACCTGCTATATAAATAGCCTAACCCTAGTCCTAACCTGTCCCTTCCACCTATTCCCTGCTGCCGCCGCCCTCTTCCTCGGGATTCCCCGATCCAATCCATCCATTCCACGAAGACGACCCGACCACACCCCTCGTCTTCAGCGCCGGGCCAAGCAGCACTCGCCACCCACTCTCCCTCGATTTCACCACTGTAGTCGCACCTCCCGCTCCCTCCTCGATCCAGATCGACAGGAGCTCGACCCCGAGCCTCCCAACGACCTCTTCCTTGCCGGTCATTCCCCGCCGGAGATTCCAACCAGCAGCAGCAGCGACCAGGCCAGTCCCGTCACTCCGTGCCTTCCTTTTCTCCCGCGCTTCTCCATCGTCTCACCCCTCTGTCTCTCTCACCTCGTTCTAGCAGGAGCGCCGCCGCCCTCGACCTGTCTCCGTCCGGCCGACAACGAGTAGTAGCTCGCCGGAGTTGAGCTCCACCGGATCCGCCTCCGTCTGCCAGTTGCTGGCGCTCGTGTCACTGTCAGTCACCCGTTGCCGGACTTCCTCACCGACTCGCGCGACAACCTGCAAGAACCAAGGCGTCGATCACCACCACCAGGAGCTGGCCGCTGCTTCCTTGCCCAAGGGCCCCCGGTCCTGCCTCGTGCCTTCCTTCGCGTCCTGCCTTCGCCACGAACCCTCCAGCGCCATTGCTTCCTTCCTCCTGCTGCTCGATCCCCTATTTCACGAATGAGGAGACGAGCGCCTCACCCGCGTTGACCCCGTCCTCGACCGCGCCAGCGTGGCCAGCCTCCTGGGCTGCAAGCACGCCCGAAGCCCAGATCTGCGCCGCTTGGGCCTCCTCCTCTCCAGCCGGGCCTTGGCCTAGGGTGAGCAGCCCCCACCCTCTCCTGTGCACTATCGGGCTAGCCAGATTCGGCCTGCGTACATTTTTTTCCGAGATCTACGAATTTGTTAATTAACCAGGGAATTACAGATTTGCAGATAAGTCCTTGCACATCATTCATATAATAACTCACAAATGGTGCATCGGATTAAAATGATTCAAACATGTAAAATGCTTAGAATTTCATCTAGTTTCATAATTTGCCACTTTCAACCATGTTTGAAATGTTTAAAATGTCGTTTTTTTAAATTTGCGTAAATGCCATGTTAAAATGATTTGTTTCATAACTAAATAACCGTAGCTCCAATTTTAATAAACTTTATATGTAAATGGGGTGGAAAAATGCATAGTTTAACATGGTGGCATTACTTTGCATGTTTAACAAATCTAAAATATGGTTTAGGGCAGAAGAGTACCAATTCCAAAATATGCATATGAGGATTTTCCGGAATTATTGTTTGGTGTTCCGGCCTCATTTAAACTTGCCTAGATAGGTAGTTTCATTATGCTTCACCCCTTGCCATGTTTAAAAACATTTGATATTGATGAGTAGCATAAAGGAGAGCGAACTAAATAATTGGATGTGGTGTTTCGTCAATATGCAACTCATTGCATATTGAGCTCCACTTAACTTGTAGTATTGTTTGTTGCACTTTGCCATGCCATGCCTCTTTAAACCGGACATGCATCATACTTGTTTGTGCATCATGCCATGTTTATGCTTGTGCATTTACCATGTTGTTTGCTTCTTTCTGGTTTGCTTCTCTCGTTAGCTTCGGTTTCGTTCCGGAGTTGTGAGGATTCTTCGACTACATTCGTTTGTCTTCTTCATGGACTCGTTATTCTTCCTTGCGAGATCTCAGGCAAGATGACCATTACCATCGACATCACTTCTATCTTTGCTTTGCTAGTTGTTTGCTCTATCGCTATGTTTGCTCTACCAACCACTTGTTTATCATGCCTCCCATATTGCCATGTCAAGCCTCTAACCATCCTTTCCTAGCAAACCGTTGTTTGCTTATGTCACCCCTTTTGCTCAGCCCCTCTTATTGCGTTGCTAGTTGCAGGTGAAGATGAAGTTGGTTCCATGTTTGAACATGGATATTTCTTGGATATCACAATATCTCTTATTAAATTAATGCATCTATATACTTGGTAAAGGGTGGAAGGCTCGGCCTTATGCCTGGTGTATTGTTCCAATCTTGCCGCCCTAGTTTCCGTCATACCGGTGTTGTGTTCCTTGATTTTGCGTTCCTGGCGCGGTTGGGTGATTTATGGGACCCCCTTGACAGTTTGCTTTGAATAAAACTCCTCCAGCAAGGCCCATCCTTGGTTTTAACATTTGCCACCTAAGCCTTTTCCCTTGGGTTCTGCTGACTCAAGGGTCATCTTTATTTACCCCCCGGGCCAGTGCTCCTCCGAGTGTTGGTCCAAACTAGAGCACCGTGCGGGACCGTCCCTTGGTGACTTGGGTTACGTTGGTACATGTACGCATCGCTTATCCGGTGTGCCCTGAGAATGAGATGTGTGCAGCTCCTATCGGTATTTGTCGGCACAGTCCGGTGGTCTTGCTGGTCTTGTTTTACCATTGTCGAAATGTCTTGTAAACCGGGATTCCGAGACTGATCGGGTCTTCCTGGGAGAAGGAATATCCTTCGTTGACCGTGAGAGCTTGTGATGGGATATGTTGGGACACCCCTGCAGGGTATTATCTTTCGAAAGCCGTTCCCGCGGTTATGTGGCAGACGGGAATTTGTTAACATCCGGTTGTAGAGAACTTGACACTTGACTTAATTAAAACGCATCAACCGCGTGCGTAGCCGTGATGGTCTCTTTTCGGCGGAGTCCGGGAAGTGAACACGGCCTTTGTGTTATGATTATGCGTAAGTAGTTTCAGGGTCACTTCTTGATCACTTCTAGCTTCTCGACCGTTTCGTTGCTTCTCTTCTCGCTCTTATTTGCGTATGTTAGCCACCATATTTGCTTAGTGCTTGCTGCAACCCCACCTCATTACCACTTCCTACCCATAAGCTTAAATAGTCTTGATCTCGCGGGTTTTGAGATTGCTGAGTCCTCGTGACTCACCAGATACTATCACAACAGTTGCAGGTGCCAATGATACCAGTGCAGGTGATGCAACCGAGCTCAGATGGGAGCTCAACGAAGAACTTGGTCGTTTCTATGTTTCGTTTCATGTTGATCAGTAGTGGAGCCCAGTTGGGACGATTGGGGATCTAGCAGTTGGGTTATCTTCTTTTCTTTTAGCTTCGTCCGTGGTCATACTATGTGTGTGCTTTGAATGATGTATGAATTATATGTTCATTGTGTGAAGTGGCGATTGTAAGCCAACTCTTTATCCCATTCTTGTTCATTACATGGGATTGTGTGAAGATGACCCTTCTTGCAACAAAACCACCATGCAGTTATGCCTCTAAGCCGTGCCTCGACACGTGGGAGATATAGCCGCATCGTGGGTGTTACAAGTTGGTAATCAGAGCCATCCCCGACTTAGGAGCCCCCTGCTTGATCGAATCGCTGGTGTTGTTGAGTCTAGAACAAAAAAAATCCAGTCTTAGGATTATATATATCGGAGAGTAGGATTCTTTTTACTCCTCAGTCCCTTCGTCGCTCTGGTGAGGCCTCCTGGCGTAGATGTTTTGTCTTTCCTCGCCCTAGATTTCACTAAAAAAAATTAGGTTCACGCGGGTATCTTGGGATCATTCTGATATTCTTGTGACGAGATACTTGTTCTTGGTGCCTCCTGACATTTAGGGGTTGTGGCAGTGTCCAAGGGAGTTGAGCTTCGAGGTGTTGTCGTCACAATTTTATCGTTGCAGTTCTGGAATACCTGAGTTTTGCCGACATCGAAAATCTCTTTTATGCAGTTGTTGGTGAGATATCCTCGACGCCACCCAGTACTGGGGCGGGAGTTCGGGAGTATTGCCATAGCTTGTATAACAGATGCTTTTCGAAGGTTGAGGTACACGATTTCCGAAGGTTTCTTGGTTATGTGTTGACGGATGGATACAGCTTGGATGTAGGGATTGTTAGTTTTGGGTGATATATATATATATTGCTTCCCCTGTATTCCCAACATCAGATTGCATAACCAGAAAGTTTCGGGAGTTTTATATGTGGGAATTCAAGTAGCTCCTAGAATATCTTTCCGACACATGCATGATATGAGATTGGGGTTCGACGTCTAGTGGTCCGCCTATCCACGGTCGTTTTTACAGTGGTATCGTTGTGTCTTAAAGAATCCTTGGCTATGCCGATTCGGGGACGCTTCGTATGTCATGTGCACTGCCTTGTACATGATCGTGCTGTACGATCTAGCCCGTGTGGGCCCCACCACGAAAACTTCGGACGAAATCTCTGTCATATGTTTGTTCCGGCTTATTCTGCAAGCCAAATCCTTTATTTTGTTTTGATTTATGGTATTCGAGTTGCTTTGATGTCAAGTGTTGATCCATACCTTCCCTAAATGGTGTTCTCATATTTCTATGGGAGTGCTAATCCTTCTTGATCATCGAGGTCGTCATGTTAATCCTTTTCCAACCAACGTGCTTCTCTTCAAGTGGTTCCGATCATTTCAACATTTGCAAGTTCAATTCTAAGTTTTCTCAACGGTGTTTGTTTCATCCGTCCCAAGTTGTCTTTGTTTTCCCGCCCTCCCACCCTTTTCTTCAAAGACTCAGATTTCTTAATCAAGTATCCTTTTATTGATGAGAAGTCTATCCATTCTTTTTCGTCAATGTTCGTATCCGGTGATTCTCAGGAAGATACTAACGGAGCTTCAAGTTTATTATTCTTTGTTCTCTTTTCTTCTCCGGTGGATTCAATTCAAGCTTTGTCGATCATATCCTTTCCTCGTTTCAAATGTTTCCCATGCTATTGCACCTCTCAATCATTCACTTCTCGCTATTGATTTGTCCTGGAGTGCTCAAGATATCTCAGAAGATTCGTGCTTTCCATTCTTAATCTGTTCAAGCTATTTGGAGATTATTATCTCATTCAAGTCATTTAATTCAACTGGTGCAATCTTTATTCAAAATCGTTCAACGGTGTTTTCTTTGGAGTGGGCCCTAACCCACAGGCCTTTTCCCAAGATCTTACCTGACTCTTCTAAGTATCAGGAGCGATTCTCAAATTCATTTCCAAGTTTGACGTAAGAATGAATTTCCATCAGTCAGTGTCTTCTTCAAGATCACTTTCAAATTCTTTTGATCGTTGGTTCAAACTTTCTATTCTTCATTATGGAGTGCCTCAACAATTCATGGTGGTTCTCATCATCGTTCTCAACATTTGAAGACCGAGGAAGAGATATCTCCAAAAATCTTGGTCCATTCTCTTGAAGATTCATGGTTCTAGCTTCATGCCATCCTCTCATAATTATTTTCGATTGTGAGAATTGTTTTCAACCATCCGACGCATTTCAGGAGTTGCATCCTTTCTCGATCATCCGAAGGCCATCATTTCTGAATATTACTCATTCTCAGCCTTCAGCTCTTGTTATCCAAATCTTACCGGTGGATCGTCCAAGTATACTCTTCAGTCAGCTCATGATCTCTTTGTTCTCATGTATCTAAATCCCCTCAAGTATCTTCATTCATTTTCCAATTCTTCCCAGTGAATTGTGCCTTTGCTACTTTCATTTTCAATTCTTACGGTGGTTTGTTCAAGATTCCTCTTCCTATGTTCTCATATTAATTTATTCGTCGTTTCAATCCTACCGGTGGTTCCATCTATACCTTCTCAAGCTTGCGCTATATCTGTTTTAATCCTTTCTACGGGAATAAGTAGTATGCAAAATCCATTGCTTGTCATCAATTTAATTTGATGAAGGATAAGCATACAATAATTATTATTCTTATTTCCTCGAGGTGATTCAATTATTTTCTTCTGGATATTGCTCATGATGAAGTAATTCTCGGTTCTAGTGTTTCATCTTTTCCTTTTCCGGAGTTCCAAGTTTTCTCGGTTATATCGCTGCGAAGTTCCATCTAAATCATTACAAGGCTTCACCTTCTGTTTTCAACTTCTCTTTCTCCTATCATCCTTTGATTACCGGAGTTCTCCATGGAGGCTCTACATGATGGTTCATCAAGGATTTAATTCCTTCTCGAAGTGTTCATCGAGATTCTTTTCAAAAAAGTTCAAGCATTCTTCATCTTGCATTCCAAAGTGCAATTCTTTCTACCTTATCTTTTGAGGTGGTGTTATGTCACTCTTGACAATTTCCCTTCGTGTGTCATGATTAAACAGTTGTCAAGAATGAGATAGTTAAACCCATCAACTCCTTCGAGCATGAGTTCTTCTCAATCCATCAATCTCTTCATTGGAGTCATCTTGGTATAGATTTCACCTAAAGCCTCCCTAAGGAATGTTGCTATTTGTGGTGCTTATCAATGATCCAAGTTTTCTCCTATCCTCTTGGCGAAAGCAGTTTTCATCTCTTCGTTGATCTCAAGCAAGCAATTGTTTCCGTTAGTGGCCGGTTGTCACCTCATAATTTTGAGATGTTTTCCATAAGCCCACTACAAGCTTATTCATTTCGTTGTTGGTTTTTCCCAACAACCCCGTTGTAACCTTCTTGGAAGGGTGCTTTCCAAGCTCATTTGTGGCAGAAGTTGGCATTTTCTTCTTCATTCTGTTATTCCAATGATCTATCTTCTATTCTTTCTTACGGAGGCATTGTGATGTTGCTCTTTTCACTCATCATCTCGAATTGTGAGGATCATGTTCTTTTCTTGCTTATCCATTTAACCGGAGTGTTGTGTTCTCATTCAAGTTCTTTCATCTTACCAAGTTTTGCCTCTCTTTTCAACCCGAGTGCTATCTGAAATCCTTCTTACCCATTGTGCCATTCCTTCAATAGTTCTGGAGGCAGTGTGTTTTTGATTTCATCAAGTATCATCCCATCTTCTCAAGTTCATGTTCTATTCCTTCCATGTTCAACCGGAGTGTTGCCCGAATTCTTCCTCTCTCATCTTGTTTTAACCGGAGTGGTTCCGAATTCTATCTTGTCCATTAAACTCTTGATTCATGTCTTTGCAACCTTCAAGTTCTCGTAATGTTCCTTGTTCCTCTTTTCTAATGGATTGTTTGCAATCTCGTTCATCTCTATTGTGCTCTTTCTTTTAAATTGCTCAACCTCCCAAGGTTCGTGGTTTCACTCATTGGTCGAAGAAGCAACTTAGTTTTACCTCTTCTCTTCCTCTTCTGTTTCTCTCCAGTTCCATCCTAGATCTCGGGACGAGATCCTCTTATAGTGGTGGAGAGTTGTAACGCCCCAGATGTAACTTTCCATATTTGCAACTCCATCTCTTGCCATTTCCAGCGATGTGATATATTATTTTCTCCGTGGTTGGGTTTTTGTTTTCGTTTTGCATTTTGTTCATGTCATGCATCTCATCTCATAGCATCATGTGCATTGCATCTGCATGTTTTCATAAAGCTTGCATCCGTTTGTAGTTGTTGCGTTCCCCCCTTGCCTTCATTGACCGATCTGAGTCCAATCGTGTTTCCGTTTCCCTCTTGTCAAACCACTTAACCTCTCTACAACCACCGACCCCCTCTTCCGTGCGTCCGAAAACTTCCCCGAACCCGACCCGGGCTTTCGTTACCGATGGGTTCAGATCATCCCCAAACATCTATAAAACATCTCCTCTTTCTTATTTGGACTCTCTTAGTCTATTTTTCTCGACCGTTCGATCTTGATCAAGGGACCCGTTTTTCCCTAACCTAATCCCACCTGCTATATAAATAGCCTAACTCTAGTCCTAACTTGTCCCATCCACCTATTCCCTACCGCCGCCACCCTCTTCCTCGGGATTCCCCAATCCAATCCATCCATTCCACCAAGCCGACCTGACCACGCCCCTCATCTTCAGCGCCGGGCCAAGCAATGCTCGCCACCCACTCTCCCTCGATTTCACCACCGCAGCTGCACCTCCTGCTCCCTCCTCGATCCAGATCGAGAGGAGCTCGACCCCGAGCCACCCAACGACCTCCTCCTTGCCGGTGATTCCCCGCCGGATGTTCCAACCAGCAGCAGCGACCAGGCCAGTCCTGTCGCTCCGTGCCTTCCTTTTCTCCCGCGCTTCTCCATCGTCTCACCCCTTTATCTCTCTCACCTCATTCTAGCAGGAGCGTCGCCGCCCTCGACCCTTCTCCATCCGGTCGACAAAGAGCAGTAGCTCGCCGGAGTTGAGCTCCATCGGATCCACCTCCCTCTGCCCGTTGCTGGCGCTCGCGTCACTGTCAGCCACCCATCGCCGGAGTTCCTCGCCGGCTCGCGCGACAACCTGCAAGAACCAAGGCGTCGACCACCACCACCAGGAGCTGACCGCTGCTTCCTTGCCCAAGGGCCCCCGGTCTAGCCTCGCGCCTTCCTTCGCGTCCTGCCATCGCCACGAACCCTCCAGCGCTGCCGCTTCCTTCCTCCTGCTGCTCGATCCCCTGTTTCATGAACGAGGAGACAAGCGCCTCGCCCGTGTTGACCCCGCCCTCGATCGTGCCAGCGTGGCCAGCCTCCTGGGCCGCAAGCACGCCCGAAGCCCAGATCTGCGCCGCGTGTGCCTCCTCCTCTCCAGCCGGGCCTTGGCCCAGGGTGAGCAGCCCCCAGCCTCTCCTGTGCACTATCGGGCTAGCCAGATTCGGCCCGCGTATGTTTTTTTCCGAGATCTACGAATTTGTTAATTAACAAGGGAATTACAGATTTGCAGAAAAGTCCTTGCACATCATGCATATAATAACTCACAAATGGTGCATTGGATTAAAATGATTCAAACATGTAAAATGCTTAGAATTTCATTTAGTTTAATAATTTGCCACTTTTAACCACGTTTGAAATGTTTAAAATGTTGTTTTTTCAAATTTGTGTAAATGCCATGTTAAAATGATTTATTTCATAACTAAATAACCATAGCTCCTATATTAATAAACTTTATATGTAAATGGGGTGGAAAAATGCATAGTTTAACATGGTGGCATTACTTTGCATGTTTAACAACTCTAAAATATGGTTTAGGGCAGAACAGTACCAATTCCAAAATACGCATATGAGGATTTTCCGGAATTATTGTTTGGTGTTCCGGCCTCATTTAAACTTGCCTAGATAGGTAGTTTCATTATGCTTCACCCCTTGCCATTTTTAACAACATTTGATATTGATGAGTAGCATAAACGAGAGCGAACTAAATAATTGGATGTGGTGTTTCGTCAATATGCAACTCGCTGCATATTGAGCTCCACTTAACTTGTAGTATTGTTTGTTGCACTTGGCCATGCCATGCCTCTTTAAACCGGACATGCATCATACTTGTTTGTGCATCATGCCATGTTTATGCTTGTGCATTTACCATGTTGTTTGCTTCTTTCCGGTTTGCTTCTCTTGTTAGCTTGGGTTTCGTTCCGGAGTTGTGAGGATTCGTTCGACTACATTCATTTGTCTTCTTCATGGACTCGTTCTTCTTCCTTGCCGGATCTCAGGCAAGATGACCATTACCCTCGACATCACTTCTAAAAGAACATGCGGTGCCCCCATGTTTGGTTTTGGTAATTGATGACAATCTCTATGGACTAATGGTTGTCTTGAGTTATATTTGAAGGATTTGTCCATAGGCTTTTCTTGAAGTCCATGTGTTGGTTTCAACGAGTTTATGAGTTGACCAAGGTGCTATTAAGGAATTATCCAAATATTGGTCATGTGAGTGTTGAGCTTATTGCAAGCATGTCTTGAAGAAGAAGATTGTGTGATCATTCATGTTTAACTTCAAGACATCATCCAAATGAAGAGAGTTGGAAAGATTCAAGGTTCATCAAGACTAAGTCAAGAGTGAATCAAGTTGATCAAGACTAAGTCAAGAGTGAATCAAGTTGATCAACTCACAATGCATAAAAGATGTACCTAGAGGGATCAAGTGATCCCATGGTATGGTAAGCTTTGTCCATTGCACTTTGTGTACTAACCCATGGTCTATGTGAGAGTTATATGTGGGGTTAGGTACGCGTCCATGGGCTTGCGTCAAGAGGAAGATATCATACAACCCATGGAAAGGATGACATCAAGTGGTGATCGTCATCAAGATTGCCGTGTGCAAGTTCAAGTGGAGCATCACGAAGAGATCAAGTGATTGAATCTTTCCATCCATTATGGTGTCAATGGACTTGTGAAGATGTGCCGAAGAGTGGCTCACCCATAGTGGACTATGGGGGAGCAATCATCTAGACTTCATCGAGCCAACGCAATCAAGAAAGGTGGTCCATCTTGAGGGAGTCAAGATCGTCATCATGTAGCTCAAGTGGACCATGTGGAAGGCAAAGGTTTGGCCTTGATAGGTTTTCTATTTTACCGTTCTCGTGGTGGTAGTTGGGAGACCGGGTTATAGGATCGTTTGCCATACTATCAAGGGGGGCTCTCAAGTTGGTAGCTTGATCGTATCGTTAGTAGAGAGCTCAAACCATTGAATCCTTGCATAATGTTTCTTGGTTCTTGTTTGGTTATCTTTGTGAGTCTTAGAGTTTATGGTCATCTTGATGACAAGCTTGAGTTCATCGAAAACAGAGTTCACATGCGTCTTCTATGATGTTTTCGGTGTTGGAGGTTTTACCGGTCTTTTCCGAGGAAGGGTTCTCACCATTTTCTTATGGGCCTTTTCTCATTGGCTTCTTTTTGATATTTATATCAAGATTGTGTTAGCCCATGTCGTTTGCTTTCCAACAAACTTGGTTTCGTTGAATTCGGAGTCCGTTTGCAAAAGTTGTGTCTGTTTTGGTAAAGGCTGCAGCGGTACTATCGCGACTAGAGCGGATGTAATTTTTTACTACCGCTCCAGAGCAGTACTACCGCGGCTCCTGAGCGGTAGTACCGCTCCGGACCAAAATCTCGTGTTTTGATCAGCGGAAGTAGGCACGGAAGTATTTTTTTTGTACCGCTCGCAAGCAGTAGTACCGCTACCACTTGCGGTAGTACCGTGAGGTCGAGCGGTAGTACCGCTCGGGCGGTTCTACCGGCCTTTTGCCTCCTCTCAATTGTTTTTCAAAGCGGTACTACCGCCCTAGCGGTAGTAGCGCTCCTTGGAGCAGTAGTACCGCTCTGTGCGGGCTGTGAGCATAACGGTTGGATTTTTTCCCACCTATAAAAGGGGGTCTTCTTCCCCAATGAACCTTATCCCTT
Organism: Triticum aestivum; assembly: GCF_018294505.1. Lineage (NCBI taxonomy): Eukaryota > Viridiplantae > Streptophyta > Magnoliopsida > Poales > Poaceae > Triticum > Triticum aestivum. The sequence goes on along the minus strand of NC_057801.1, from coordinate 203,270,989 downwards.
AAGCTCGTGTTCTTCCCCCACTGTTGACCTTCTTCGAGCTTGCTAACTCTCAATCCCTCGAATGATTCTTGCTAGTTCTTGAGGGAAAAGTGAGAGGAGATCTAGATCCACGTTTCCACCAATCACTTTCTCCTCTAAGTGAGGGGAACCCCTTGGATCTAGATCTTGGAGTTCTTCGTGTTCTTCTTTCGTTCTTCCTCCCATTTTCCTCCCTAGCATTAGTTGCTTTGGTGGGATTTGGGAGAGAAGGACTTGGGCACTCCGTGTGCCCTTGCCATTGCATTTGGTGCATCAGTTTGAGTTCTCCACGTGATACGTGGAAGTTACAAGTTGAGAAGCTTATTACTCCTGGGTGCTTGGTGCCCTTGAGCTTGTTCCTCTTGGGTGCTTGGGCGCCCTAGACGGTTGGTGGTGTTCGAAGCTCAATCATTGTGGTGTAAAGCTCCGGGCAAGCGTCGGGGTCTCCAATTAGGTTGTGGAGATCGCCCCGAGCAATTTGACGGGTACCGGTGACCGCCCCCAAGGGTTGCCAACGTGTACGGGTTCGGTGACCGCCCCCAAGGGTCGCCATTTGTACGGGTTCGGTGACCGCCCTCAAGGGTCCCTTAGTGGAATCACAGCATGTTGAATTGTGCGAGGGCGTGAGGAGATTACGGTGGCCCTAGTGGCTTGTTGGGGAGCATTGTGCCTCCACACCGCTCCAAACGGAGATTAGCATCCGCAAGGGTGTGAACTTCGGGATACATCATCGTCTCCGCGTGCCTCGGTTATCTCTTACCCGATCCCCTTTACTTATGCACTTAACTTTGTGATAGCAATATTGTTTCTTGTCATATATCTTGCTATCACTTAGTTGTTTACCTTGCTTAGCATAAGTTGTTGGTGCACATAGGTGAGCCTAGTTGTTGTAGGATTTCTGCTTGTCAAATTAACCGCTAGGTTTATTCCGCATTTGTTCAAGCCTTAACCGTAATTATTTTAAAGCGCCTATTCACCCCCCCTCTAGGCGACATCCATGATCTTTCAGTTGGTATCAGAGCCTCATCTCTCTTTATTAGGCTTTACCGCCTAGAGAGTAAAGATGTCGACTAGGGGATTAGGATTCTCTGACACTCTTAGTTTTGATGGTACAAATTTTGATGTTTGGGTAATTCACATGCTTAATCTCTTTAGGGTCATGGACCCAAATTTAGAGAAAATTGTAGATATGGGTTTTTCTCCTCTAAAGGATCCCCAAAGATTATCTTTAGAGGATGAGAAAAACTCTTATCTCAATGCTCAAGCTTCTAATGTGCTTTTCGATGCTTTAAACAATGTAGTTATATTTCAACTCATGCCGTTCCGGGATGCTCATGAGTTGTGGACGAAGCTTCAAGATAAATATGGTGTGTCCAAGATTTGTGGGGATGATTGTTCTCCCTCCACCTCCGGTCGTATAGTCTTCTCAACTTCTTCTACTTCACCTACATATAGTTTGCCACAAGGTAACGATATGGTGAGTAATGTTGGTCATTGCAATGATGATAGTATGCTTATTGTGGATGATCCTTCATCACTATATTATTGCAATGCTCCTTCTTTGGGCTTTAACACTTCGAGCACTCCAAATGTTTCACTTGCTTGTGTTGAGAGTCCTTGCATATCATGTAGAAATTGCTTGACTAAATCTCATGATGATATGCTTGCTATGTCTTGTTGCCATGATAAAAATGCATCTATTTCCTCGAATTGTTGTGCTAACAATGTAGAGGAAATCGAACAATCCATGGAACAAGATGTGGTGTTTAATGGTGCCTCAAGGGATCCTACAGCATCATCTATTGCTTTTTGCCTTACGGCTAAGGTGTCAAAGGTATCTCCTACTTTGTACCCCAATATGTCTCTTGATGATGATGTTGATGCTAATGATGATGAGGATAATGATGAAGAGAATGATAATGTTGCCTCCTTAAAAACTAAGGGGGAAATGATTTTTAAAGCTCTTCATAAAAATAAAATTGCTCGTTCCAACTTCATGGAAATAATGTCCATTGCCATTGATGGCAAGAAATACATTGAGGAGTTGGAATCTCATCTAGAGGAGCATGAGTCCACCATTCAGAAAATGGAAGCTCATGGGCGTGATTACGCAAATGAGATCGCGGAGCTATCTCAATCTCTTGAACATGAATACACCACCTCCGAAGCTCTTGAGGAGACTTTTGCTCTAGAATTATCTAGAGTGAGGGAATCTCATGATAGAGTTCTTGAGGTGGCCAATGATTTCAAAACTAAAAATGCTAAGCTTGAAGTTTCTCATGCTAGACTCCTTGAGGATTTTGAGCACCTCAAAAATGGCTCAAGGGTCATCAAGGGTGAGCTCATCAAACTCACCGAGTCTCATGCCCAACTTGAAGCTTCTTATTTAAAAGAGCTTGCCAAGTTGTCCTCTCCTATTATTGTAAATGATGATGCTTGTGCTACTAACTCTATTACTTGTGAAGCATCCATTTTGAAGGAGAATGTTGAGCTACGGGCTCAACTTGAGGTGCTATCTAGCAATTATGGGAAATTGGAAGAAAGTCATGAAAAGCTCTCAAGCTCTCATGATGATCTTCTAGTATCCCATAGTGTGCTAAAGATAGCTCATGAGGCCATGATTGCTAAGGTAACATCTAGTGAGCCTCATGTGGATACTAGCACTACTTCTAGTCAAAATAGTATATTGCCACGTGCTAGTCCTTGTAATTCATCTATTCACAATGTTGGTACATCTTGCGATGAATTGCTTGCTTTCCTTGCCTTGTTGCTCTAACGATGAAGCTTATACTTCCTCTAGTACTTGTGTTGAGACTAACCATGTAGAGGAAATCAAAGAGCTCAAGGCCCAAGTCACTTCTTTGAAGAAAGACTTGGAAAAGAGTCATCAAGGGAAATCCACACTCAACAATATCTTGAGTGCGCAAAAATCCCCCAATGACAAAGGTGGACTTGTATTCAACTCCAATAAGAAGAAGAAGTCCAAGATGAACAAAAGGAAGGGCCAAGAACAAGTCAAGAATTCGGCCAAGGTTGTTTGCTTCAAGTGCAAAGTAGAAGGGCATCATGTTAGATCTTGCCCATTGAAGAAGAAGGCTATTAGTGACAAGCAACAAGGGAAGCGGCTACAAGTGCACTTTCATGCTCAACCTCAAGTTGAAGAAAGGCATCTTCCCAAGAAAACTCGAGCTAATGCTTCTCAAGTTGAGAAATCAAGTGAGAAGAAAGTGAAGAGTAGACGTTGCTACTTATGTCGTGAGAAAGGCCACGTCGCTTCTTCATGCACTAGTGGTAACTTATCCAACCCAATTACTATTGATGATATCTATTCTCTTGGGAAGGATAAGGTTGGCAATGTGTTTGCCAAGTTTGTTGGTACTCAAAGTGGTGTCAAGAAAAGAACCATTTGGGTTGCCAAGCCTATTGTGACTAACCTCTTAGGACCCAACTTGGCTGGGGACCAACAAGCTCAAACTTGATCAATATTTGTTGTTGGAGGGCATTGGAGACTTGGCTACATTATGAAGAATTAAGGGGACTTCATCATTCTTTTTGTCACAAGCCAAGTCAATTGGATTATCAAGTTTCTATCTTATATCCAATGTGCCTCCTTGCGGTAACTTGTACTTAAATTGTTTACTTTGAAAGTTACTCCCCCTTGCATGTTTTGGTTTTGTTCCTTGCATGTGTTTGTATATGTTGCGCTTCCAACTTGCTTATGTATGTTGGTGTGCACTTCATGTACATGTGAGTTGTGTGTTGAGCCTTTGTGCATCTTGTTTGTATCTTACACTACTAGAAAAAGGGCTATAGATGGGATTAACACTAATGGTGCACCAGACAAGTGGTGCGCCATTAGTATATACTAATGGCGCACCACCTTCTGATGCGCCATTAGAGTTGAAACTACTAATGGCGCACCATGTCCACGGTGCGCCATTAGTATCAAATTTTTTTGAACTAGTGCGCCTGGCCAAACATACTAATGGCGCATCCTTAGTAAGTGCGCCATAACTAGTTGTAACTAGTAATGGCGCACCAGCCAGAAAGTGCGCCACTAATGTTATTTTTTTTATTCCTTTTTTTGCAAAAGTACTAATGGCGCACTCACGCACGGTGCGCCATTACTAGTTTAAACTAGTAATGGCGAACCGTTGCAGAGTGCGCCATTAGTATGTTTTTTTTTGCAAAACTACTAATGGCGCACCACCAGGGGGTGCGCCATTAGTAACCTGGATCCATCCCCTACCCCAACCCACTCCTCGTCCCACCCACCCCGATCCATCCCCTCCCTCCCACATCGCCGCCGCCGCGACCCACACACCGCCTCGTCCCTCCCACAGCTCACGCCGGCGGCCTCCTCCCTCCCATCTGCTTCACTCCCACCTCAGGCGCCTTCCCACCCTTCCACCTCTCTCTCCCACAACCCTCTCTCTCTCCTGGGACACATCTCCGCCGCCACAGGTGCCGGCCAATTCTGGCGTTCTCCAGCGACTCCCGCCACCCCGCAGCACCGTCCCGAGCTCGCCTCGCTCCGTTGGATCTTCCCCCTTGCGGGATTCGCTGCTCCCGGCCTCCAACGCTCAGCCGCAACCCTCCCACTAGGGTTTCGGGGGCGACGACCCCTCCATCGCCGGCACGGCTCCAGTGACCCCTCTCCGACATCTACTGTGCCGCCACACGGGGCTCAACCTCCTAGTTCTTCTCCGCCCTCCCTCGCCCCCACCGCACCCACAGCCTCACTCACAACACACCTACCACACGTGCAGAGTGAGATCCAGATGGCGACGGAGCTGACGGCGGACCTCCCCAGCGGCTTCTTCTCCCCCTCCCCTCAGTCAGGTGTGAATCCTCTCCTCTCCTCTCTCCCTTGCAAATTTCCGCAGCAACCAGGCAAATAACTTCAGCTGGCTTCTGTTTTCCTCCATACCTCGGCGCAGGTTTCTCGGCGGTCGACGGGCAGACATGGGCGACGAGGAAGGGGAAGAGAAGCCCTTCAATTTCCTCCAGATCCTCTGCTGTGCGTCCTCTCCTCCTTCCCCATCTCTCTCATTCTTTGGTTCCCATCTCCATCCGTGGATTATTAGTGGCTCAGTACAAGCTCGCTTCGCCTTCTGCAACCTTACAGTCAGTCACGGGTGAAGGGGACTGATTACGTGTGCTGTTTTTTTTGCCCGCTCGCTTGCAGAGGGAGTCATAGCCGAGAGGAGCCCCCGGAGTCGTGGTGGAGACGACGCTCTACCCCATCGATGCCATCAAGACCAGGCTTCAGGTGAAGATGTGTAGTTCAGTCTCTGATTTTGCTTGTTTGCAATGCAATGGCCGGTTAATTAGACCCCATAACCTGCTCCAAGCAACATGCTATTTTAAACTGAATGCACAACACTCAAGGATGCCATTATCTGACGCTCTAACCTAGAAATCAGGCTAATACTTGTAGTTTGCTGCCAATATCATCACCAAGATAAGTAAGTCAGAGTGTCAGACTACAGAAAAAAGATAGCTAAGTTACTATCGTGCTATCAGCTAGATAACTAAGTTTATATCTGAAAGACATAACTGAATTCATAGACAAATTGAACAAAGAAATGAATGTTAGACTTAACAGGACTACAAATTTACCTAGATCATACAAAATGTAAGAAAATAATAACAAACTGAGCATCTCCAAGAAAATAAACGATTCTTAAAAAAATCTTTCCTAGCACACAGTGTGACTGAATTAGAGAGAATCTACTTGTGTGAATGAATTAGAGAATCTGCTTGTGTGTCTGAATTAGAGAAGATATTTATTGATGTGGTAAATTAAATTTACAGAGCCATCATTTAGAAACAAAACGGATGAAGAGTCACTTGTTGCTGCACATGAGATAGAAAATATGAGGTGCCTAAGAAGAAGCAAGAAGTAGAGAGTGGAAAATAACAAAAACTAAGCGAAGGGGAAGGACCTACTGAACACAATTTATGCCTTTAGGTACTGACTGCAAGATCAAGATGAGAGGGTAGGAAGAGAAGTGGAAGACATGCTAGACAAGACTGAGAAAAGTAAAGAGAGATTAGATAAGAAAAAATGAAGAATGAAACTAGGAACCTAAGAGACTAAGAAAGAGAGACTGGACAAAATGATGGGAAAATAAAGAAGAGCAAACTGATGAAACTGGAACCATAGAAAACGGAAAACAGAGTGAGATCCTTGGGGAATTGGAAAAACTGAAAGAATGGTGAACTCAAAACTGATAAAACACTTATCAAATACTAAATGACAAAGACCTATCAAAAACAGAACCGACGAAGTATGAAAATCATACACATATAGACTGATGACTGATACAGAAATGAAAACATGGAGACTGATATAGAGAACTAAACCCACATACACATATAGACTGACTGAACGTGGAATGAAATAAATTAAACAGAAAATAAACTATAATAAGAAAAACTAAGACTGAAAACTGAAAATTGATACAAAGAACTAAACCTAAATGACAAAGACTAAGTGAAAAACCAAAACTGATGACTTGAGTTTAAACTGATGGACAAGAACAAAGACTGACCAAATATCTGAAGACTTAACAAATAACTAAAGAGAACTAAAATGTAACACTGAGGGTACTGATCCTTAGGAATAATGATGACTAAAAATTGAAAACTGAATGAATGATTCAAACAAATATATTAAAGCTGAGAAAATTATCTACTAAAAGAACTAAAGCTGAAATAACATTAAAGCTGAGAAAATGATCTATTAAAAGAACTAAACCTGAATCTACTAAAAAAACTGAGGCTAATAACTGAAAGACTGAAACAAACACTTACGATGCTGGTTCTGAGGCTGACCAAGACAAGTAGCACTGCAGAAGAATGAATAAAAATTGAACATTGAGCACTCACGGAAATGATCGATTGAATAACCTGAATAATCACAACATGAATGACTGGGCACACAGACCCTGATCTATGAATGATAACTGGTGATCTGACTGAATAAATAACACTGAGGAGTAGCTAAGACAAAACAATGGCTGTACAAACAAACTAAACTGATTCATTTCTTACCTGGCAGCCAAAACTTAAAAAATAGTGATGGTGGTCTGAATGTGATAATGGAATAAAAATCACAAATGAACAACTAAGTAACAAATCTATCATCCTAATTTGAGTTAAGTAATTAGAAAGGCTATGAGTGAATACAAAGACTAAATACAAACACACTGGCATATGAATGATAAAAAATGATCTAAATTATTTACCACATCATTTTATTACTCTAGCGGCCCAACCTGCAACGCCTTCTCACCTGAATTATCAGGATGGACAAATTGAAAAAAAAAGTAATCAGTGAAATGCTGAAATCAACATGGAGAATAACTGGACTGATAAATGAAGAATGATATGGAAACTGGAAAATGATAAATAGTAAGGCAAATTAATTATAAATTATAACTAAAGAATGAAACAATGAGGATAACTGATGCATAGTGATACTGACAACTACTAAGGCTGAAACACTGACATGCATACTTGCTGTACAAAAGCTTAATGACCGAGAAACAAGGACTTGTGTGACAAAAAAACTTGGGAAAGGTATAGGGAGATAATAAAATGATGGAAGACCTCAGACTATGGGATTCAGGGTACTGCTTATGCCAAAAGTGCTGCAGATTTTCATATGTGCAGAATGTCACACAAGACTGCAAGATTCATGGACACCATGAATCAAAACAGAGCATCTAGTACATAAAATATGTATTATACTATCTTTACAAGATAGCATGAATTTCACATTAAAAATTGAGCACATGGTAGCATTTCAGTTCCATTTAGACACAACAAAATAACAAAATGTCACATCATATAGCATTGGTGTCACCTACTCACCTTCTTTTTAATTGACTCCCGAAGACTTGCAAAACTGAACTCCAGTCAACCTGAAATAACAGAAAGGAATTAGGGCTTGATTGTTGTAGATTTGCAAAACTAAACTCGAATTAACATATAAAAATAGAGATAATTAGGATTTTAGACCTGCTTGTGTTCTAGGGTTCAAAAAGAGAGAGGGACAGACACCACAATACAGAGGAATGAGGCGCCATAGGAAGAAGGGAGGGAGAGGGGCGACATGTGAGGGACAGAGGGAGAGGGAGACGTGCATGGGAAGGGAGGGAGGGGCACCATGGGAGGGGAGGGAGAGAAGGCGCCATGGAAGGGATGCGCATGCTAGGGGAAGGGATGCTAGGGGAGGGGCAGTCGTCCAGAGCTCGTTCTCAGATTTGGAGAAGAGACCAGAGCCTCCACGCGACGGACCACGGAAAAACAGAGCGAATCGGGCGCGAAAAGGACCAAAGCGGATCCACCACTAAGACAAAGCGGGCCCGAAAAAAAAACACCACACAAGCGCAGATCTTAGAACAAAATCGGACGACTGAGAAAACAACCTGAAGCCAATTTGAAAACAGACGACTGATTTTTAGTAAAACTGTTCTATAATCAGTGAATATAGCAGTTCTCCTGTTGTTATTCAAATAAATAAATCATGCAAGTGGTAGTATAAAAAGACCTGCTTGCATAAACCTCTCGGGGACTATTGACATCTCATTATATTCTCTGCTTCCACTTATATCCTGAGCATGTACTCTAATAGTTAGTTCCTAGAACATGATAATGGATTGCTTTTCTTTATATACCCCACTATCCATACCCCCAGGTATTAGTAAAACTATGAGGACACCTTATGTATATTGTGTTAGATTAGTGCGCAATCTTATTAGAAACATCTGAATGCTGAGGCTATTTCCTTTATACTAAATGTTGCAATTCTTGGTTGCGGCTTCTGTTTTTTCCCTTGGTACCCACTCACGGCCGCCTTCTGCTTGTGCTTCTTTTCTCAGGACGATGGTCTAGCGGCACATGAGGAGCTTGTGCTTCTGAAAATTTTGTTTATATATATAAAAATCTTGAAGGTGCCACAAACTGCCAATAATGATGTTGATTATTCTCCAGTGAATGTGAATGAGAATGTATCATTTGTCTAGAGATGGAGTCTGTGGAGATAGAGTTCATTAGTTTTTGGTGTATTCGTCTAGAGTTCATTTAGCAAAGTTCAGAAACGCAAACAACATCAGTTCATTAGTTACACTAAGCATTTGCCTGCCTAAGTTGTATTTAGACCAAAATTTGCTAATAGACACCCCCCTTCATAGATCTGCTATTTTTTGGCGTGCACATAATATATATGTCTTAACAGTTTCCAGCAGTTGTGTTCTATTGTTTGATTAAATGAATCAAAACCTGAAGGAGATCTAGATTAACAGTCGAATCACATAGTTGTAATTACCTGAGAAATTTTAACAGAAGCTCACTGTTATGTCCTCCATCGAGCGATCTTGTTTGTTATCGCAGTAGAATTTGGTGTGCTTGAATAAAATGGCGCTCATTTGCATCATTGTATTTCTGCAGAGTTTTAAGAAGAATTCTGGTACGAACGCACTGACCGTATACTTGTACATGTGCAGCTGTGGAACATCATGTGGGCTACTTCCAAGCATGATGTGTACGTGATGTAGAACTATTCTGTGATGCATTGGTCGTCCTTACTCCGCAAAGGAAAAGAAGTGCTCAACGTGGCAGGCCCAAATCAGGTGATCTACCATAGAGCAATGTGATAGTCCTCTATCGTCGGAATTTCGGTCAATCTCTGATCCACTATGCGACCACACTGTGCAGGATATGCAGGGAGGTTGGCCCTTGTCCAGGGGAAGATCAGCACCATGACGGTGAAAGACAACCTCGGCAGTGCCTTCTAGCAAGATTTCAATCATAATCTGTGCATACTTGTTTATGATATGTGTGTGCCTCCATCAATCCTCTTTGGCATCATAGGATACAAGATACCAAGACTAGCAGTTCTTGTCTTGCTTATGTTTTGTGATCTCAGCTTATCTAATAAAACTGGCAATTATAGGATACAAGATACCATAACTACATAACTGGGGTCATTTGCGTTACTGTAGTTGTGCCGTCTGGCTAGTGGGCTAATATGGGAGCCACAGCATGGCATCCTTCTCCATTGTAGATCCATTGTATTTGCATGCTGCTATATTATGTCAAGTTGAGTTAAGCAAACATATCCTGGTGTGTGTGTGTGTGTGTTAACATCTCCTAATGCTCCTACCAGCTTTCTGACTTTGGCAAATGTGTAACCTGTGCAAAAAACAGAAAATAAAAAATAAAAAAAACCTAATATTCATACTAATGGCGCATCACATGACAGTGCGCCATTAGTATGACAAAGCATACTAATGGCGCATCACTGGAAAGTGCGCCATTAGTATGCCGCGGTCACTAATGGCGCATGCCATTGTAGTGCGCCATTAGTATGCCAAAGCACCTGGGTATACATGGCCCCTGGGAGGCATACTAATGGCGCACCTAGGCCTATACTAATGGCGCACCAGTGGTGCGCCATTAGTATACCAGATACTAATGGCGCACCAGTGGTGCGCCATTAGTAAAAATTACTAATGGCGTGCTAGTAATGGCGCACCACTGATGCGCCATTAATGGCCAAATTAGGTGCGCCATTAGTAGGGGTTTTTCTAGTAGTGTTAGTTGGATCTTGTGAGAGGTTAATGGAGTATCCCATTATGGGGGAGTGATGTGCTTTGTGCACCTCACACTCCTATAAGTGTGTGTACATGAGGAATACCATCTAGTATTGATATTACAAGATTATCTAGTCACTATGTGGTATGTCTTCTCATGAGAAATTCAAATTCTAAATTGTCCATTAATTATCTCTTGTTGGATCCTCTTATTGCCTCTTGTTAAGTTTTCTTCATTGGTATCACATTATGGGGCAGTAATATGCTATGTATATTACTAGCCTAGAAAATGTGTACATTTGAGATATTGTCACCTAGTGTTGATATTGTAGATTATCCTGTTTCTAGGTAGCATGTTAGCTCTACAAGTTGCAATTTGCTTGTGTTTGTTGTGAAGATGATGTTGGATATCCTTGCTATCTACCAACGGGAATTATTTCCAAATACTTCTTGTCTTACGACAATTGGTACTCACTTATGTGTGGTAGAAATTATTGATCATCTTTACATTGGCCTTTGCTTTTATTGGCCTTATCTCGTGCCTAGGATATCTCATTCCTTGATGTATCTTTTAATGATATCTTCCAAGTGATGATTTCTCTATTTGGTATCCTTTTCACTTGGTTTTTCCTTGTATTTTGGTATCGATTCTTGAAAGTCTTGAGCATGCATTTTAACTTCATGTAGTTCCTTTGGCATGTTTTCTTTCTTTGACCCAATATATAGGGGAAACTCCACCAAGTCTCAAATTGGATGAGATGTGCATGAGATTCATTTTCATATCTATATGCACATATCTATGTGGAGTTTGTCCTATGTATTGTTGGTTCTCTAACTCTTTGGTCCCAATGAGTTTGGGTGCCATTTTGTCTGTGTTGTTGTTCTAGGAACAATTGGAGATGCATTGGATACTCGGCTCATTCAAAAGGAAGGTGTTGTCACAATGTGCTTATTTGAGTCAAGCTAGGATGATCAATGAACTACTTTCTACCTTCAATTGGTATCTACTACATCCTTCCAATGCTATCTCGGTAACAAGTATCATCATCTACTACATGCACACATTATTGCATCAATCGTGTGTGGGTTGTATCATGGCATGTTATTTTTTTCTTTCTTGTGATACTTGTTTCCTTTCTCAAAGCATCCCAACAATGATCTCTTGTTGCTAGTTGTGATGTCTTTGATGTTCGTGCGGTAGGAATTCATTTATATACAATAAGACCATATCTAGCCATGTGCTATGCTTCTAGGCAAATATCTTATTGGTATATGTATGACTTCCTTTTGGATATCTTGTTCCTACGTGTTGTAACTATTTCGGGTGTACATCCTTCTTTTTAGATATATATCATCATGATTTTGTCTACCTAGAACCCTATACACTTGAGAGAATTTACATCTCTAGTTGATATCCTTTCTTTCACGTCCACCTTGTCTTTCTTATGTTACTTCTTTGGTGGCTCCGTGAAAGCTTTTGTCTTGAGTGCGTGTCCTCTATTGTAGCATCTTGATGCACTCTCGTGTGGTGAAGACTATTTTCCTCATGTTTGTCTTTACGAGGCTTTTGCCATCTTAATTGGTATCCCTCGTCTAGATGAGGCTTTCATCTTCTATCTTCACCACGGGTTGTCACAAGCATAGGTTCTTTATATGCTTATTAGTAAGCTTGTGAACCCATTTGATAGTTGTGTGTGGGAGTGATAGACCTTGCACGGTGTGCCTCATTCTTTCAAGACTTTATTGATGCTTTATGCTCATCCGTACATTAGTCTTCTCAAGTGCATTGCCTTGACTCACACACATCTTTTTGGTTGAGCCCATTCTCAAGTTGCCTCTTTTACTTGTTGCTCAACCTTGTGTTTGTTGCAAGTACTAGGCTTAATTTCCTATATGCTCACATGCACTTGTCGTAATTTTCTATTGATTTTGGGGGAGCTATGATCCTATTTTATGTACTTTGTATCCGAATACAAAAATTCTTGATGTGCACAAATCATGGGGAGCTTCTCTAGTTTCTTTAGAACACTCCTCGGCTCATATCATAATATCCTTCATTCATGTGGCTCATAGGATCTTTGGTCTAGTTGGTTCAATTGATATCCTTTGATTTCTTGCTTCAATTTGTATCTTTTGATTGCTCGATTTCTTGTTTCTCTCTTTGTTATGTCTTTGTGGCATATCATTCTTTTGCAATCTTTGGGCCTCAATATAGTTTATCTTCCTCCAAGTATTTGCCATTGGATATGTGTATTGCATTCCATGCTCTTTTTGAGAGATACACAATTTATGGAGGAACACTCTTTATATTGGCATTCTAAGCTTTTCACCCATTTTGGCAATCGATGCCAATGGGGGAGGAGTTTGAGAGAGTTTTGGGGAGAAGTTTAGAGAGTCATCTCCTCTTGCTTTGGTTTTGTTCCTTAGCATTTGCATCTCATATGCATGCACTATTGTTTGTTGTATTGCATAGTGAAGCATAATTCCTTATATAAACTCTCTTTAAAGTGATTGTCATCAATTACCAAAATGGGGGAGATTGAAAGAACATGCGGTGCCCCATGTTTGGTTTTGGTAATTGATGACAATCTCTATGGACTAATGGTTGTCTTGAGTTATATTTGAAGGATTTGTCCATAGGCTTTTCTTGAAGTCCATGTGTTGGTTTCAACGAGTTTATGAGTTGACCAAGGTGCTATTAAGGAATTATCCAAAGATTGGTCATGTGAGTGTTGAGCTTATTGCAAGCATGTCTTGAAGAAGAAGATTGTGTGATCATTCATGTTTAACTTCAAGACATCATCCAAATGAATAGAGTTGGAAAGATTCAAGGTTGATCAAGACTAATTCAAGAGTGAATCAAGTTGATCAAGACTAAGTCAAGAGTGAATCAAGTTGATCAACTCACAATGCGTAGAACATGTACCTAGAGGGATCCCATGGTACGGTAAGCTTTGTCCATTGCACTTTGTGTACTAACCCATGGTCTATGTGAGAGTTCTATGTGGGGTTAGGTACGTGTCCATGGGCTTGCGTCAAGAGGAAGATATCATACAACCCATGGAAAGGATGACATCAAGTGGTGATCGTCATCAAGATTGCCGTGTGCAAGTTCAAGTGTAGCATCACGAAGAGATCAAGTGCTTGAATCTTGCCATCCATTATGGTGTCAATGGACTTGTGAAGATGTGCCGAGGAGTGGCTCACCCATAGTGGACTATGGGGTAGCAATCATCTTGTCACGCCCAATATGCGACCCTATCCAAAAGGAACTCGAAGGTCCCACCAAGGATAGACCCGCATATTGGAATGCTTTTGCAAGGTGGATATCATTACATCAACATTACATAATAGATGGGGATACATACATAAGGCATACAATGCCACATGAATACAACATCACATCATACATAAGATCAACATCCGACTACGGATGAAACACAAACAGAAGCTCAAACGACATCCACTCTGCTAGCCCAGGCTGCCGACCTGGAACCTATCCCCTGATCGAAGAAGAAGTAGAAGAATAACTCCAAAAGAAGCAAACATCGCTCTCGCATCATGAACATCACATAACCTGTACCTGCAATTGTTGTTGTAGTAATCTGTGAGCCACGAGGACTCAGCAATCCCATTACCATGGGTATCAAGACTAGCAAAGCTTAATGGGAAAGGAAGGGGTAAAGTGGTGAGGTTGCAGCAGCGACTAAGCAAGATATGGTGGCTAACATATGCAAATAAGAGCGAGAAGAGAAGGAAAGGAACGGTCGTGAAGCTAGCAATGATCAGGAGGTGATCCTGAACACCTACTTACGTCAAACATAACCCAGAAACCGTGTTCACTTCCCGGACTCTGCCGAAAAGAGACCATCACGGCTACACACGCGGTTGATGCATTTTAATTCGGATCTGGTGTCAAGTTATCTACAACCGGACATTAACAAATTCCCATCTGCCACATAACCGCGGGCACGGCTCTCGAAAGTTTATACCCTGCAGGGGTGTCCCAACTTAGCCCATGATAAGCTCTCGCGATCAACGAAGGATATTCCTTCTCCCAGGAAGACCCGATCAGTCTCGGAATCCCAGTTTACAAGACATTTTGACAATGGTAAAACAAGACCAGCAAGAGCGCCCGATGCGCCGACAATCCCGATAGGAGCTGCACATATCTCGTTCTCAGGGCAACACCGGATGAGACAGGCTACGAGTAAAACCAGACCTCGAGCTTCCCCAAGGGGGCCCCGCAGGCGGCTCGGTTCGGACCAATACTTAGACAAGCACTGTCCCGGGGGGGGCTAAAATAAAGATGACCCTCGGGTTGGCCGACCCAAGGGAAAGGTATAGGTGGTGGTGAGGCAAATGGTAAAACCAAGGTTGGGCCTTGCTGGACAAGTTTTATTCAAAGCGAACTGTCAGGGGGGTCCCATAAATCACCCGACCGCATTAGGAACGCAAAATCCGGGAACATAACACCGGTATGACGGAAACTAGGGTGGCAAGAGTGGAACAAAACACCAGGCATAAGGCCGAGCCTTCCACCCTTTACCAAATATATAGATGCATTAATAAGATAAGAGATATTGTGATATCCCAACATAACCCTGTCCACCATGGAGCAATCTTCAACTTCACCTGCAACTAGCAACGCTATAAGAGGGGCTGAGCAAAGCGGTAACATAGCCAAGCAACGGTTTGCTAGGAAGGGTGTCAAAGGTTAGAGGTTCATGGCAATTTGGGAGGCTCGAAGAACAAGTGATAGCAAGCGCAGCATAGCGATAGAACGAAGCAACTAGCATAGCAATGATAGTAGTGAGATCCAAGGTAGCGGTCATCTTGCCTGAAATCCCGCTAGGAAGAAGAACGAGTCCATGAAGAAGACAAACGGGAGTAGTCAAACGAATCCTCACAATCGCAACATTACCGAAACTGAGAAGCAACACCGGAAAGAAACAAAAAACATGATAAATGCACAAGCATAAACATGGCACGATGCACAATCAAGTATGATTCATGTCCGGATTATATGAGGCATGGCATGGCAAAGTGCAACAAGCAATGCTACAAGTTAAGTGGAGCTCAATATGCAACGAGTTGCATATTGACGAAACGCCACATCAATTATTTAGTCCATCTCGTTTAAACTACTCAACAATATTAAATGTTGTTAAACATGGCAAGAGGTGAGGCATATGAAAACTAACTATTTAGGCAAGTTTAAATGAGGCCGGAAATAAGAAACAACAATTCCGGAAAATCCTCATGTGCATATTTTAGATTTGGTACTGTTCTGCCCTAAATCACATTTTTATTGTTATTAAACAGTAAAACAAAGTGCACCAAGTTAATCTATGCATTTTTCCACCCCATTTACAAATAAAGTTTATTAAAAACCGAGTTACAGTTAATTAGTTATGAAATAAATCATTTTAACATGGCATTTAAGCAAATTTAAACAAACAGCGAGGTAAACATTTTAAACAAGGATGAGAGGTGGGTATTATGAAACTAGATGAAATATCTAAGCACTTTACATGTTTAAAACATTTTAATCCGATGCACGGTTGTTGAGTTATTATATGCATGAACATGAGGGTGCAAGCTGTAAACATGCAATTTTTTTAACAATTAGGAAAATCGCAGCGCACAGGAAAAAAACATATACGGGCTAGAATCTGGATTGACTGGGCTGCTCACCAGAGGGGCTCAGCCCACGCGGTGGAGAGGAAGGTCGGAAGGGGCGGCTGGGCCTTGGAGGTCGTGGTCAACGAGCTGCTCTACCGAGCGAGCTGCTGGTGCTCGTTACTGAAGAACGAAGTACAGAAGCAGTAGCAGGTACATGGCGATGCAGAAAACGACCAGAGGCGTGATGTGGAGGCAGGGGACCAGCGGGCGCGGGACTTGGAGCTCGGGGAGGATCCGGGCGATGGTGGCTTGCAGCTAGGACGGGAGGTGAGGCGGAGGAGCGGGAAACGACGAAGAGGAGGCTGGTTCGGGGCGAAGCAGGCAGTCGACGCAGCAGCCCCTGTCGTTCAACGCAGGGTGAAGCAGAGGACGTCGCGCGGCGGTGCGGGCAGGGACTTGGCGGGGCGAAGGACGACGGCCTTGGGTCAGGGGAGCTCGGACGCAGGCCAAGGTGAACGGCGGCAGGAGGTGGCTCCCGTTCATGGCGGCGCCATGCTGCTCCTGGAAGAGAGAGTTTGAGAGAGAGATACATGAGAGGGAAGGAAGACTGAAGAGAAAGGAGCAGGGGCTGGGCGCTGGACCTGCGGTGCTACCATAGGAGAGGTGGTTCGGGCGGCGCTGGGGTTCTGGACGGCGGCGCGCGGCTTCGGTAGAACAGCTGGACTTCGGCCGACGATGGAGCTACTCCCGCGAGGCACAAGGAGGAGAAGCAGAGGAGGCCGCGGGCTCCTGGAGGTCTTGGGCGCTGGCTTGGCGACTCCTTCCTCGAGCCGCTGCCTGGGGGCACGGGCAGAGGAACATGACACAGGGGCTCGGGTGCTCGGCGGCGAGGGAGCGGGACAACGATGGCGTAGCAGCGACGAAACTTGGGGAGGCGGCCGAGACGAGCGGATCCGGGCGCGTGGGGGCGTTCTCCGGCGAGGTGGTGCGCGGGCGAAGCTGAAGGAGGCGACGCACGTCCTCTTTTCAAAAGACAGAGAGCTTCATATTGAGAGAGAGAAACGACGGGAGGAGGAGAACGAAGGGAGAGAGAGAGAGAGGGTCGAGGCCGGTCGTGGTCGACGGGCAAGACGAGGCGCGGTCCAGGTGGCTGGGAGCGCCGGCGGCAACGGCGCCATGGAGTGAGAGCAAACGGGAGGAGCTCGGGCAGGTGGTTGGATGGGGAATCGGTAGGATTCTTGGATCGGGCTGGATCCCGAGGAAGATGGAGACTCGTCGGGGAAGGATCCCGAGGGAGTGGGTGGCGGCGCAAGGAGGGGAATGGATGGGACAAGCCCCTAGATCCTAGGGTTGGACCTATATATATAGCAAGTGGTTTAGATTAGGGTATTTAGTCCCTCCGATCGAAATTAAACGGCCGAGAATAAATAGGTTAGGGAGTTCAAATAAGAAAACGGAGATGTTTTATAGATGTTAGGGGATGATTCGAATCCAACGGAGATGACTGAGTGGGTCAGGTTCGGGAACTTTCGGACGCGGGCAAGGGGTCGATGCACTGATCAAAGAGGGTCAAACGGTCGGACAACAATGAATGGTTGGTCTCGAAAAGGGATAATGAAGGCAAGGGGGGGGGGGGACACGGCAACTACGAACGGATGCAAGCTTTATGAAAACGATGCCAATGCAATGCACATGATGCTATGAGATGAGATGCACGCCAAGAACAAAATGCAAAACAAAATACAAAAACCCAACCACGGATGAAATAAAATATCACATCGCCGGAAATAGCAAGAGTTGGAGTTACGAATATGGAAAGTTCTATCCGGGGTGTTACACATCTAGTCTTCATCGAGCCAACGCAATCAAGAAAGGTGGTCCATCTTGAGGGAGTCAAGATCGTCATCATGTAGCTCAAGTGGACCATGTGCAAGGCAAAGGTTTGGCCTTGATAGGTTTTCTATTTTAATGGTCTCGTGGTGGTAGTTGGGAGACCGGGTTATAGGATCGTTTGCCATACTATCAAGGGGGGCTGTCAAGTTGGTAGCTTGATCATATCGTTAGTAGAGAGCTCAGACCATTGCATCCTTGCATCATGTTTCTTGGTTCTTGTTTGGTTATCTTTGTGAGTCTTAGAGCTTATGGTCATCTTGATGACAAGCTTGAGTTCAAAGAAAACGAAGTTCGCATGCGTCTTCTATGATGTTTTCGGTGTTGGAGGTTTTACCGGTCTTTTCCGAGGAAGGGTTCTCACCATTTTCTTATGGGCCTTTTCTCATTGGCTTCTTTTTTATATTTCTATCAATATTATGTTAGCCCATGTCGTTAGCTTTCCAACAAACTTGGTTTCGTTGAATTCGGAGTCTGTTGGCAAAAGTTGTGGCTGTTTTGGTAAAGGCTGCAGCGGTACTACCACGACTAGAGCGGATGTAATTTTTTACTACCGCTCCAGAGCAGTACTACCGCGGCTCCTCAGCGGTAGTACCGCTCTGGACCAAAATATCTTGTTTTGATCAGAGGAAGTAGGCACGGAAGTATTTTTTAGTACCGCTCGCAAGCAGTAGTACCGCTACCACTTGCGGTAGTACCATGAGGTCGAGCGGTAGTACCGTGAGGACGAGCGGTAGTACCGCTCCGGCGGATCTACTGGCCTTTTGCCTCCTCTCTATTGTTTTTCAGAGGGGTACTACCGCCCTAGCGGTAGTACCGCTCCTTGGAGCAGTAGTACCGCTCTGTGCGGGCTGTGAGCATACCGGTTGGATTTTTTCCCACCTATAAAAGGGGGTCTTCTTCCCCAATGAACCTTATCCCTTAAGCTCGTGTTCTTCCCCCATTGTTGACCTTCTTCGAGCTTGCTAACTCTAAATCCCTCCAATGATTCTTGCTAGTTCTTGAGGGAAAAGAGAGAGGAGATCTAGATCCACGTTTCCACCAATCACTTTCTCCTCTAAGTGAGGGGAACCCCTTGGATCTAGATCTTGGAGTTCTTCGTGTTCTTCTTTCGTTCTTCCTCTCATTTTCCTCCCTAGCATTAGTTGCTTTCGTGGGATTTGGGAGAGAAGGACTTGGGCACTCCGTGTCCCTTGCCATTGCATTTGGTGCATCGGTTTGAGTTCTCCACGTGATACGTGGAAGTTACAAGTTGAGAAGCTTATTACCCTTGGGTGCTTGGTGCCCTTGAACTTGTTCCTCTTGGGTGCTTGGGCACCCTAGACGGTTGGTGGTGTTCGAAGCTCAATCGCTGTGGTGTAAAGCTCCGGGCAAGCGTCGGGGTCTCCAATTAGGTTGTGGAGATCGCCCCGAGCAATTTGACGGGTACCGGTGACCGCCCCCAAGGGTTGCCAACGTGTACGGGTTCGGTGACCGCCCCCAAGGGTCGCCATTTGTACGGGTTCGGTGACCGCCCTCAATGGTCCCTTAGTGGAATCACGACATCTTGCATTGCGCGAGGGCATGAGGAGATTATGATGGCCCTAGTGGCTTCTTGGGGAGCATTGTGCCTCCACACCGCTCCAAACGGAGATTAGCATCCACAAGGGTGTGAACTTCGGGATTCATTGTCGTCTCCGCGTGCCTCGGTTATCTCTTAACCGAGCCCCTTTACTTATGCACTTTACTTTGTGATAGCAATATTGTTTCTTGTCATATATCTTGCTATCACTTAGTTGTTTACCTTGCTTAGCATAAGGTTGGTGCACATAGGCGAGCCTAGTTGTTGTAGGTTTTGTGCTTGTCAAATTAACCACTAGGTTTATTCCGCATTTGTTCAAGCCTTAACCGAAATTATTTTAAAGTGCCTATTCACCCCCCCTAGGCGACATCCACGATCTTTCAACTTCTATCTTTGCTTTGCTAGTTGTTCTCTCTATCGCTATGTTTGCGCTACCTACCAATTGTTTATCATGCCTCCCATATTGCCATGTCAAGCCTCTAACCATCCTTTCCTAGCAAACCATTGTTTGGCTATGTCACCGCTTTTGCTCAGCCCCTCGTATAGTGTTGCTAGTTGCAGGTGAAGATGAAGTTGGTTCCATGTTGGAACATGGATATTTCTTGGATATCACAATATCTCTTATTAAATTAATGCATCTATATACTTGGTAAAGGGTGGAAGGCTCGTCCTTATGCCTGGTGTTTTGTTCCACTCTTGCCGCCCTAGTTTCCATCATACCAGTGTTATGTTCCTTGATTTTGTGTTCCTTGTGCGGTTGGGTGACTTATGGGACCCCCTTGAAAGTTTGCTTTGAATAAAACTCCTCCAGCAAGGCCCAACCTTGGTTTTAACATTTTCCACCTAAGCCTTTTTCCCTTGGGTTCCGCAGACTCAAGGGTTATATTTATTTACCCCCCGGGCCATTGCTCCTCCGAGTGTTGGTCCAAACTAGAGCACCATGCGGGACCGTCACTTGGCGACTTGGGTTACGTTGGTACATGTACACTTCGCTTATCCGGTGTGCCCTGAGAACGAGATATGTGCAGCTCCTATCGGGATTTGTCGGCACAGTCGGGTGTTCTTGCTGGTCTTGTTTTACCATTGTCGAAATGTCTTGTAAACCGGGATTCCGAGACTGATCGGGTCTTCCTGGGAGAAATTATATCCTTCGTTGACCGTGAGAGCTTGTGATGGGCTAAGTTTGTACACCCCTGCAGGGTATTATCTTTCGAAAGACGTGCCCGCGGTTATGTGGCAAACGGGAATTTGTTAATGTCCGGTTATAGAGAACTTGACACTTGACTTAATTAAAACGCATCAACCGTGTGTGTAGCCGTGATGGTGTCTTTTCGGCGGAGTCCGGGAAGTGAACACGGTCTTTGTGTTATGATTATGCGTAACTAGTTTCAGGGTCACTTCTTGATCACTTCTAGCTTCTCAACCGTTCCGTTGCTTCTCTTCTCGCTCTTATTTGCGTATGTTAGCCACCATAGTTGCTTAGTGCTTGCTGCAACCCCACCTCATTACCAATTCCTACCCATAAGCTTAAATAGTCTTGATCTCGCGGGTTTTGAGATTGCTGAGTCCTTGTGACTCACCAGATACTATCACAACAGTTGCAGGTGCCGATGATACCAGTGCAGGTGATGCAACCGAGCTCAGATGGGAGCTCAACGAAGATCTTGGTCGTTTCTATGTTTCGTTTCATGTTGATCAATAGTGGAGCCCAGTTGGGACGATCGGGGATCTAGCAGTTGGGTTATCTTATTTTCTTTTGGCTTCGTCCGTAGTCGGACTATGTGTGTGCTTTGAATGATGTATGAATTATATGTTCATTGTGTGAAGTGGCGATTGTAAGCCAACTCTTTATCCCATTCTTGTTCATTACATGGGATTGTGTGAAGATGACCCTTCTTGCAACAAAACCACCATGCAGTTATGCCTCTAAGCCGTGCCTCGACACGTGGGAGATATAGCCGCATCGTGGGTGTTACACCGTCGTCCACCGCCGTGGTGCTCTCGGCGCGGCGTGGTCAATGTGGTCAACGACCGACTTCCATCGGAAGAGTACTGTGCGTGGAGAGGCTGACAGCTGGGTCCACGGCGGCCGCAAGGAAGTGCCTCCTTATTACGTGCAAAATAATTATTCCTCCACCTGACAGCGGGGACCCACCAGACGGGCCACTGTATTTCGTGAAAAAAATGCCCCCCCCCCCCCCGACTGCTGGGACCCACCAGCTACACCTTCGCACGCAAGGAAGTGCGTCCGAAAAAAAACGATTCGCCCCCCTGACTGCTGGGACCCACCAGCTACATCTTCGCACGCAATGAAGTGCGTCCGGGCAAAAAAATAAAATGATTCACCCCCCTGACTGCTGGGACCCACCAGCTACATCTTCGCACGCAAGGAAATGCCTGACAGTCGGGGCCCACCTGGTCGAAGCGTCCATAGCAGTGTCATTCTGGTCGCGAACGTGTACGTACATATATACTGGTGGATGTAGAGGCGCGCACATGTCATAGTAGTGGCGCGCACGTAACATGTACACGTACGTACAACGGCCAGGGTGCAAGAAAGAAAATACGGCCACGTATGTGTACATACGGGCGTGGTCTCGAACGCCTACTCGCGCATACATACGGCCAGGGCTCGTGTACATGGCTGGGTCGAAACGGAGAAACAACGTCGTCGTCTTGTTCATGGGGAGCCAACCGGCTGGGTCGGAACAGAATGTGTCATCGTGTTCATTGGGAGGGCTTGGACAGGACAGGCGATGGAAATGAGGCCTGGCGTACCGCAGAACAGAGGAAACGGCCTTGTGTTCGACCGGACATGTTCGAAACGGGATCCTGTTCATCGGGAGGGGTCTGGCGTACCGCAAAACAGAGGAAACGGACCTCCTACGGTAAAAACGGGGGTCCTGTTTATCAGGAGGGGTGTGGCGTACCACAAAAAAGACAAAATGGACTTGTGTTGGAGCGCTACGGTCGAAACGGGGGTCCTGTTGATCGGGAGGGATGTGGCGTACCACAAAATGGACAAAACGGACTTGTGTTGGAGTGCTAAGGTCGAAACGGGGGTCCTGTTCATCGGGAGGGGTGTGGCGTACCGCAAAATGAGACTCCACGGGATACCGTTCATCTCTACCGTCGACCTCCTCTAGCCTCCACGGGCTACCGTCGACCTCCTCCAGCCTCCACGGGCTCCTGTTCATCCAGCCTCCACCGCGCGCTACTCCACCGGCTACTGTTCAACCACCCCTCCACGGGCACCCCTCCATCATCTACTGTTCATCCAGCCCTCCACGGGGTCATCCTGTTCATCCATCCCTCCACACCACAGGGTCCTGTTCATCCAGAGGCAACGCCACCACTCACTGTTCATCCAACCCCCCCCCCCCCCCCCGCAACGCTCACTATTCATCCAGAGAGGCAGCATCGATCGGCTTTAGTTAGCAACAGTAGCGAAGGAATCGCTCGATCGGGTTCAGTTAACAGCCATCGATCGATCGCTCGGGTTCAGTAACGCATAGCCTGCAGTGCAATCTCTCAGCTTCAGTTAGAGCCCAACGCCTCGCTCGGGATCAGTTAGAGCCAACGCCTCGCACACACGCACGTACGTGTATGAGAGAAATGCGGATCGCTCGGCCCCCGACCGCCCACCGTAACCGGGAACTCCCAAAAATTTTCCTCGCACTCGCTTCTACCACGGTTTTTTCCGTCATGGACGGCCCAAAGAATGTCATGCAGCTGCATCTCCGGCCTGCCTAGGATGAAAAGCCCATTTTCTGTCATGATTTTCTGTCATAGAAGTAGGAGCCCACCACATCTATGATGATATCGGGTTTTGTCACAATTATCTTCATAGAAGTGTCATATGTATGATAGAATTTTTTTTTCGTTCGGCCCAAAATGTCATGGATGTGTCTTTTTTTTGTAGTGCTATCGGCAGCTAGGTAGTATGGATCAGGATGGAAGATAGTATGAAGCCAAACAGTAAACAGTCTTCACACAGTGAAGTCAATCAGATCAGGCAAATGGGCAAAGACTTCACGAACACAAATTGTAGGTAAAGAGCGAGAGGAAGGATAGAACCAGTTGCTCGGAGAGGACAAGGGATTTGTTGGACCAGTTCCAGTTGTAGTGACAACTTGTCAGTGGAAACGACACCTATGGGATAACGGGAATCCCTACTACGGTTGCGGGGCATGGGGTTGTTAGAAGAGCGGGATCAATAGTCAGTCAAACACATGGGTCGTTTACCCAGGTTCGGGCCGCGACATGCGTAATACCCTAGTCCTGCTTTGGTGTCTATTTGGGTGTTCTTGGAGTTCTTGATCTAGCTATGATGCGTAACTTTCTAAGTGGTATGCCTTGGGCCTCCTTTTATAGTCAAGGGGATCGCCACAGTGGCACACAGGAGGTGGCAACGGTGTACAGTGGCTAAGCTTATCTCTAGCCATTACGGGACAAGACGCATTTAATGCGCCCCTTAGGTGTCCCCCTCACTTTATCAGGGACGGAAACTAACCTCTGTCCCATCCGTCGCCGCTCCACCCCACTCCGACACGCGTCCAGGCCAGCCGGGTGCATGGTGCCATGTAAGCTGGCAGGCAGCTGAGGTGGCGCGGTGGTAGGGTCTTCACGAAGATTTGCATGCCGCCACGTAGGCGTCGCTGAGTTGTCCTAGAGGCCTCCTGTTGACACGCAGGTGCTTGCCTAGCTGGTGGGGTGGCAGCTGCATGGGAACGACGGTGGGATCTTGGCAGGCCTGAGCCTAGCTATGGCCCCGCGGATGCCCTCGGCAAGGGCCTTGCTGGGGCCCCAACAAGGGTCTTGCCGCGGCACTGCGCTCGTCCCCAGCAAGGATCTTGCCGGAGGTCTTGTGGATTTCCTTGGCAAGGATCTCACCAAGGATCGTCGTCTTCTACTCTTTGTCTTCACAAAGATCTGCATGGCACCACAGAAGTGCCTCCCGAGCCCTGGTTCCAACGGGGATGACGGTGTTTGGAAACCTTGGGCTCAAAGGTGTTGTGTTTTGCTGGCGTGGCATTGGGCAAGTTGCCTCGGCAAGGATCTTGCCGGGGAGAACCACCTCGCCTCCTTACCCCTTGCGCTTCTGGTCATGGTGTTGCTTTGACCGTCCTGCGGCTCTGATTCCTCCCTCTGCCCTGCTTAGTGTGGTCATGGGCGCGGCTCTGACGCCCGTGCACTTAGTAAGGGGTACAAAGGGGAGCCCCTACTTTAGTACACCGACAGGAGCCCCCGGCCCTGGGCCACACATAAGCGCGACGCGTCGTTGGGCTAGGCCCAGAACGGTGCGTGGGCAGGTGGGGCGGAATTTACCGCAGTAACTTCTCCTGTCTGCTGCGCTTCCCCATGACTCGCGTTGAACGCGCGACGTGGGGGTCGTACGTGCCGTGGGGGTCACGCGCGGGGATGACCGAAGCATGCTTGCGTCATCCTGCAATGAATAGTAAAAAGGCAGCTTGCGAGTCCCTTGAAAACCGCAAGGCCATCGCTCATTCACCTTCCACATTTCCTATTATGCCCACCCCTTGCGCCATGTACACCGCATGCACGACACGGGGCAGTTAACAGGCACATGGAATATGGGAAGGCATGCGTACCGGCCGATACCCACACACCTTCAATTGGGCGAGGAGGGCGGTCGACGGCCCTGCCTGCTGCCACCTTAATGAGGCGGACTGGTTGAGGGAGGCGGCCGAGCCCCGATCCCGCCCCTTTATAAGGAAGGGAGGGGGAGGGATGGCATCAACCAATCTTTCACCATCCGCCTCCTTCCATCTTGGCCTCTTTCTTTCTTCTGCTATGGCGAGAGGGTTCGCCGGTGCTTCGACGGTGGCGACGAGGGTCTCCGCCCGACAGGGCGCCCCTCCTTCCCAAGAAATCGCGGCGGCAGAGCCAGCCACAAGGGGAAGGGGGAGGGGTGAGGCTGAGGACTCCGTGGCGCTCGGGGAAGAGGAGGATGGGGCGGTGCGTCGACCTCTTCTCCGCCGGCGGTCGCTCCCCCGATTGAGGGCCCCGTCGGGGACCAGCCCCGTGAGTTCTTCATTAGGCTGCGCCGGCCAGCGCATCGTCGTCTTTGTCTTCCCACTCCATTTGCTCGGGAGATGGAGCTCGACCCACCGCAGACGCTGAGATTACACATGAGGTGCTGCGGGAACTACGGCACGTGAGTTGATGTTGACTTCCCAGCCCGTCATGTATCTCCGGCGTGGATGGAAGACCTTCGCTCGCATCCATAGCTTGACGGCGCGGCTCGTTCTCTACTTCAGCCTGATGGATAACAGCCTACTCTCCGTCAAGGTCTTTGGAGACTTCGGGACTCGCCTAAAGTGCTACGTGGAGAGTGAGGGAGTCCTGGATTAGGGGGTATCCGGACAGCCGGACTATATACTTTGTCCGGACTATTGGGGGGTAAAAATACAAGACTCAAGACTCCGTCCCGTGTCCGGATGGGACTCTCCTTTGCGTGGAAGACAAGCTTGGTGATCCGGATATTATATTTCCTTCTTTGTAACCGACTCCATGTAAACCCTAGCCCTCTCCGGTGTCTATATAAACCGGAGAGTTTAGTCCTTAGAGACAGAATCATAATCATCATAGGCTAGCTTCTAGGGTTTATCCTCTACGATCTCGTGGTAGATCAACTCTTGTAACACCCATATCATCAATATCAATCAAGCAGGAAGTAGGGTTTTACCTCCACCGAGAGGGCCCAAACCTGGGTAAACATTATCTCCCTTGCCTCCTATTACCATCAGCCTTAGACGTACAGATCAGGACCCCCTACCCGAGATCCACCGGTTTTGACACCGACATTGGTGCTTTCATTGAGAGTTCCTCTGTGTCGTCGCTGCAAGGCTCGATGGCTCACCTCGTTGTCAAGGACAACATCACCTCTAGGGGAGCGCTGGCGGTAGGCCAGACTCTCCGATTAGGCGGCTTCGTCATGGCCGCCCGATCGGCTTCCGCCTTGACGATGACCTCTCAAGTCATCAAAAACAGCCTCCACGTCAATTCGGAACTCGCCGAACAGATGAATCCAACAGAGCTCTCCTCCCTCAGTGAGCTCTTGGATCGCATCGCTGCTCTAGGAGTCGCTACAGACTATGATTGGGTCAGTTTTAAACCCGACCAGAGGGATATTAAATCCCCACCGGTCACCCACGAGATAGCGGTAGTGGAGGAGCCGCATACGGATTATCCCTCTCTTTTAAGGACGAATTATGTCCGGATTAGCGAGCTCTCTGAGCCGGATACCCACTCGTGGGAAAACATGACCCAGACCCCAGACTTAGGATCGGGTATCGGGCCGGAAAAATTGGGCAGCACTCCGGATCCCGAGCTATCGAGCCCGGAAGCTCCTCTGCCCCTGGGCGTTAGATCAGATCAGAATCCAGATTCAGCTACACCCACCCACCCGGACTTAAACCGTCTCTCCCACATCAGACAAGAGCCCCAAGAGACAGTACATCATTACTGGGCCAGATTCCTCCTTGTGCTAAACAAGGTCACGGACTGTCGTGAGGAAGAGGCAATCTCACTTTTCTGCAAAAAAATTGCACGAACAAAGGGATCCTTAAAGCTATAAGTCGTCATGACATAGCACAATTTTCTAACCTAGCTGCCATAGTACAAAAGTACTGTGTGATAGAGAGCGCCTGGAAAACCCAAGAATTTTGGGATAGTCCGGCTCTCACTAAAACCTCTGTCCGAACCAAACGGGCGAACTCTCGTAAGTCAGCTAATCCAATCCCCAAGAAACCAAAGCCCACCCCAGGGCGCGGAACCGTATTGGAAGAATGGCTCAATGGGCCATGTAAAGTCCATAGCACGCCGGACACTACACCAACACATAGCCTTAGAGCATGTTGGATACTCCGGCAGATAGCAAAAGGTGGCGAGGATCTTCTTGTAAGCCATAAAGCAGAACAACATCCCGCCAAAGAAAACAATACGTACTAACAGTCTTCAAGACTTTCGCCTCAAACAATAGGCGCAAGCGAGCTCATCGAAGCTCCGCTGAAATCTGCCACGTGGCAAAAATAAATCCGTGGAATGACACTGCTATAACCTTCAGTGCCAGTGATGAACCTCAATTCCAGACAGTCTAGGCACCAACCGCTTTGGTCCTTCGCCCAATCATGGATGGCTTTCGGCTCACTAAAGTACTCATGGATGGCGGAAGCGGATTAAGCTTGATCTACGAAGAAACACTCAACAAGATGGAAATTGATAAAAGCCGCATGGAGCAAAGAGGCACAACCATCAGGGGAATTATCCCTAGTCAGGAAGCACGGTGTGCGGGAAAAATCACACCTGATGTGGTATTCGGCACTCCGGAGAATTACAGGTCCGAAGAAATCACGTTCCAAGTGGCTCCTTTCAGCAGCAGATACCATGCCCTTTTAGTGTGGGATGCGTTCACAAGCTTTCAAGTTGTACACCATTACGGGTACATGAAGCTTAAAATGCTCGGACCCAATGGAATCATCACTCTAGCCAGTGATCCAGACATCGCACTTCGCGCCGAAAATAAAACCGCGGCACTAGCTCTGGAAGCATTATCCAAAGCTCTAGCAGCCGAAGAACTAACAACGCTGCGTGCCACCATGGACAGGGACGACGTGATACTCGACAAGCGACCCAAGTCCACCTCATTTAAACCCGCAAACGAGATAGCCAAATTCCAGGTCCATCCAACAGACCCCGCGAAGACAGCTTCCATCGGGACACAGTTAAGCCCCACAATGGACACCGCACTACGAGACTTCCTACGCGAGAATTGGGACATTTTCGCGTGGCACCCTTCGGACATGGCGGGCATCCCATGCAGACTGGCCGAACACAGCCTCAATATACTGAAAGGATACAAGCCTGTCAAACAGACTCTCAGACGCTTCTCAGAGCCCAAATGGCAAGCCATGGGAGAAGAGCTAGCCAAGCTACTTGAGGCCGGATTCATCAGAGATATCAAGCATCCGGATTGGCTAGCAAATCTGGTAATGGTACCAAAGAAGGACAAATCCTGGCGCCTGTCCGTCGACTTCAAAGACCTCAACAAGGCTTGCCCCAAGGATCCCTTCCCCCTCCCTCGCATCGACCAAATCATCGACGCCACCACAGGACACGACTCACTGTGCTTCCTCGACGCATACTCCGGATACCATCAAATAAAGATGGCAGAGTCCGACCAAGCCGCAACGGCATTCATAACGCCATATGGCCCTTTTTGCTTCAACACTATGCCTTTCGGGCTTAAAAACGCCGGCGCAACCTATCAATGCATGATTCAAACATGCTTGGAAAAGCAAATCGGCAAACCAGTGGAGGCCTATGTGGACGACGTGGTCATAGAAACAAGACACGTCGAGACCCTAATAGATGACTTGAGGCTTACGTTCGATAACCTCCAAACATACGACATCAAGCTAAACCCGGAAAAGTGTGTTTTTGGTGTACCCTCCGGGAAGTTGCTCGGCTTCATTGTTTCCAATAGAGGAATTGAAGCAAATCCGGAAAAAATCCGAGCTCTGTCACAGTTGGCCATCCCAACAGACCTCAAACATATCCAGAAACTAGCTGGATGCGTGGCAGCCTTAAGTCGCTTTATCTCCCGATTCAGAGAAGAGGCACTACCCCTTTACCGCCTTCTTCGGATGCAGCCGCAGCCGGACTGGACGAAATAAAGACCTTATTAGCCAGTATCCAGTCCTAACGGCGCCAAATACTGGCGAACCTATGCTATTGTACATAGCTGCAACAGATCAAGTTGTGAGCGCAGTGCTCGTCGTCGAGCGAGAGGCTGACGGATACAAATTCCCGCTCCAAAATCCAGTATATTACATATCCACGGTCCTCACCCCATGCAAATCCCAATACCCACACTATCAAAAGATAGCATATGCGGTCTTCATGGCATCCCGTAAGCTACGGCGCTACTTCCAAGAGTGTTCGATTACGATGGCCTCCAAAGTACCACTCAACGACATAATAAACAACCGCGACACTACGGGATGTATTGCTAAATGGGCCATCGAGCTTATCCCGTTCGACATAACATACAAACCACGACGAGCCATTAAGTCGCAAGTATTGGCTGACTTCGTCACCGAATGGACAGAAGCCAAACTCCCTAAAGAGTATGGCGCATACTCTAATTGGATCATGCACTTCGATGGCTCTAAAATGCTGGCCGGATTAGGGGCAGGAGTAGTCCTGACTTCCCCCACCGGAGGCATGGTCCAGTACGTACTACAAATATTATACACAGATTCCAACAACACAGCAGAATATGACGCTCTGTTGCATGGTCTTCGGATGTCGGTCTCTATGGGCATTCAACGCCTGGAGGTGCGCGGGGATTCAAACCTCACAATATCACAAATAAACAGAGACTTTGATGCCAAGGATCCAAAAATGGCAGCCTACTGTAATGCCATCATCAAAATGTCAACTCGGTTCGAGGGGCTCGAATTCCACCATGTGGCTCGAGAAAACAATCAAGCGGCGGATGTCCTCGCCCGCATCGGCGCTAAACGCGACCCTGTCCCACCTAATATATTCCTGGAAAGGTTGTAAGCCATCCGTGGTATGGGAAAGGGAGTCCGGCAACACTAGCACGGATCCGAATACACCCCCAGACTCCGAACCATCAGACATAATCGGAGGCTCCGCCACCGAAATAACACCTTCGACCTAGGAAATCATGGCGGTCATCGCCTCATGGACCGAAACTTTCTTGGCCTTTTTTACCTAAATAGGCAGGAGCTCCCCGATGACCAAAATGAATCACGTTGTATTGTGCGGCGTTCCAAGGCCTACAAAGTACATGAGGGAGAGCTCTATAAGAAGAGTGCGACCGGAGTGTTCCAAAGATGCATCTTCGAAGAGGAAGGGCGGCAGCTCTTGGCTGAAATCCATGCCGGACTCGGCGGGCACCACGCCACGGCTCGGGCACTTGTCAGCAAGGCCTTCCGTACAGGCTTTTATTGGCCGACAGCCCGAGCAGACGCACAGGACCTTGTCGAACACTCGCGGTCTTGGGGCTAGATATGGTCGGACCCCTTAAAGGGGGAAGCCATAAGAAAAAATACTTATTGGTCATGGTGGACAAGTTTACCAAATGGATAGAAGCTAAACCAGTCAAAACGTCCGAATCCGGACCAGTGATAGACTTCATATCAGGGGTTGTACACCGATATGGCGTCCCCCACAGCATCATCACTGATAATGGCTCAAACTTCACAGCCGATAAATTGAGAACTTGGTGCGGCAACATGGGCATTAAGCTTGATTACGCCTCCATCTACCATCCTCAAACAAATGGCCAGGTAGAACGTGCAAATGGTCTCATCATGAGCGGCATCAAACCCAGACTAGTGCGATCCTTGACAGAATCGGACACACACTGGGTTGATGTAACGCCCCGGATTCGTTGCGCCAGGTGTCTGCCAGTTATTCGTCGTCTTTGCCATGTCATTTGCTTGCGTGTTGCACTTTGCCATGTCATCATCTGCATTTCATATCATGTCATCATGTGCATCTCATTCTGCATACGTGTTCATTTCTTACATCCGAGCATTTTCCCCGTTGTCCGTTTTGCAATCCGGCACTCCTATGTCATCCGGCGTTCCCCTTTTGTCTTCTGTTGTGAGCGGGTATTAAACTTTCACGGAATGGCCCGAGGTTTGCCAAGCGGCCTTGGTATAGCACCGGTAGACCGCCTGTCAAGTTTCGTGCCATTTGGAGGTCGTTTGATACTCCAACGGTTAATCGGGTAACCGCAAAGCCCTCTTTTGTTTACAGCCCAACACCCCTTCCAAAGTGGCCCAAAACCCATCTAACTCCCCTCCATGCTCTCGGTCGTTCGATCACGATCGCGTGGCCGAAAACCGCTCCTCATTTGGACTCTCCTAGCTCCCTCTACCTATATAAAGGCCCTCCCCTTCCATTTCCGCAGTCCAAACCCTAGCCCCGCTCCCTCTCCGCCGCCGGACACGTCCGGATCGGACCGGACATGTCCGCGCCGCCGCCCTCAGCGAACCGGAGGCTGCCACGTGGCACCAGGCCACCGCGCGCGCCGCCGGCCCGCCGAGCCTGCAGCCAGCCCCCGCGGCCCGCGCCCGCTCCGCCGGCGCTCCGCCGCTGCCGCCGCACCCGCTGCTCCCCGCTGCGCGCCCGTTCGCCCTGGCCGCGCCCTCCGTCGCTGGCCTTGGCCAGGAGCGCCGCCGCCCGGCCGGACCTCGCCGACCGCTGCCCCCACCAGCGGATCCGGCGCCCGCGACCGGCGCTCGTCCCCGCCGCCGCCCGGCGAGCGCCTCCGCCGCGCCCGGCCGGCTCCTCTCCGTCTCCAGCGCCGCCCCGCCACCGCGTGAGTTCGTTGGCCCCTGGCCGAGCTCGCCAGAGTGCGGCGCCCTCCGTCGCCTCGCTGCGGATCCGGTCGGGCCGGACCATATCCGGTCGTCCCCGACCTCCCCGGCCACCTCCCGCGCCTCCTCCAACCTCCTCCTCGCTGGAGCTCCTCGCCGGAACCGCCCCGTCTCGCCGGAGAAGAAGGTGGATCAGATCCACCGGGAGATGAACCAAACACCGCGCCTCGTCCCGGATCTCTCCGTCCCGAACCGCTCCGTCCCGTTGACTTTTCGGAGGGTAAAAATCCACCAAGTCCCGAATCTGTGACATAATCATGCCATGTTCATCGCATTGTATCTTTGCATCCGTAGCTCAGTTTCGTGCGTGTAATATGTCAAATTGTTCGCCTCGACGAGTACTTCATTTCATTCCATTTCATCATTTTCATTTGAGCTCATCTTGATGCCCGAAATGCTGTTGGGAGAGTGCATGTTGATGTTAATCTGCTGAAACTGTTATAACATGCTCATTTGTCCTTTTTGCCATGATTGATGTGTGCATCCTATGAGGTTGATGTCTTCATGTGTTTTGATCTATGCCATGCCATATTTCCAGGGGTGTATGCCATGTATTTTTGTGATCAATGTGGTGACTAGCACAAGCATGCAAACTAGGCTTCGTGATATTGCTGATTTTAGTCCCTGTTCTGCTGTTATTTTGATGCCATGTAAACTTGATCCTACAGAGAGATCCATGCATATTTTGAGATACTTCAGTAAGGGTGTTTTGAACATATGGTTATTGTATATCCATTCATGCCCTTTTTTGCAATTATGGAGTAGTCTAGCATGTCATTTTGGTGCTCTACTTTTGCTTCAAAATGTTTCCTGGCAGATTGTTTACATGTTATTCAATTTGGCCAAGCTTGCTATAGTTGATTCTTGCATGCTATGGACTTGTTCTTGACTTGGTTTGTTTCACAAACATGTCTTCTTGATGATGCTATGCTTATCTTGTCATGCAATGACTTGTGGTGAGTGAATCGAGCTTGTTAAGTAGTGTACTTGCTGTTGCTGTTTTGCTAGGCTGAATCTGTTGTTTCGTGATGCTATATAAACATGTTGCTACTAATCATTCTATGCATAATCTGGAGATGTTATATAAACATGTTTTGATCTAAATGTCATGGTCTATCCATACATGCCCCTGGTTGCATTTATAGGTTGCTTTAGCTTGTTGTAATCTTGCTCTAAAGTTGCTTCATAATGTTGCTGTCAGCCTATTTACATTAAGTTCAGTTGTTTCCATGTGTTTTCCTAGTGATCCATGAACCCTATGAACTTTCTCTTGCCATTCTTAGCTTCATAAACATGCCTTCTTACTGTTGGTTGCCTTTCCATGCCATTTATTGCTCTGTGGTGAGTGATTCAAGCTCACCAACATGCCTACTTATTGTTGTTTCTGCCATGTTTGAATCTATAATATAACTTGCCATGTTTACATGGGTGCCATCATATTTTATGTGCCTTTTTGGCTCATGGTCAGTAAGGGACTTTTGGTCTATGCATTTATTAGATTCATGCCATGCCTTTTTTTGCCATGATAATCTCCTGTAACATGTTGTTTGATAGCTCTAAACATTGCAACCTGACGTTATTTCTGCAAAGTCTGAAACTGTTATTATTTGCAATCTTTCCATGTCATTTTGAGCATGTTCTAGTAGTTTCTGGAGATAGCTCAGTGTTCATGTTTTGTTGTCCTTTACCTGTACATCATGCTCATGCCTTTTGTTCTTATGTTGGGGTGCTGTAGCATGTTGTTTTGATGCTTGTAAGATGCCTAGTTGCTGTTGTGGACAGATTGTTGTTATGACTTGTATAGTGTATGTGTTGCACCGTTGCTCCGTTTTGAGTGCGCTTTATATGAAACTTGCTTGATTTTGGATGTAGCTTCATATTATCATGTTGCATCCTTGTTTTGGTGTGTTTTGCTTGATGTTTGTGTGCCTTTTGCATCAATGCCATGCTTAACTTGTTTTGCTCATATCTTCTAGGCCGTAGCTCCGAATCTAATGAACTTTATATGTAACTTGACTAGAATCTCGTGTAGATCATCTTGGTGCATCTTAACTTGCTGTTTAACAACTTGAACATAATGTTTATTCAGATCTGGACCAATTTCGAAATTTGCATATGAGGACTTACCGGAGTTGTTATATGTTGTTTCCGGCCTCATTTAAACTTGCCTTGATGTGTTGTTTTTGTTTGCATCGTCTCTTGCCATGAGTAGCTTCATGTAGATTTGCCATGCATCATGCTTGTTGTGCATCATGTCTTGTTCATCTGTGGTGTGTTTACCATGTTGTGTGCTTCTTCTCGATAGTTCCCGTTTCGTTGTGATCGTGAGGATGCGTTCGTCTACGTGTGGTTCGTCTTCGTGGCTTCATCTTCTTCATGGACTCGTTCTTCTTCCTTGCGAGATGACCGCTACCCTGGATCTCACTACTATCATTGCTATGTTAGTTGCCTCGTTCTATCGATATGCTGCGTTACCTATCATTTGCTCTTCAAGCCTCCCAAATTGCCATGTACCTTTAACCTTTGACACCCTTCCTAGAAAACCATTGCTTGGCTATGTTACCGCTTTGCTCAGCCCCTCTTATAGCGTTGCTAGCTGCAGGTGAAGTTGAAGATTGCTCCATGGTGGACAGGGTTCATGTTGGGATATCACAATATCTCTTATATTATTAATGCATCTATATATTTGGTAAAGGGTGGAAGGCTCGGCCTTATGCCTGGTGTTTTGTTCCACTCTTTTTGCCCTAGTTTCCGTCATACCGGTGTTATGTTCCCGGATTTTGCGTTCCTAACCCGGTCGGGTGATTTATGGGACCCCCCTGACAGTTCGCTTTGAATAAAACTTGTCCAGCAAGGCTCAACCTTGGTTTTACCATTTGCCTCACCTAGCCCTTTTTCCCTTGGGTTTCCGGAGACCGAGGGTCATCTTTATTTACCCCCCTGGGCCAGTGCTCGTCGTGAGTGTTGGTCCAAACCGTCAGCCGCCGGTGGCCACCAGGGGCAACTCTGGGCTCGCCTACCGGAAGTTTGGACAATCCGGTGTGCCCTGAGAACGAGATATGTGCAGCTCCTATCAGGATTTGTCGGCACATCAGGGCGGCTTTGCTGGTCTTGTTTTACCATTGTCAAAATGTCTTGTAAACCGGGATTCCAAGACTGATCGGGTCTTCCTGGGAGAAGGAATATCCTTCGTTGATCGCGAGAGCTTATCATGGGCTAAGTTGGGACACCCCTGCAGGACATAAACTTTCGAGAGCCGTGCCCGCGGTTATGTGGCAGATGGGAATTTGTTAATGTCCGGTTGTAGATAACTTGACACCTGATCCGAATTAAAACGCATCAACCGCGTGTGTAGCCGTGATGGTCTCTTCTCGACGGAGTCCAGGAAGTGAACACGGTTTCTGTGTTATGATTGGCGTAAGTAGGTGTTCAGGATCACTTCTTGATCATTGCTAGCTTCACGACCATTCCGCTTGCTCTCTTCTCGCTCTTATTTGCGTTGGTTAGCCACCATATATGCCTAGTCGCTGCTGCAACCTCACCACTTTACCCTTCCCTTTCCCATTAAGCTTTGCTAGTCTTGATACCCATGGTAATGGGATTGCTGAGTCCTCGTGGCTCTCAGATTACTACAACAACAGTTGCAGGTATAGGTTATGCGATGATCATGACGCGAGAGCGGTGTTTGCTTGTTTGGAGTTCTTCTTCTGCTTCTTCTTCGATCAGGGGATAGGTTCCAGGTCGGCAGTCTGGGCTAGCAGGGTGGATATTGTTTGAGTTTCTGTTTATGATTCATCCATAGTCGGATGTTGTTCTTGTATGTTGTATTCATGTATTCATGTGGCATTGTATGCCTTTTGTATGTATCCCCATCTATTTTGTAATGTTGATGTAATGATATCCACCTTGCAAAAGCGTCTTTAAGATGCGCTTCTATCCTCGGTGGGACCTTCGAGTTCCTTTAGGATAGGGTCGCATCTTGGGCGTGACAAGTTGGTATTAGAGCCTCGACCGACCATAGGAGCCCCCTTGATTGTTGGTCATTGTTGAGTCTAGAAGAAAACTGTTTTTGGAGTCTAGTTATATCGGAGAGTAGAAATTATTTTTACTCCTCAGCCCCTTCGTCAGTCTGGTGAGGAATCTTGACGTAGGTATTTTGAATTACTCCTCTTCCCCTTCAAAATTTTTCTTTAGGATCACGTGGTTAGTTTTGTGAGTTGTCCATCCTCTTTTATCCGGTGCATCTCTCGTCAAGTTGACTCAAACCTCTTTGTCTTTCACGAGATCAATCCTCAGCTCTTTTCGATCGATGTTGTTTCCCTGTCCGAAGTTGTCCTTTATTTTTCCCACCCGCCCACCCTTCGTCCTCTCGGAACCGGAGTCCGTGGTCGAGTATCCATCCTACTCGTGCGAAGTCTTTGCTTTCTTTCCTCAATCATTTCAACCGGTGTTTTCTCGTCAAGATATTCGTCGGTTTCCCCTTCTAGTTGCCTTTGTTTTTCCCGCCCTCCCACCCTTTTTTTCTTCCCGGAGTTTGAGTCTCTTTCGACCATCAATTTCATTCGTGCGGAGCCTCTTCAGTCTTTCGTCAGTTGTTTCAACCGGTGAATTCTCGTCTCGTTCATCATTCTTCATCTCTTTCTTTTCTGGTGGATTCAATTCCATTTTTTTCGGTAGTAATTATATTCTTTCCCTCGGCTCAAGTGTTTTCCCTACTCGTTCGCCTCTCGCCAGTTTATCCTTCCGGAGTGCTCAAGACATCTCAGGAGATTCGTCTGTGTTTCAATTATTTCGAGGTGGTTACCTCATTCAAATATTTCATTTGTTTCGGTGCATCATCTTCCTGTTCAACAATCCTTTCCAACGGTGTTTTCTATTAGTGGGCCATAACCCACAGGTCTTTTCCCAGGATCTTACCGACTCTTCTAATTTTCGGAGCTATTCTCAAATCATTTTGAAGTTTGACGTAAGTATGATTTTCATCAGTCACATGCTTTTCCAAGATCTCTTTCAAATCATTTCATTGTTGGCTCAACCTCTCTGCTTTTCATTCTCCCGGAGTATCTCAGTAATTTTGGTGGTGTTTCTCGTCATCATTTGAAGACCGAAGAAGAGTTTTTCCCCTAAATCTTGCCCGTTCTCCCGGAGATTCACGGTGCAAGCTCGATGTTATCCTATCAAATTGTTTTCCAGTCGTGCAAATTCTTTTCATCCATCCGGAGTATTTCAGGAGTTGATTTCTGTTTCTTTTCACCGGAGGCCATCATTCCAGTTATCGTTCGCTATTTATCCTAGTGCTTCGTTCAAGTGTTCCTTAATCAGCTCATGTTCTCTTTGTTCTTTTGCATCTAAATCCCCTCTAGCTTATTGGGTTCTTCTAATTCTTCCCGGTGATTCATTCTCTTTCGTCAGTCATTTCCAAATTCTAACGGTGATTCATTCAAGATTCTTTTTCCTTGTTTATCATATTAATCCATTCATTCTTTTCAATCCTACCGGTGGTTCATGAAGACCTTCTCAAGTTTTGCGCCATGTCACTTCTCAATTCCTTTTCAAGAAGAATAAGTAGTATGCAAAATCCATTGCTTGTCATCAATTTAATTTGATGAAGGATAAGCATACAATAAATCTTATTCTTATTTCATCCAAGTGATTAATCCCTTTTTCTTCGGAGTTTGTTCTTGTTGAATAAATTCTAGTTCCAAGTGTTTTCATCTTTTCTTTTCTGGAGTTCAAATTTCCTCGGCCATCTCGTCGGAACCCCATCTAAATCACCGCAAGGCTCATCTTATTCTTTCATCCTTCATTCTATCTCATCATCCTTTTGTCACCGGAGTTCTTCATGGTGGTT
The DNA here is from genome assembly GCF_018294505.1 of Triticum aestivum. Lineage (NCBI taxonomy): Eukaryota > Viridiplantae > Streptophyta > Magnoliopsida > Poales > Poaceae > Triticum > Triticum aestivum. The sequence continues at coordinate 203,233,000 of NC_057801.1, read as the reverse complement.
CTTCATGAGATAATTCTTTCTGCAAGAGTTCGTCAAGTGTCATTCCATCCTTTCTAGTTCGTGTTCTATTCTTTCCATGTTCAGTCGAAGGGCTGCTAAATTCTTTCAGTCTTATTCGTTTCTTATCTCGTTCTAACCGAGTGGTTTCATAGCCTATCTGATTCCGTGAGTTTTCGATTCCCGTCATTCTCGTCGCTCCTCTCTTCTTCTTGAGTGCTCTCGATTCTTTGCTAAATCTCTTGAATTCTTGTTTCACCTCATCCCTTTTCCCTTCCATCTCGGTCCTAAGATCTTGGGATGAGATCTCTTGTTAGTGGAGGAGTGTTGTAATGCCCCGGATTCGTTGCGTCAGGTGTCTGCCAATTATTTGCCGTCTTTGCCATGTCATTTGCTTGTGTGTTGCACTTTGCCATGTCATCATCTGCATTTCATATCATGTCATCATGTGCATCTCATTCTGCATACGTGTTCGTTTCTTGCATCCGAGCATTTTCCCCGTTGTCCGTTTTGCAATCCAGCACTCCTATGTCATCCGGCGTTCCCCTTTTGTCTTTTATTGTGAGTGGGTATTAAACTTTCTTGGAATGGCCCGAGGTTTGCCAAGCGGCCTTGGTATAGCACCGGTAGACCGCCTGTCAAGTTTCGTGCCATTTGGAGGTCGTTTGATACTCCAACGGTTAACCGGGTAACCGCAAAGCCCTCTTTTGTTTGCAGCCCAACACCCCTTCCAAAGTGGCCCAAAACCCATCTAACTCCCCTCCATGCTCTCGGTCGTTCGATAATGATAGCGTGCGCGAAAACCGCTCCTCATTTGGACTCTCCTAGCTCCCTCCACCTATATAAAGGCCCTCCCCTTCAATTTCCGCAGTCCAAACCCTAGCCCCGCGCCCTCTCCGCCGCTGGACACGTCCGGATTGGACCGGACATGTCCACGCCGCCCCCCTCAGCGAACCGGAGGCCGCCACGTGGCACCCGGCCACCGCGCGCACCGCCGGCCCGCCGAGCCCGCAGCCGGCCCCCGCGGCCCGCGCCCGCTCCGCGCCGCTCGCCGCTGCCGCCGCACCCGCTGCTCCCCGCCGCGCGCCCGTTCGCCCTACCGCGCCCTCCGTCGCCGGCCTCGGCTAGGAGCGCCGCCGCCCGGCCGGACCTCGCCGGCCGCCGCCCCACCAGCGGATTCGGCGCCCGCGACCGACACTCGTCCCGCCGCCGCCCGGCAAGCGCCTCCGCCGCGCCGGCCGGCTCCTCTTCGTCTCCAGTGCCGCCCCGCTGCCGCGTGAGTTCGTCGGCCCCTGCCCGAGCTCGCCGGAGTGCGGCGCCCTCCGCCGCCTCGCCGCGGATCCGGTCGGGCCGGACCGGATCCGGTCGTCCCCGACCTCCCCGGCCACCTCCCGCGCCTCCTCCAACCTCCTCCTCGTCGGAGCTCCTCGCCGGAACCGCCCCGTCTCGCCGGAGAAGAAGGTGGATCAGATCCACCGGGAGATGAACCAAACACCGCGCCTCATCCCGGATCTCTCCGTCCCGAACCGCTCCGTCCCGTTGACTTTTCGGTGGGTAAAAATCCACTAAGTCCCGAATCTGTGACATAATCATGCCATGTTCATTACATTGTATCTCTGCATCGTTAGCTCCGTTTCGTACGTGTAATATGTCAAATTGATCGTCTCGACGAGTACTTCATTTCATTCCATTGCATCATTTTCATTTGAGCTCATCTTGATGCCTGAAATGCTGTTGGGAGAGTGCATGTTGATGTTAATCTGCTGAAACTGTTATAACATGCTCATTTGTCCTTTTTGCCATGATTGATGTGTGCATCCTATGAGGTTGATGTCTTCATGTGTTTTGATCTATGCCATGCCATATTTCCAGGGGTGTATGCCATGTATTTTTGTGATCAATGTGGTGACTAGCACAAACATGCAAACTAGGCTTCGTGATATTGCTGATTTTAGTCCCTGTTCTGCTGTTATTTTGATGCCATATAAACTTGATCCTACAGAGAGATCCATGCATATTTTGAGATACTTCAGTAAGGGTGTTTTGAACATATGGTTATTGTCTATCCATTCATGCCCTTGTTTGCAATTATGGAGTAGTCTAGCATGTCATTTTGGTGCTCTACTTTTGCTTCAAAATGTTTCCTGGCAGATTGTTTACATGTTATTCAATTTGGCCAAGCTTGCTATAGTTGATCCTTGCATGCTATGGACTTGTTCTTGACTTGGTTTGTTTCACAAACATGTCTTCTTGATGATGCTATGCTTATCTTGTCATGCAATGACTTGTGGTGAGTGAATCGAGCTTGTTAAGTAGTGTACTTGCTGTTGCTGTTTTGCTAGGCTGAATCTGTTATTTCGTGATGCTATATAAACATGTTGCTACTAATCATTTTATGCATAATCTGGAGATGTTATATAAACATGTTTTGATCTACATGTCATGCTCTATCCATACATGCCCCTGGTTACATTTATAGGTTGCTTTAGCTTGTTGTAATCTTGCTCTAAATTTGCTTCATAATGTTGCTGTCAGCCTGTTTACATTAAGTTCAGTTGTTTCCATGTGTTTTCCTAGTGATCCATGAACCCTATGAACTTTCTCTTGCCATGCTTAGCTTCATAAACATGCCTTCTTACTGTTGGTTGCCTTGCCATGCCATGTATTGCTCTGTGGTGAGTGATTCAAGCTCACCAACATGCCTACTTATTGTTGTTTCTGCCATGTTTGAATCTATAATATAACTTGCCATGTTTACATGGGTGCCATCATATTTTCTGTGCCTTTTTGGCTCATGGTCAGTAAGGGACTTTTGGTCTATGCATTTAGTAGATTCATGCCATGCCTTTTTTTTCCATGATAAGCTCCTGTAACATGTTGTTTGATAGCTCTAAACATTGCAACCTGACGTTATTTCTGCAAAGTCTGAAACTGTTATTATTTGCAATCTTTCCATGTCATTTTGAGCATGTTCTAGTAGTTTCTGGAGATAGCTCAGTGTTCATGTTTTGTTGTGCTTTACCTGTACATCATGCTCATGCCTTTTGTTCTTATGGTGGGGTGTTGTAGCATGTTGTTTTGATGCTTGTAAGATGCCTAGTTGCTGTTGTGGACAGATTGTTGTCATGACTTGTATAGAGTGTATGTGTTGCACCGTTGCTCCGTTTTGAGTGTGCTTTATATGAAACTAGCTTGATTTTGGATGTAGCTTCATATTATCATGTTGCATCCTTGTTTTGGTGTGTTTTGCTTGATGTTTATGTGCATTTTCAATCAATGCCATGCTTAACTTGTTTTGCTCATATCTTCTAGGCCGTAGCTCCGAATCTAATGAACTTTATATGTAACTTGACTAGAATCTCGTGTAGATCATCTTGGTGAATCTTAACTTGCTGTTTAACAACTTGAACATAATGTTTATTCAGATCTGGGCCAATTTCGAAATTTGCATATGAAGACTTACCGGAGTTGTTATATGTTGTTTCCGGCCTCATTTAAACTTGCCTTGATGTGTTGTTTTTGTTTGCATCGTCTCTTGCCGTGAGTAGCTTCATGTAGCTTTGCCATGCATCATGCTTGTTGTGCATCATGTCTTGTTCATGTGTGGTGTGTTTACCATGTTGTGTGCTTCTTCTCGATAGTTCCCGTTTCGTTGCGATCGTGAGGATGCGTTCGTCTACGTGTGGTTCGTCTTCGTGGCTTCATCTTCTTCATGGACTCGTTCTTCTTCCTTGCGGGATTTCAGGCAAGATGACCGCTACCCTGGATCTCACCACTATCATTGCTATGCTAGTTGCTTCGTTCTATCGCTATGCTGCGTTACCTATCATTTGCTCTTCAAGCCTCCCAAATTGCCATGTACCTTTAACCTTTGACACGCTTCCTAGCAAACCATTGCTTGGCTATGTTACCGCTTTGCTCAGCCCCTCTTATAGCGTTGCTAGCTGCAGGTGAAGTTGAAGATTGCTCCATGGTGGACAGGGTTCATGTTGGGATATCACAATATCTCTTATATTATTAATGCATCTATATATTTGGTAAAGGGTGGAAGGCTCGGCCTTATGCCTGGTGTTTTGTTCCACTCTTGCCGCCCTAGTTTCCGTCATACCGGTGTTATGTTCCCGGATTTTGCGTTCCTAACCCGGTCGGGTGATTTATGGGACCCCCCTGACAGTTCGCTTTGAATAAAACTTGTCCAGCAAGGCCCAACCTTGGTTTTACCATTTGCCTCACCTAGCCCTTTTTCCCTTGGGTTTCCGGAGCCCGAGGGTCATCTTTATTTACCCACCCGGGCCAGTGCTCGTCGTGAGTGTTGGTCCAAACCGTCAGCCGCCGGTGGCCACCAGGGGCAACTCTGGGCTCGCCTACTGGAAGTTTGGACAATCCGGTGTGCCCTGAGAACGAGATATGTGCAGCTCCTATCAGGATTTGTCGGCACATCCGGGTGGCTTTGCTGGTCTTGTTTTACCATTGTCAAAATGTCTTGTAAACCGGGATTCTGAGACTGATCGGGTCTTCCTGGGAGAAGGAATATCCTTCGTTGATCGCGAGAGCTTATCATGGGCTAAGTTGGGACACCCCTGCAACGTATAAACTTTCGAGAGCCGTGCCCGCAGTTATGTGGCAGATGGGAATTTGTTAATGTCCGGTTGTAGATAACTTGACACCTGATCCGAATTAAAACGCATCAACCGCGTGTGTAGCCGTGATGTTCTCTTCTCGGCGGAGTCCGGGAAGTGAACACGGTTTCTGTGTTATGATTGGCGTAAGTAGGAGTTCAGGATCACTTCTTGATCATTGCTAGCTTCACGACCGTTCCGCTTGCTCTCTTCTCGCTCTTATTTGCGTTGGTTAGCCACCATATATGCCTAGTCGCTGCTGCAACCTCACCACTTTACCCTTCCCTTTCCCATTATGCTTTGCTAGTCTTGATACCCATGGTAATGGGATTGTTGAGTCCTCGTGGCTCACAGATTACTACAACAATAGTTGCAGGTATAGGTTATGCGATGATCATGACGCGAGAGCGGTGTTTGCTTGTTTGTAGTTCTTCTTCTGCTTCTTCTTCGATCAGGGGATAGGTTCCAGGTCGGCAGTCTGGGCTAGCAGAGTGGATGTCGTTTGAGCTTCTGTTTGTGTTTCATCCGTAGTCGGATGTTGTTCTTGTATGTTGTATTCATGTATTCATGTGGCATTGTATGCCTTTTGTATGTATCCTCATCTATTTTGTAATGTTGATGTAATGATATCCACCTTGCAAAATCGTCTTCAAGATGCGCTTCTATCCTTGGTGGGACCTTCGAGTTACTTTAGGATAGGGTCGCATCTTGGGCGTGACAGTTGAGGAGCTCGACTCCGTACTCTGGGGGCTGCGGACCACGCTGAATCGCACCACCGGATACACACCATTTTTTATGGTGTACGATGCAGAAGCAGTACTACCCTACGACATAATACATGATTCGCCTCGCGTGCGCATGTACGAAGAGAAGGAAGCCAAGTTAGATCTAGATGCCCTAGAGGAGGCGCGCAACGTCGCAAAAGCCCGTTCCGCATTCTATCAGCAGCAAGCTCGATGATACCAAAGCAGAGAAGTGCGGGCCAAAACTTATAATATTGGCGAACTCGTTCTACGCCTACCAGAGAAGAAGAAGGACAAGCTCAAACCTAAGTGGGAGGGTCCCTTCGTTATTGATAAAGTTCTCACCGGAGGAGCGTACCGCCTACGTAATGCATCCGATAATAGACTCGAGCCAAACCCATGGAATGTGGCCAGACTCTGGAGATTCTACGCCTAGCGCCGAACTCCGTGTTCATCTCCTTACCCTCTCCTTTTTAATTACGTTCCTCCACCTTTTTCCTTTCTCTCCCTTTTTCCTTCTTCACACAAAGTACTCAATACAGTGCAGATGCTCGGATCACTCCGGCCGCACTATGTGTGTAAGCTATACCTGGGGGCTTCATATACGGAAGCTAAATATAATTGCTTTCATGGCTTCTAGCCTATCACATATGCATTCTTTCTTCATATGTGCCTTTTCTTCACCATTATATGCATCGATATGACTTAAGATGTGGCCATGTTGGGTTGCCTGGCTCTTGTGTTTATGCCCTACGTTCCCGTTAATTCGGCAAGGGCATAAGGGGAGCACCTCTGCGAATGTTACTGCCGGTTCAGCCGGATGTGTACCTCAGACTGGGTGAAGCCGAAAGCTAGCGTTCTTAAGGGAATATTCGGTTGGTGAACAAAAGATGTTTTTCGTTTATTACAATATGAATCCCCAGATTTTTTGCATCCTACGTATCTGTTCGCAGTCCGGACATGTACATGATGCATGCCTACAGAGGGAAAGGAACCCCTAACGGAACTATTCTCCCTGGAAGATGTTTCTTACTATCCATGTAATATAACATAACTAGTCGGGTACTTGTCTGTTCAAGCACTTATGACCCCTACGTCTGGTTTCCATGCATACCCCGGTTCTGTATAACTGAGCGGGTTTTCGGATACACCCCGGACTGTCGGATCCGGGGGCTGAAGCGAAAAGGTCTGCCATGACAAATGATTTTAATCCGGCTAGGGACTACATATGCCCATTGAATTACATAGTCACTTGGACCGACTATATTGTTCCTCTATACCATCCAACAGGCTATCTAGCTTACAATCCTGTTGGGAATACTTTGCAGCTAACGCTACGTGGTCATACACCAGACTCACGGAAATTTCTTGCCCATCTGGTCCCGCTGGTCCGACTTCGGCCATATGGTTCGGGTCAAGCTTGGTGTAGCGCGTCTTCACCATAGCCCAGGCTTCTCTTGCACCTTGTCGACGGGCTGATACCTGCCACAATCGGAAGCGCCGCTGTGCTCCTTGGAGCATATCCACGAGCTCCCCCATGCCTTTTTGCAGGAGGCTTGATGGCCACAAGGCCTGGGCAATACCCTGCATCACCTGCCGAGCTCGCTCGTGGAGCTGTGAGAGGTCTTGCAGCAAATCGCCTGCAGACACGGGCATCTCTTCTTCAGGGCGGCCCGTCAGCATACCTACAGAATAAAAATTCGTTCACTATGCTTCCTCGCCGAGCTGTAATACAGTTCATCTAGACACTTACCATAAATGTCGCGACGAAGCCTTTTGTTCTCCTTCACGGAGTCCGCCAGCTGAGTGCGAACATCTTTTAATTCGACGCCCAACCAGATATTGGCATCTAGAAGATTGTTCTTCTCCTGCCTAACTTGCGTAAGAACACGCTCGCCAGCTTTTAGCTGCCTTTGGAGATGTGACTCGTTAGCTCTTATGACCTCCGGATTCACCACAGGATTGTCTGCATAATTCTCTATTAGACTCATCATACAAAGCCACTTACTAACTGGTACATTTCTGTACAATTGAGACAAATGTTACCAGATGAGGCCTTCTGGGATTCCTAGCTGGGCCTTGCACTCCTCCAGCTCTCGAGACAATTGATCTTTCTTATCTACAAGGACCTGTGCATAAATTGATCCTTAAAACAGTTGTTCCAACCTTTTCAAGTCTCAGGGGCTACTGCTATATATGCTTATTAAATTTTCATACCCGTATATCTTTGGCATACTGGTCCGTCGCTCGGGCAAGCCCTCCTTGAGCAGCTCGGATGTATGTGTTTCAAGAATTGAAAGCATTAAATGCCTCTTCGCAAAAGATGTTGTTGCAAAGTACGGCCCGTCGGCACCAGTGATTCATGGCGCTCTCTACTTTGGAATTCGTGGCAGAGAGCATATCCGCATCCACTATCGGAGGACAATTCGGCATCGGCCCCGCGTCCGCCTCCTCTCTCGAAGCCGGTTCTAGAATCCGGCTAGTGGAGGCGTGATTGGCAGGATCTTCGGATATAGTCCGGCTACTCCTCTTTCTGCCAGGACACGAAGGACGCTATTACATTTCAAACACAATAATCACAGAGCAGGTTTTTACCATACCTCTGTAGCGGCATTTCGGCCCTAACCGCCTTCCTCTTAAGTTTGCCCGATCCGGACGCCCTTTGCCAACGAGTCCCCAGGGGCTCGGCGCCGCGCTCTGACTGTCGTCTCTGCAAAAATACGACACTTCAGGTGTAAGGCATGGCATCAGAAAGGAGTCCTCTTCGGAGGATAGGGTTTTTTGGCTTGGCTTACACGCGATATAGGTAGCAGTCCGGGATAGTCGGCGATAATAGCCACTGAGGCACCATCACATCTTGCCTGATAAAATATCCCATTGACGAGCTCCACAGTAATATCCGGATCTTCTTCGAGTCCTGGATCGAAGGCCCTTCCGGGGTCCTCTGGCTGCGGGGAGGGGCTGGAGATTCGTTCTACGGCCCTCCTCAGTTCCTTCTCGAAAACATTGAGGTAAATAATCTTAACAAAGAAAGCCAGAATGAGTGAAGCGGGGGGAAGAGTGATGACTTACCCAGCTTGGGGGGTTGTACATAGAAAACCCATCCCGCGGTTTAATATGAAGGAATTCTTATTCTTCTCCTTTATACAAATCAGACAATATCCTCGCCAGAGCAGTGGCGGAGTCCGGACCCTTATGACCAAAGCGGAAAACCCTAGCAGTAGCGCGTGTTTTGTGCCTACTAGTAGCGCGGAATGCTGCGCTACTAATAAGACGCTACATCTATTGCTTAGCAGTAACGCGTGCCATCACGCGCTACTGCTAGTACAAATAGCTGCAGCGCTTGTTCAGTACCGCGCTACTGCTAAGTTATCTACTTGCAGCGTGTTTCCTTTCCATCGCTACTAGTATTTTTTTAATATTTTTTTATTTTTAGTGTATTTATGCGCCATCATACAAATATTGGTACAATAGCAGCTGTTATGAGGTTTACATCATTATGTCCATAACAGTGTATTAAATGAAGGTGGATTAGGTTCAAGTGGAGGCAATATGTGGTGCATGTCAAAAGTATACTACTAATCCAAACTTGATCTACTTTGGATTAGTAGTACTTTCGATGTGCACCACATGTTGCCTCCACTTGAATCTAATCCGCCAGCACAAGATATTTAATCATCATCATGGTCATTACCACCAACATTATTTATTTAAGCACCACTAACACTAGCTAATAATAATCATCATAGTCATTACCACCAACACTAGCTATTTTATCATCATAGTAATAGTGTAGCACATCATCATCCTGAAACTCATTTCTAGCCAGCTACTCACTCCTGCTACTCACTCCTGCTGCTCTCTCTTAGGTAAAAGAACATAAAACATGTGTAGCTCTCCTCCTTGATCAAGTTGGAGCATGCAGATGAACCTGTCTCCTAATCGTAGAAGGCGCCTCTGGTTGCTGCTCCCTAGTACTTCTCTGCGCTCCCCCAACACATATTTGGTCCAGTCTTGCACTATTAAGCATCCGTCGCTAATCTTGAATGCACTAAAGTAAGCTGTAGGATATCTTGGCCGTAAGTTGATAATACTCATGATACCTTTAGTCTCGATCCCATAAGGCACAACATTCATCGGGAGTCCCTGTTGAAGAACATCGTATGGTAACATACTTAGCAATGAAGTTTAGCTTCAAAAATAATGTATGGAAAAGATGCAATGAGGATAAAAAGTAAAAATCTTACCATCCTTCCTAAATGGATGTGACCGTAGTTCATTACGAACACTATTGGTCGCACATTTTCAGTACTAAGATTTCTAAATGCAGGAAGAAAATTTGTCTTGACAGTATCAAGATCCTCAAGCCATGAAACATAATGACTGAGCTCCTCGCAGTTGAGTTCAGCCCCAGGACAGTATACGGTCCTGTCTACCAAGCGCTGGACATGTTTGCTTGCACGGAAATAAGCTGACAATACAAATTAGTTGTCAACTATTTTTGAATAAACAATATCAAAGACATAAATATGGTTGAGAAACTTACATAATGGTATAACTGGAGGCATTTGCACATTGACCCAGATGTCGGTATTACCTTCAATATCATCTTCCGGACGAATATCAAAGGTGATAACCATATCAGGCTCAAATGCATAAGTCTTGCATAGTGCTCGCCATGTTTTGCATCCAAAATAGGTGTAGTCGTCTGAATTGTATAACTTCGCATGGAAAATATAACCATGCTCGGTCTTCAAGTAAACTTTCTTTTCCTCCATACTATGACTGAAACCTATCTTATCCAATACAAAAACTCTTGCATGGCAGGGGATACGCTAGTAGAATAGTAAAAAAATATAAGTTGAAGCAAATGAAGCAGATGTCATGCTTAATTACGAAAAAAGACTTGTCGTTGTGACTTACTGTATCCACTTCGAAGTTCTCGTCCAGCTTGATGCTGAAGCGCCTATCATCATCTAGGAAGATTCCGTCGCACAGGCCGCGCTCGTCTTCGCAGTATTTGCAAATACCGAAATCCTTCTCGTCGTCAGACATTTCCTATGTTCATAGTTAAAACATTAATTGAAAATCGATCGAAGACAACTACCAAGATACTCAACACACAAATCCGGGGCACTCGATATTTCCTACATATTCTAGCACAAGTCATGCCAAAATTCACGGAAAAATCCGGCATGACCTTTGCTAAAATAGGACATATCGAGCGCCTGAAATTTGCCGGAACGGAAATGAATCAACACTCCGGCAAAACATAGGCCACTCGAAGGTATAACCTGCAAACATGACCGGCCACTTGGATATTGAGCAACACAAGATATACATTTCAAAATATCTTATAGGACTCAAATTAGCATGCATTCAATAAGCAAAAGTAGATCATCTCATGCGTCAGTACATCGTCGAATATTATCACTAATACATCACGAATAGTGTCATACATATAACATCACTAATACAACTAAAACTCTAGCACACGACGGGTATCGGCGCGGGCGGTGGACACCCACAGAGAAGGCACCATCACGGGATCATAGCTCCAGTGAGATCCCCGGAGAACCTGCCAGGTATTGGAGAACGGCCTGTGCTCCAACGCAAACAAGTAGCGACGGACGTGTGCATCCTCCTCACTGACACGGTGACGCACCACCTCCGCGGAGTCCTTGAGCCTCTGGATCGTCACTGGCCCACGCGACCGCCACCAAACAAGGTTCGGGTCAACGACAGGCTGGCTCCTCACCAACCTGCGCCCCCCGGTAGGTAGCGCCTCCCAGTACCACCCCGGCGGAGCCCAGTCCCGGACATGGCCGATCTGGTCAAGCAGGTGTCGTCCTCCGCCGACTCGACGACGAGGATGCGGGATAGGCATCGTCCACGTCGAGGTGGGAAAAATTGCTTTAACTAAAAAATAGAAACAAGTTCTTACTAACTAGTTCTATTAATTCAACTAGTTCTTACTAAAAATAATACTATAAATAAAAATATTCTAGTACCTAATTAGTACCTAATTCTTACTAACTAATTAGTACCTAGGAACTACTGCCCTAATTACCATCTAAGTAATTAACTAACTAGCACTAAAAATAGCCTAGGGTTCATACTAACTAGCACTAAATACCTAGGGTTCATACTAAGCAGAGAAGAGGGATGAGAAGGGGAGAGAGGGATCGGAAGGGGAGAGTGCTTACAGAGGGCGGGGAGAGAGATGGGGTCGGGGGAGACGGCGGCACCGAGGCGTGGCGAGGCGGCCGGGTCGGGGGAGACGGCGGCGAGGCGGGGTCGGGGGAGACGGCGGCGAGGTGGGGTCGGGGGAGACGGCGGCGAGGCGGGGTCGGGGGAGACGGCGGCGAGGCGGGGTCGGGGGAGACGGCGGCATCGAGGCGCGGCGAGGTGGGGTCGGGGGAGACGGCGGCAAGGCAGGGTCGGGGGAGACGGCGGTGGCGAGGCGGGGTCGGGAATTGGGGGAGGAAGCAGAGGAGAGGGAATCAGGTCGCGCGGGGTGTTAGGTGAAAATAGCTTTAACTGTAGCGTGGGAAGGAAAAACGCGCTGCTGCTAAAATCCATAGTAGTAGCGCTGTCCGTAGAAGGGCGCTACTACTATACCTAGCACGCCGGGAACAGTGTGGCAATCATAGTAGTAGCGCTTTCTGTAGGGACAGTGCTACTGCTAATCTGCTAACTGTAGCGTGGTTCTGCCGAACGCGCTACTGCAAAGTAGTAGTAGCGCCTCATTTTAACAAGCGCTACTGGTAACATTCTGTGTACAAGGTTTTCCCTAGTAGTGTGGTACATTTCTGTACAATTGAGACAAATGTTACCAGATGAGGCCTTCTGGGATTCCTAGCTGGGCCTTGCACTCCTCCAGCTCCCGAGACAATTGATCTTTCTTATCTACAAGGACCTGTGCATAAATTGATCCTTAAAACAGTTGTTCCAACCTTTTCAAGTCTCAGGGGCTACTGCTATATATGCTTATTAAATTTTCATACCCGTATATCTTTGGCATACTGGTCCGTCGCTCGGGCAAGCCCTCCTTGAGCAGCTCGGATGTATGTGTCTCAAGAATTGAAAGCATTAAATGCCTCTTCGCAAAAGATGTTGTTGCAAAGTACGGCCCGTCGGCACCAGTGATTCATGGTGCTCTCTACTTTGGAATTCGTGGCAGAGAGCATATCCGCATCCACTGTCGGAGGACAATTCGGCATCGGCCCCGCGTCCGCCTCCTCTCTCGAAGCTGGTTCTAGAATCCGGCTAGTGGAGGCGTGATTGGCAGGATCTCCGGATATAGTCCGGCTACTCCTCTTTCTGCCAGGACATGAAGGACGCTATTACATTTCAAACACAATAATCATAGAGCAGGTTTTTACCATACCTCTGTAGCGGCGTTTTGGCCCTAACCGCCTTCCTCTTAAGTTTGCCCGATCCGGACGCCCTTTGCCGACGAGTCCCCAGGGGCTCGGCGCCGCGCTCTGACTGTCGTCTCTGCAAAAATACGACACTTCAGGTGTAAGGCATGGCATCAGAAAGGAGTCCTCTTCGGAGGATAGGGTTTTTTGGCTTGGCTTACACGCGATATAGGTAGCAGTCCGGGATAGTCGGCGATAATAGCCACTGAGGCGCCATCACATCTTGCCTGATAAAATATCCCATTGACGAGCTCCACAGTAATATCCGGATCTTCTTCGAGTCCTGGATCGAAGGCCCTTCCGGGGTCCTCTGGCTGCGGGGAGGGGCTGGAGATTCATTCTACGGCCCTCCTCAGTTCCTTCTCGAAAACATTGAGGTAAATAATCTTAACAAAGAACGCCAGAATGAGTGAAGCGGGGGGAAGAGTGATGACTTACCCAGCTTGGGGGGTTGTACATAGAAAACCCATCCCGCGGTTTAATATGAAGGAATTCTTATTCTTCTCCTTTATACAAATCAGACAATATCCTCGCCAGAGCAGTGGCGGAGTCCGGACCCTTATGACCAAAGCGGGTGGCATCATCTTCCCTATTGTAGTGCCACATGGGCTTCCCCCGATATTGAAGCAGCTGCACTCCCCGCATTATGCATATTGCCATAACCTCGACTATTGTCAACCATGATTTGGCCAGTAACTTTATCCTGCTCATCAGGAAGTGTATTTCTCTGGTATCCTCCTATTGGGGGCCCCGAGGGCACCAACTTCGGTGGAGCATTATTGAACTCAGGGAGACCTGTCCAGACTGGATCCGGAAGGGGAACGTCATCGACATAAAACCACTCCGAGGGCCAGTTCTCCGGTGCCTTCTTGGGAGTGCCAGACAGGTATCCGGTCTCGGCGACGTGCCATACTTCGGCTCCGCCCACTTGACATATGGATTCCCCCTGGTTGCAGGGGACGAGGCAGAACAACTTCTTCGATAACCCGAATTGAGCCTCGCGATCCAGAAATAATTCACAAAGGGCGACGTATCCTGCTATGTGCAACACGGAGGCTGGGGTGAAGTTGTGCAACTGGAGGCCATAGAACTCCAGGAGCCTGCAAAGGAACGGGTGGATTGGAAACTTGACGCCTCTCAGCACATTCAGGATGAGGCATATTTGCTTCCCCGGGGATAGATTAGGAGATCTCTCCGCTTGCTCCCCGCCATTATAGGTGGCTAGTCTGGCTCGGACGGGGACCATGAACGCTGGTGGAAGAAACCCTTGGTTTTGCAGCTCTATTAAGTGGCTTTGAGGAATTGAGCACTCTTCCCAGTTGTCGGGCTTGGAGCGAGGTGAACGAGAAGAAGAGCTACGGCGACCGGCCATGTTGGAATGGTTTTTTCCAAGCGCTCCGTTGGATGCTTGCTCGAAGGAAGAGGGTGAGGTTTGGATATGAGAATCCCCGTCCCTTCAAATAGACGGTTTTGCCTGCCGGACCGGGGGTGGCAAATGCAAAAATGCCTCAACTCCTCGCATTCACTCAACACGTGGAGATGGTCATTATTGAAGCACAGAAGCCGCGGAGTACAACATTGATGGGAAGCCGGACGCTGTTCGTTGCGACAGGTACTTTGGAGTATTTGAAGATGGAACCCGCCTTGCAATGCCGAAGGCGAACTGCACGCCGGACTCATCGTCATTGAAGCCTGGTTCAGGGGCTACTAAGGGAGTCCTGGATTAGGGGGTATCCGGACAGTCGGACTATATACTTTGTCCGGACTATTGGAGCATAAAGATACAAGACTCAAGACTCCGTCCCGTGTCTGGATGGGACTCTCTTTTGCGTGGAAGACAAGCTTCGCGATCCGGATATTATATTTCCTTCTTTGTAACCGACTCCATGTAAACCCTAGCCCTCTCCGGTGTCTATATAAACCGGAGAGTTTAGTCCTTAGAGACAGTATCATAATCATCATAGGCTAGCTTCTAGGGTTTAGCCTCTACGATCTCGTGGTAGATCAACTCTTGTAACACCCATATCATAAATATCAATCAAGCAGGAAGTAGGGTTTTACCTCCAATGATAGGGCCCGAACCTAGGTAAACATTGTGTCCCTTGCCTCCTGTTACCATCAGCCTTAGACGTACAGATCGGGACCCCCTACCCGAGATCCGCCGGTTTTGACACCGACAGAGATCTCCTCCGATGACGAAGATTCATCCTCGAGCGAGAGTGACAAGGAAGACAGCGACAGCGACGACGAAGGCGTCAGGCGGGAGGATGATGGGTCCGACTAGGCGCCGGACTCACCGTCGCTGGGCGGTGCTGGCAGCAGCAGCATCTACCCCTGGCCCTTCTTCCGGCAAAGCGATTTGCTGGGGCGGAGCCATCTCCTTGAACTTCTCGGGGTCATCTCCTTGGGCGGCTGGCGTAGGAGGGCCGGAGAAGACGAAGAAGGCGGGTGGCGGGCCGTCAAGTCAGAGTACGATGGCACCGACGCCTTCGTAGCCTATTGCCAGCCCGCTGCCTCATCTTCCAGCTCTTCTCCCGATGCCATCATCATCAGCCCTCTTCTGGATGGCCGCCAAGACATTCTCTTGGTGTCTTCTGCTTCTCGTACCTTGCAAAAGCGCTCATTTTTCCCTTCTGTCATCTTGTTCCATTTCTTGGGGAGAGGGACAAGAAAGGGATTACGGGCACCTTATCGTTTTTTACTTTGTAAGCCCATGGGCCTTAGTCAAATATAGAACTTGTAATCCCCTTGCCAATGTTTACATTCCGTACGAACTGTACGTGTATGGGATGTTTTAATTGAAAAGGGTGCTTGTCGGGTTCTTTGTGCATGAGCGAGGCCCATGCCAAGGAATGAAATCCTTAATATTCTTAAGATAAACACTACCGCCCGGCAACAGGCCTTACCATT
Organism: Triticum aestivum; assembly: GCF_018294505.1. Lineage (NCBI taxonomy): Eukaryota > Viridiplantae > Streptophyta > Magnoliopsida > Poales > Poaceae > Triticum > Triticum aestivum. The sequence continues at coordinate 203,217,307 of NC_057801.1, read as the reverse complement.
CCCCACTTCACGCACCCATACTCACGCTCTTGGCAGAGACAAAGGAGAAGTAAGGTCAGGCCCTATGCTTGCTTCCTTGTTGCAGCGACTACAACCGAGTTCCGATCCAGAAAAAAGTCCTTGGATACAGGAAAAAGGGGAGCACGGCAGCCTAGGAATAAAACGAGGCTTCATACGTCCCAATTAAATATGGGAATGCACAACAGGGGATGAAAAACTTATCTGAATCTGCAGCCCACCCCCGGCAGCCCTGGCTTGCCGGTGTTGGACCCTTGTGTTTGCAGCCCCCGGCAACTTTGGTTTGCCGGGACCAGAGCGCCAACTTGTTCTCTTTCTTCCAAGCAGCTCAGCAGAAATGCCCACATATCCTGTGAATCAAAGAGGATGGAAAGGAACAGAGAGACGCAGACTCGACCTCTATGCTAGGGGTTAGTCGCTGCTAAGCACTATCAAAACCTAACCAAGCAACAGACTCATCCTAGAATGCATGCTATAACTTAGGGCACCAGCGCTTCATTTATTTATGGACAAGGTCTGTGCCTGGCTCTGTATAGAGGGTTACATGCCTTGCCTGCAAGGCTCATACAAAAGGTGGCTTGCCGGGGGGCCCGGCAAGCCGCGCCTCATGGGTAAAACATGCGAAGATGTTTGATGTTCCAGGACTTGCTCACCGGAATGGCATCTTTGGTCTCCAAGCGAACTGCGCCGGGCCTGGTGACTCGTATTACCCGATAAGGGCCTTCCCACTTCGGCGTCAACTTGTTGGAATTCTTGGCCGATTGAACGCGCCGAAGAACAAGGTCGCCTTCCTCAAAGCTTCAGGCATGAACCTTGCAGCTATGGTAGTGGCGCAAGGCTTGCTGGTAGCGTGCCGCTCTCACAACCGCCCAAAGACGATCTTCCTCAAGGAGCGTTGCGTCATCTTGCCGCAATCGCTCTTGCTCAACCTTGTCATAAGCGAGCAATCGAGGTGACTCATATATGAGTTCTGTGGGGACAATTGCCTCTGCCCCGTATACCAAGGCAACGGGTGTCTGGCCGGTGGCTTGATTTGGTGCCGTCCTGATCGACCAAAGAGCCACTGGCAATTCATCAATCCAGCACCTTCCACTCTTGTGCAGCCTATCAAAAGTCTTCGTCCTTAGGCCTCGCAATACTTCAACATTTGCTCTCTTCGCTTGGCCATTGCTTCATGGGTGTGCCACAGAAGCAAAACATACCTTGCTGCCGAGATCCTCGATGTATTTCATGAAGGTGTGGCTTGTGAACTGTGTGCCATTGTCGGTGATGACCCTGTTGGGTACACCAAAATGACAAACTAGCCCCTTGAAGAACTTGATGGTCGACTGCGTTGTCACCTTCCTCACTGCTTCCACCTTAGGCCACTTTGTGAACTTGTCAATTGCAACACACAAGTACTCAAAGCCCCCGACGGCGCAGGGGAAAGGATCAAGTATGTCGAGCCCCCAGACCGAGAATGGCCAGGAGAGAGGGATGGTTTGAAGGGCTTGAGCTGGATGATGAAGCTTCTTTGAATGGAACTGACATGCTTCACACTTGGTTACTAGTGTTGCTGCATCTTGGAGGGCAGTGGGCCAGAAGAAACCTTGCCGGAAAGCCTTGCTGGCAAGGGCCCTTGACCCTATGTGGGAGCCACATATGCCTCCATGTATCTCTGCCAACAGTTCCAGTCCTTCATCCCGGGGAATGCATTTCAACTTCACAATGTTTGGTATTTTTTTGTACAGAACATTATCAACGAACTGATACAGGGTAGACCGACGGGCTACTTTCTCTGCTTCTTCCTGCTCCTCAGGAAGTTCCCCTGTCTGATGGAATCGAACGGTATGCTGTGCCCATGCCGGAGCCTGACGCTCGACGACAAGGACTAAAGGCATCTCCTCCGCTATGGGAGCGGTCGTCTCTACGGCCAGGGTTTGATGCCCTGCCGGAGTCGGTTGCCCCATGGCAGGCTCAACATCCATGGCAACGTCTTTGCCGGCGGCTCCAGGGAGCTCAGTGGGAAATTACTTGTCGGGGCCTGATTTCCTCCACTTGTTCTGCTCTGTTGATGGTTCTACGGATGGTTGAGTCAGCCGAAGCACAAAGGTACCTGGTTCAACAGGTAGTTTGAAGGCAGTGTGCTTCGACAGGTAGTCGGCAATGTTGTTCTCCACTCGGGGAACGTGCTCTGCCTATATAACGTCAAAATGCTCCTCCAGCTTACTCACTTCATCCACATAGGCCTCCATCAACGGACTTTGATAATCCTTGTTAACTTTCCTGACGACAAGCTGTGAGTCACCCCTGACGATGAGCTTCTTGAACCCGAGGTCTGCCGTGATCCTGAGACCAGCTAGCAGTCCCTCGTACTTGGCAGTGTTGTTTGTAGACATCTCCCTAGGAAAGTGCATCTAGTTCACATACTTGAGGTGCTCTCCGTGGGTGCGATGAGCAGCACACCCGCACTGGCACCTGCAGCGAGAAAGCCCCATGAAAGTACATAATCCAGTTGCGACTTGTTTCCTTGTCGGGAAGAGTGGTCTCCTGGACCTCTTCATTGGGCGTCGAGGTCCATTCCGCAATAAACTCCACCAAAACTCTGCTCTGGATCATCGAGGTACTTTCAAACTTCAAACCGAAACTTGACAGCTCCAAGGCCCATTCCACAATCCTCCCCATCGCATCTGGGTTATGCAATATCCGTTGCAACGGGAGGCGTGTGACAACGGTGATCTCGTGCACTTGGAAGTAATGATGCAGCTTCCTCGAGGCCATAAGGAGGCCGAAGAGCAATTTCTGCACACTAGAGTACCTTGACCTAGCCCCCTGCAAGAGGGAGCTAACAAAGTAAATTGGGTGCTGCATCATTTTCTTCTTCTGCACCACTTCACTTGATTGCGTAGGCCCTGTCTCACTGGCATCAGACTCTGCCCGGTGCCCCGCCCTGCCGGGATCAGGTCCTACCGGGGGGAGCTTTGGCTCGTCATCCAGCAAGCCCGCCATTGCTACTATCTCTTCGTCGACCTCCCTCTGTGCCACTAGTGTAGCACTAACCACTTGATTCGTCACCGCTAGGTACAGCAGCAGCGGCTCTTGTGGTTTGGGCGCAACCAGTATCGGCGTGGTGGAGAGGTACTTTTTCAAATCTTGTAGTGCTACCTCGGCCTCTGGGGTCCACTCCATCAGGACCGCCTTTTTCAAGATTTTGAAAAAGGGAAGGGCACGCTCGGTGGACTTGGAGGTGAATCTGCTCATGACGGCAACGCAGCCAGTGAGCCGACGCACATCCTTGATCTGCTTAGGTGCTCCAATCTGCTCGATGGCCTTGATCTTGTCGGGATTCGCCTCAATCCCCCTGCGACACAAAGAACCCGAGAAGCTTGCCGGACAGAATGCCAAAAATGCACTTCTCAGGGTTCAGCTTAAGACTGATCTTGCGTAGATTTGCAAATGTCTCTTCCAAATCTTGCACAAGTGATGCCTTGTCCTTGGTCTTGACCAATATGTCATCCATATAAGCTTCCATATTTCTATGTAGCTGGGGCTCAAAACCAATTTGGACTGCTCTCGCAAAATTCGAGCCAGCACTCTTCAACCCGAAAGGCATCCATAAAAAGCAATGCGTACCACATGGGGTGATGAGTGTTGTCTTCTCTTCATCTTCCTTTGTCGTGAAGATCTGATGATATCCGGAGTAGGTGTTGAGGAAGGACAACAGGTCACACCCAGCCGTGGAGTCAGCAATCTGGTCGATGCGAGGCAATGGGAAAGGGTCTTTTGGACATGCCTTATTGATATCCGTGTAATCAATACATAGCCTCCACTTCCCATTTGCCTTGTGCACTACCACCGGATTGGCCAACCACGTCGGATGGAGCACTCCTCTTACCAAGCCTGCCGCTTCTAGCTTTCTGATCTCTTCCATGATGAACTCCTGCCTCTCCAGAGCTTGCTTCCTGACCTTCTACTTGATGGGTCGCGCATGAGGACAGACAGCAAGATGGTGCTCAATCACTTCCCTGGGAACGCCGGGGATGTTGGATGCTTGCCATGCAAACACATCGACATTCGCCTGCAGGAAAGCGATGAGCTCGCCTTCCTATTTTCTATCAAGGGTGGAGCTTATGGTGAAAGCCCCTCCCGTGTCGTCCTCCTTGACGGACACCCTCTTGGTCTCTGATGGTGCAGCTCTGGACTTCTTGCTGTTGCCGGTAGAGTTGATCAGCGCAGATCAATGCATCTTTCCTGTCGGTGGGGACGGTGATGATGGTCATCAGCCCATGCATCTTCAGTGTGTTGTATGCATAATGTGACGCCGCCATGAACTTGGCTAGTGCCAGGCGGCCGAGAATCCCATTGTAAGGCAAGGGGATCTCGGCTACGTTGAAGACAATCCTCTACGTCCTATAATTCAACTCACTTCCAAATGTCACGGGCAGCATGACCTTCCCCTTCGGCTGGCTTCTTCCCGGGTTGACCCCCTAAAACATGCATGTTTCTTCGAGGTCTCCATCAGGAATCTGCAGCCTCTTGATCATGACTGGAGAGATCAAGTTCAGACCAGCCCCTCCGTCGACTAGCATCTTCGTCACCTTGGGGTTGCATATTATTGGTGAAACCAACAACGGCAAGTGCCCGACCGCTGTTGTGCGATCAGGGTGGTCCTGGGCGTCGAAATGATAGGCGTGCTGGACCACTTCATTGGCTTCCGAGCGTCGACCGATGGCTCCACCGCCGCAATCTCATGCGCCCACTGCTTGAGCTGGCAGTGAGAGGTGTGCAGCGAGGCGCCACCATCGACGCACATGGCCTCCGTAGCTTTCTGAAACTCATGGCCGCCGGACTCGTCGTCCTCGTCATGATCATCGTCTTCCTGTTTCTTGTCGCGGCCCTGGCGGGCCTCTCTTGCTGGTTATCCTTGCCGCGGCGACCTCCTTGGTCGCCATGCTTCTTGCCGGACCCTCCGGCACCATCCTGGCCTTTCTCCTTGTCCCGCCTCTCGTACTCATCTTTTTGCTTCTCAGCAAGCAGCTCGACTTGTCGGCAGTTCTGAAGGTCGTGGCCCTTGGTGCGGTGGATCTTACAATACTTCTTGTCGGAGCATTCCGGCTTGTCAGTAGCCGCGAAGGTCCGGCAAGTGGCACACCCGGTGACATCCTTGCCGGGGTCACTTGCCTTGGCCTTCCTGGCAGCACCGGTGTCGTCGCATCCCTCGACGGCAAGCACAGTCTTACCCTTGCGCTTTCTGTTACGGCGCCGGCCCTTCTTCGTCGGGGCGGCAGTGTCGTCTGTGGAGTCGATTTCCGCACCGGCATCCTCGCCGGGGTACTTCCTCCCCTCTTCAGCTCGGGCACATCAATCGGCCAGAACATAAAGTTCGGCCATATCTTTGACCTTGTTCATCGCCAGCTCTTCATGCATCTTGCGGTTGCACACATTCTGATGGAATCCGCTGATCAGGTGGCAGGATGGACATCTAGGATGTTCTATTGCACCCGGCTGAACCTCTGGATGTACTTGCGCTGGCTTTCTCCTTTCTTCTGGGGAATGATATCCAAATCACTCGCCTGGCCATGAGCTTGATGGCCTCCAGTAAAGGCGCCAACAAACTCATGACACAGGTCCGACCAAGAAGAAATGGAATCCGCCAGCAAGTGAATCAACCATGACATAACATTGGGCTTAAGTGCCAACGGGAAGTAACTGGCAAGCACCTTGTCGCCGCGTGCCCCAGCAGCCTGCATCGCGATGGTGTAGATGCTGAGGAACTCCGATGGGTGAGTCTTGTCGTTGTACTTCTTGCCCACGTCAGGCTTGAACATGCGGTGGGAGGGCCACTAGAACTGCCGCAGCTCACGGGTAAAAGCTGGGCAACCCACCTCATAGGGTAGGCCACCATAGCCACTCGACGCTGGGTGGTCCGTTGTTGGTCCTGCCTGCTTATGTGACTGGTGTCGTGCATCGCGCCGGCACTCGATGGTGGTCCGAGCATCTTGATGGGCCTGTTCTCAAAGAACTTGGCGCTGATCGTGGTGGGTCCGTGGGTCGGACGATGCTATGGACATTTTATCACAAGTGTCATCACGATGGACCGACACCCACGGTGGCTGGCGTGGGGGAGGGGAGTGCACCGTGGCTGCATCACCCCGACCCTTCCTTCATTAGGATGCAGTGGCTCAACGGAGCGTCGGTCCATGGGCGCTGCTGGCCGCGGCACATCTCTGTTGGCAATGCCGACGAGGCTCCGGATGGTGGCTCTCCACTCATCGAGCTTCTCCGCAGCAGGAGGGAAATCAAGGAGCAACTGCGCGCGCGCGCCAAAGCTTCTGCTGGCATGGGCGGTGGTGAAAGCTGCATGGACCGTGACGTGCTCTGACCTCTAAGCATGTTAGAAGGAGCTCTATCACGGTCCTGCGGTCGTATGCCATTTTTGCCAGCGCTCCGGCGTGCATGCTGGCCTTCCTTGTCCCGCGAATGGTGCGTAGGGCTCTTCCCACGCCGGCGCCCGGGGTCACCAACGTGGTGACGTTGCTTGTCGCGCGCAACTTGAGAGGAACGCGCGGTAGGCGCTGGCGTGGGTGTCTTGGAGGTCGTCGCGCTGCCAGCAGGCTGCACGGTGATGGCTCTGGAGGGCCCCGCACCGCCTGCGGGGGGCACAACTCCATCTCTGGATCCGGCAGCGTGCAGCTCATCGTCTTGCTCACGAGTGAGGCCGCTCGCCAGGGTCTAACTGCCAGAGCGATGCGGGTGTTCGCGGGCCACGCCCAGGGTTCTGTCCACAACGGCCTCGCTCCCCGCCCGCACTGGCACGGGCAGTCCGGCTCCGGATGAGCCGATCGCTGTCGTCATCTTCCTCTTGGCAGCCACGACGATGAAGAACTATTGAACTAGCTACAGAACCAGATTCTCTCAACAGGCACCCTCTACCTGGCGCGCCAAAGATGTCAGTGGAAATGACACCTATGGGATCACGGGAATCCCTACTACGGTTGCGGGGCGCGGAGTTGTGAGAAGAGTGGGATCAATAGTCAGTCAAGCACACGGGTTGTTTACCCAGGTTCGGGCCGCGACGTGCGTAATACGCTAGTCCTGCTTTGGTGTCTATTTCGGTGTTCTTGGAGTTCTTGAGCTAGCTACGATGCGTAAATTGCTACGGGGTCTGAATCCCTCACAAGTATGACTTGGGCCTCCTATTGACACGCAAGTGCCTGCCTAGCTGGTGGGCTGGCAGCTGCATGGGAATGATGGTGGGATCTTGGCAGGCGTGGGCCTGGCTATGGCCCCACGTATGCCCTCGGAAAGGGCCTTGCCGGGGCCCCAGCAAGGGTCTTGCCGTGGCACTGCGGTCGTCCCCAGCAAGGATCTTGCCGGAGGTCTTGTGGATTTCCTTGGCAAGGATCTCGCCAAGGACCGTCATCTTCTACTCTTTGTCTTCACAAAGATCTGCATGCCACCACAGAAGTGCCTCCCGAGCCCTTGTTCCAACGGGGATGGAGGTGTTTGCAAGGTTGTCAAAATCGTGATCCTGAATCGGATCGGAGGTGTTCTCGTAGGATCGCAAATCGTAGAATCGGCATAGAATCTAAGATCCTACCTGATTCTACCAAAAAGTACGTTTTCGTAATTTCCCGTTTATTTAAAAGGTTGGATGAGTGTATATGTTACAGTTTACAACCTATTTTGAATAATTAATGCATATCCTTGTACATGAACATGTTTTCAATATAAAATTAACAAAAACAAGCCATGAAAAATAAATATCAAAATATTCTGAACCTCAAATTAAAAGTGGCATACTGACATGTCCAAAAGCAAACAAAGGGCATCCAATCCAAATTTTCGACAAGCACAAAGATTTTAACCAACTAGAAATAGAAGCCAACTTAATCAGTACAAGTCGTCTAAGTTGATATCATCGTCCTCATTCATAGGTGGTATTGTACCACTAGAACTCCCAACACAGTACGAGGAAGGTCCTGAATTGTTGCCATCAAGAACATTTTGCTCGCTGGTATTGTTGTTTTCACCATCAGCATCTTCATAAGTAGGTGCATCAAGATCTTGATCCATCCCGAGATCACCATCACCTATGAAAAATCCAAAATAATAGTCAGTAACTATGTAAAAGGAACATGGAAGAATAATAAACTTGCTTCATCAAAAGAACTTTTCATATGTGTTTCAGCCAGGCTGTTGACAATATTTTCTACATCATTTTCAATGTTACTTTCATTTTCTTTGTCCATAGCAGCTTCGTTATGAGCAATCCTCTCAAGAGAACGGATCCATTCCTTTTGTGGAGGAAGGACAGGCTCTTCTTTTTCAGTTATCCATTCATCATCAGAAGAGACATCATCAATATCATATTCCACAACCTGTCTTTGCCTTCTGCGTTGTCTGCTCATCAGTTTGGAATTGTACATGACAAAAACTAAATCATTCATCCTATCTTCGTGCAGACGATTTCTTTTCTTTGAGTGAACCTACACAAGGTTGAGAAGTTAGCATTAGTATATGTTTCATATAATATCGCCTAGACTAGAGAGTGCATGACATTGATTCTTACTTGCTCAAATGTACTCCAGTTCCGCTCACAACCTGACGAACTACAAGTTAAGCTCAGTACTCTGATTGCAAACCTCTGCAACTCAGGGCAATCATCTCCATACGAATCCCACCAATCAGCTGCCTTTTTTTTGTTCTTGTCATAATAGCCGATTGCATTCCAAATAGGCCCTTGGCACTCCTAAATGAATCAATCTGCAGATCTATCTTGACTCTTTCATCTAAATCTGGAACCATCTTTTCAAGACAAGTGTACAGGCCACGTTTTACTTCAGCCGGCTTGAAATTATCACTATAGTGGCATTGTGGATTCAAATAATATGCAGCAGCATGCAAAGGCCTATGAAGTTGTGTACGCCATCTCTCATCAATTATATTAAATATTGGATTGTAGCTGATCAAGAAAATTGAAATGGTCAAACTTAACTACAATAAGATTAAGATAGCATATCTATAAGCTGCAATTAAGAATTACTAAGTCAGTACAGTAACATACCTTTTCTTCACATTGTTAAAATTTTGCTTTATTTTATCTTTTGCACGATCCATCTCATCATAGATGAACGACATTGCTGGCTTCTCATCTGAATCCACCAATCGAAGAACTTTTATAATTGGGAGTGCAGACTTCAGACATGTGGCAACATTAGGCCAAAACCCACGGCTATCCAAAACAATTCCTTGAACGACCTTCCCTTCTGCAGAATTAAATCTACTACCCCTCCACTTTGTTGAAGTGAACATATTGATTAATGCGCCCTTGTGCTCATGCAGACAACCCAAAGTCAAATAGGCAGTAGCAAATCTTGTCACTGCTGGCCTAACTAAATCCTTCCCTCCAGTGAACTCTCTCAACCAAGAAAGAACCATTGTTCTAGAATAAATATACGTGGTGATTTTTCTGCCCTTTGTAATGGTTGTCTGATGCATCTTAATTTTCTTTTCAAAATCCTCAAGAATTAAATCAATACAATGAGCTGCACATGGAGTCCAAAATAATTTTTTCCTCTTTTCCATCAATAGCTCACCAGCTGCTTTATAGTTAGCGGCATTGTCCGTTACAATTTGAACAACATTATCTTCTCCTACTTGCTCAACAATATCATCTAACATTTCAAACACTTTGTCCGCTGTCTTGGAAATGTCAGAAGTATCGACTGAGGCGAGAAAGACAGTACCTTTGGGGCTATTCACTAAAAAGTTGCAGATGGACCTTTTCTTTTTATCTGTCCATCCATCAGACATAATTGTACATCCTGTCTTTTTCCACTCTTCTTTGTGTTCAGAGAGCAAATTCATTGTTCTCTTAACTTCCAGCTTGAGAAATTTTACCCTCACTTCATGATATGATGGAGGTTTAAAACCTTTACCAAAGTTTCCAATCATTTCAACCATCTTTATAAATTCTGGGTCCTTGACAACATTAAATGAGATAGAATTGGTATAGAAGACCCGACAAATTTGAGCACAAACCTCTTCTCTCTCTTCTTTCTTGTAAAACTGATTCACCGTTATTTGGGCTCTGCGCTTGTTAGCGAAACGATTTGTCGCAGCCTCATCTTCATTGTTATCAGCAGGAGTATTCTCCTTCAAACATGCACCCGTCTCCTCCATTTCTGTGTTAAACTTCCTCTTCTTTGCATCATTCTTCTCTGCTTGGACCCCCAGAAGTTTGAGAAACTTTTTTCGAACATCATCGGGAACTTTTTCGCAAGGCTCGACATTAAACCTTGTCCCAGCCAAGTGATGCTTCAGTCTGTAGACACCTCCACCTTTAACTAGAAGGCAATATTTGCATCTTGTTGTCCTCTTCTCAGCATCAACTTCTTCTCCATGCTCCCAGCCAGGGTCAGTCCGATTCCCACGAGCATTCCTCCTCTTAGGCTTACTACTTTCGGTTGGGACAGCAGTTGACATTTTTCCTTGTACAAATAAAAGATTTACAAGAGTTAGATAACAAGCTAGCTTATTTAATCTTCTACGTAGTTCATCAATTAGTAAATACGTACTAGTAGGTAGTAGCTAACCTGTGCAAGTGTGCCACGAATCAAGGATGTTCCCCAATCTTTGATGGTTGCTGTTTCACTAGTCGTCAATAGTGATTAAGACGAGTAAGAGGACGAGCTACCTATCTAATCTAATTATTTAATCTTGAACATGCTTCATCAGTATGTACGTACGTACATACCAGTAGTAGTAGTAGTAGCTAACCTGTGCAACGAATGAAAGATGTTACTCGATCTTTGATGGTTGCTGCTTCACTCGTCGTCGATGGAGAGCGTGCTGAAGACGATCACACGTGGAACACTGGCAGCCAACACTCGTCGAGGAAGCCGTGCGTGTTGCCGACGGCCAGCGGCCGGCGGCCTGTAGCCCTAGAAGTCGCCAGAGAGAGAAAATGGGATCGGGAGAGGAATACGAGCAGACGGCCGCCACAGATTGGGAAGGAATTTAGGATAAAATATTGAAGCTGGACCAGACTATCCACCGTACAACATGGATAGACGGCCAAGATTGAAACAAAAGTTTTAGTCGCTCAGGATCTGTACTGGCTCGCGATTCCACACGACCCCACGACTTGAAGCGCGATCCAGTAGCGACCCTACTGTATACGATCTTTTAAACGACTTGGGTCGTATTGCCTTGTGTAGAATCTCAGAATCGTAAAATTCTAAGACTAAAATCTAGATTTTGACAACCTTGGGTGTTTGGAAACCTTGGGCTCAAAGGTGGTGTGTTCTGCTGGCGTGGCATTGGGCAAGTTGCCCCGGCAAGGCTCCTGCTGAATCTGCGGAGGCTGCCCCGGCAAGGATCTTGCCGGGGAGAACCACCTCGCCTCCTTACCCCTTGCGCTTCTGGTCTTGGCGTTCCTTTGACCGTCCCGTGGCTCTGATTCCTCCCTCTGCCCTGCTTAGTGAGGTCGTGGGCGCGGCTCAGACTGCCCGTGCACTTAGTAAGGGGTACAAAGGGGAGCCCCTACTTTAGTACACCGACACAACTGTATGTCTGGTTAGGGAGGCTGAGATTCAACTCAGAAGACCGCGTCTTCACCTTATTACCCTTGAGTTAAGAACACTTACTCCTCGCCCAATCACTCTGGCAAGTCTTCAAGGGAGACTTCCAAATCTTCACAGACTTCATTCACCGACAATCCACAATGGCTCTTGGATGCTGAGAATGCGACGCCTAACCAGCTGGAGGATTCACAGTCCTCAAGTGTAATAAGTGTCCAGATCACGCGGACAGAAAGACTTCAGTGATGCCTAGCACTCTTTGGCTCTGGGTGTTTTGGGCTTTGTCCTCGTAAGGATTACTCTCTCAAATGCTTCGGAGGTGGGTTGCTCTCAAACGACAAAAGTCGTGCACTAAATCTGAGCAGCCACCAACTTATGGTGTAGGGGGTGGGCTATTTATAGCCAGGAGGCAACCCGACCTGATTTGTCCAAAATGACCCTAGGTCACTAAGGAACTGACGCGTGTCCAACGGTCAGATTTCAAACACACGCGGCAGCTTAGCTTGGGCTACAAGCAAAGCTGACCCATCCAGCTCTGGATAAGATTTGCTCTCATTGTCTTCGCTCGAAGACATATGATTTGGTTGAGCATCACTTCAGTCACTCTGACTTTGTTCACTTGGACCCCACTTAACAGTACCGTGGTTCCTATGACTCAACAAAGAAGAAAAGGAAACTACGAAACAACTATGTCTTCGCACTCCATAGTCTTCATGCGATGTCTTCTCTTGTCATGGTATTCAATGTGGATATCTTCACAGACCACCATTGTCTTCAATGTCTTCACACATTTTTAGGGGTCATCTCTGGTAGGTAAACCGAATCAATATGGGACTACTACCTGTGTTATCCTGCAATTCTCACAAACACATTAGTCCCTCTACCAGGTTTGTCATCAATACTCCAAAACCAACTAAGGGTGGCACTGGATGCACTTAAAGCAGCTCTATGACCGAGATCGCCCTTCTCATCTTCGCCCAGGTCCCCCGCCATTGCCGGAAAGATCCCACCGTGCGGGATGGTCTCCACCAATGTTCCTGGGTTTAGGACATCCAGGGCGCACTTGGGCCCATGGTAATGCTTCAATACATCGACCTATGGCGAACGATGTGGCAAGTGCACCTGTCTGAAGCCCAGACCAGCTAACTTGGCGATGGCCCTCGTTCGGCGCGTATACCGCCAAGTCTTGCTATGAGAAGCTCTTCGTGGGTGCCATCCCGGATCCAAATTGGCGACTTGTCTACAAGACCTGGGCGCCTCTCCGGATCAAGTTATTACTCTAGCTAGCCCTCCTTGACCGCTGCTGGATAGTTGTTAGACTCGAGAGACATGAGTTGCCGCATGAGGAATCTTATGTTTTATGCGACCAAGCTGAGGAGTCCATGCAACATCTCCTTGCTGACTGCCCTTTCTCTAGACAGGTTTGGTTTGACATCATCGCATGGTGCAGACTGCCCATCTAGCCCCCCCCCCCCGAACAGGGATTGCCTTTCATGGAATGGTGGGTGCGCTCAAGCGCATTCGCATCTCCCTCTATGCGGAAGGGACTGAACACCATTATCTTTTTGACGGCTTGGGAGATCTGGAAGCACCGGAACAGAGCCATCTTCGACAATATTCGCCCATCTACCAGCAGCTACCCGACCTTATTCGAGACGAGGCACGAACGTGGGCCAGGGCTAGGGCAACTGGATTTGCTAATATCATCGACACCAGTTAATTAGCCTAGCTATGTTTAAGTAGCCCCTTCTCCGCTGCTTAGGTGTACTCTATATCGCCGCTTATCATGTGCGGTCCGAGTGTAACACCAACACCTTGTACTCTTTTTCTACCTATCAATGAATGATACGCAAGCTTTGCGTATTCGCGAAAAAAGGTATATAGATCTGAAAATATACGAAGGAAAATAGACCCGAGGGCCATAGGTTTCACTAGAGGCTTCTCTCTTGAAGGCAAATAATACGGTGGGTGAACAAATTACTGTCGAGCAATTGATAGAAAAGGTCAAAGTTGTGATGATATCCAAGTCAATGATTATGAATATAGGCATCACGTCCGTGTCAAGTCGACTGACTCCTACCTGCATCTACTACTAATACTCCACACATCGACCGCTATCCAGCAATCATCTAGAGTATTAAGTTCATAAAGAATGAAGTAACACCTTAAGTAAGATGACATGATGTAGAGGGATAAACTCAAGCAATATGATGAAAACCCCATCTTTTAACCCTTGATGGCAACAATACAATACATGTCTCGCTACCCCTACTTTGTCACTGGGTGAAATCACGCAAGATTGAACCCAAAACTAAGCACCTCCCCATTGCAAGAAAAACCAATCTAGTAGGCCAAACCAAACCGATAATTCAAAGAGAAATACAAAGATATCAAATCATGCATATAAGAATTCAGAGAAGATTCAAATAATATTCATAGATAAGCTGATCATAAATCCACAATTCATCGATCTCAACAAACACACCGCAAAAGAAGATTACATCGGATAGAGCTCCAAGAACATTGAGGAGAACATGGTATTGAGAATCAAAGAGAAAGAAGAAGCCATCTAGCTACTAGCTATGGACCCGTAGGTCTGTGGTAAACTACTCACGCTTCATCAGAGGGGCAATAGGGTTGATGTAGATTCCCTCTATGATCAAATCCCCCTCCGGCAGGATGCCAGAAAAGGCCCCAAGATGGGATCCCACGGGAATAGAAGGTTACTGAGGCGGAAAAGTATTTTGGTGGACTCTTATGGTCATTTGGGAATATTTGGGAATTTATAGAGGATGAATTAGGGTTAGGAGAGCTCCGAGGGGCCCACAAGCCCTCGGGGCGCCCCTTGGGGCGCGCCTCCTGGCTTGTGGAGTCCTCGGGACTCCCCTGCCTTCAACTCCACGTTTGCTAGGTGTCTTCTGGTCCAAGAAAAAACATTGCAAAATTTTTATTCCATTTGCACTCCATTTGATATTCCTTTTCTGTAAAACTCAAAAACAAGGAAAAAACAGAAACTGGCACGAGGCTCTAGGTTAATAAGTTAGTCCCAAAAATAATATAAAATAGCGTATGTCGGCGTTCTAGGAACCAGGGTACCCAAACCTGCCTTCCTGCAGCCTGCAGCATGGCTCCATCAGCGGCTCCATCAGCGGCCTGGTACGGCCCATCCTCGGCATCAACAAGGCAAGACCCTCACGAGGGGCCAAGCCTCGCGAGGCGGACGATACCAATACCTTCGGAGGGAGGAGCCTCCTCAGGCTAGCTCCCGAGGAGCGGAGATTCCTATGCAAGCACCCACCTCTTGAGGCTTGGGTGACACAAGCCATGACGATGAAAGCCAAGCGGGCGCCAGCAAGCATAGTACATCAGGTTTTCTCTTTGGTGCTAAGAAGGCAAGCGCAGGCGCGGGGTCCCGAGGAATCACCCAAAGGTTTCCATTCCCATGCTACAAGACCAAGACCGCCAGGACGGATGTCATCGCCAAGCCCACCACAATGTCACGACCAGGAACCTTGTAGGCGAAGACCAAACTTCGTCAGGATAAGATGTACTTCTTGTCCCTCTTCAAACTTGGCCAATTAGGGATCCCTTCCCGCATTCGTTTTGGAGGAAGAGGACCAAGGCCACTATAAATATAGGCTAGCCACTACCATGGAGGGGGGGTCAGATCCTAAGATCACACCTATGCAAGAACAGACCTCCTGAGGTTGTTCTTCCCCTGTACTACTTCACCTTCAGCCCCCCGTGAGGCTAATCCACCCCAAAGTAGGAGTAGGGTCTTACATCGCAAGGTGGCCCTAACCTAGGTAAACTGCTGAGTCTCTCTTCTTCCCGTTCATCGAGCTAGGCCGTGAGAGTGACGAGTTGGTAGGCTGGAGACATTGAGTTCTTCGCACACGCCCCAGAGTTCGAACCTTTCTTGGGTATGCGGAGCCCTAAATCGGACATTTGGCATGCCAGGTAGGGGCGTGTCGAAGCCTCTTCTCCACCATTCGCTCCATCACCACCATGGTAGGAGACCCGTGAGCTCACGCTAAGCGTTGGGCCGCTTGGCCTTCCTGGGAGGCACCCTCCAGCCATGAAGCTTTCCACTCTGCGCTCCTCGCAGCCTGCACGGCCGCCGGCATCGACGGCCATCAGCGGTACAAGCCACCCCCACCCTCTCTCGCACGGTGCCGTAACTGTGCCACAGCATGGTCTCCATGCTATGTCGTGGCATCGACGCTATGCGCTCGCTGGGAGCAGGCGAACACATGAGCCGCACTCATCGTGGCACGAGAGCTGCTACAATGTAGGCTGGCAGAAGGCAGCCACGACACCTTGCTTGGATGGGTCGCTGAGCTGCTCGACACTACCTACGAGGGTGCGGCACCCTTATGCACCATTCCTAGGCCACGGACGCTGCCAGGGGCACACGGTTGCCCCGCTGCGTCCGCATGCTCTTCCTTGGGGGATCCTATAGGATCGAAAGTATGTCTAGATGGGGGGTGATTAGACTACTTGACCAAATAAAAATCTAGCCTTTTCCCAATTTTAGTTCTTGCCGGATTTTAGCAACTTAGCATAAGTCAAGCAATCACAATTACAATTCAAGCAACCATGTAAAGAGTATATAAGCAATGGAAAGTAAACCATGAAACTTGCTAGAAAGTAAAGGAAAGGGATTGGAGAATGCAAACGCAGTTGGAGACACGGATGTTTTTGTCATGGTTCCGATAGGTGATGCTATCGTACATCCACGTTGATGGAGACTTCAACCCACGAAGGGTAACGGCTGCGCGAGTCCACGGAGGGCTCCACCCATGAAGGGTCCACGAAGAAGCAACCTTGTCTATCCCACCATGGCCATCACCCACAAAGGACTTGCCTCACTAGGGTAGATCCTCATGAAGTAGGCGATCTCCTTGCCCTTACAAACTCCTTGGTTCAACTCCACAATCTTGTCGGAGGCTCCCAAGTGACACCTAACCAATCTAGGAGACACCACTCTCCAAAAGGTAATAGATGTTGTGCTTGAAATGATAGTCTCCCCAACACTCAACTCTCTCTCATAGGATTGGATTTGGTGGAAAGAAGATTTGAGTGGAAAGCAACTTGGGGAAGGCTAGAGATCAAGATTCATATGGTTGGATTGGAATATCTTGGTCTCAACACATGAGTAGGTGATTCTCTCTTAGAAAATGAGTAGTGGAAGTATAGGCATGTTCTGATGGCTTTTCCCACAAATGAGGAGAGGGTGGAGGGGTATATATATAGCCTCCACACAAAATATAACCGTTACACACAATATACCAAACTCGGTGGGACCGAATAATAAAACTTGGTCAGACCGATTTAGTACATTATGTGACCGTTAGGAATTTCGGTGGGACCGACATGTCAACTCGGTGCGACCAATATCATTAGGGATAGGGCATAACGTAATCTCGGTTTGACCGATTACACAAACTTGGTGGGACCGACTTTGGTAATTAGCTAACCAGAGAGTTGGTCAGGCAAACTCGGTGGGACTGATTCGCTCATCTCGGTTGGACCTAAATGTTACGAAAGGGAAACAGAGAGTTTACATTGCAAACTCGGTGGGACCGATCGCTCATCTCGGTTTGACCGAAACGTTATGAAGGGAAACAGAGAGTTTACAATCCCATCTCGGTGAGAACGAGATCCCTATCGGTGAGACCGAAAAGACTAGGGTTTCTGGCAGTGGCTATGTCAAGTGAACTCGGTGGCGCCGGATGTATCAAATCGGTAGGGCCGAGTCTGTTTTTTGGTTTGGGACATATGTGGATATGAGAAAGTGGTTGAGGGCTTTGGAGCATATCACCAAGCATCCTGAGAGCAAGCAAGCCATTAAGCAACACCTCATCCCCTTTTAATAGTATTGGCTTTCCTATAGACTCAATGTGATCTTGGATCACTAAAAGTAAAATGTAGAGTCTTGAACTTTGTAGCTTGAGCCAATCCTTTGTCCTTAGCATTTTGAGGGTCCACATTCATAATCCATGCCATGGCAATCATTGGACTTTCCTGAAATGTTTATCTTGAAATGGTATTAGTTCAATGAGCTATATGTTGTAGATCATTACCAAAACCACCCAGGGATAGTTGCACTTTCAATCTCCCCCTTTTGGTAATTAATGACAACATATAGATTAAAGCTTTGACAAATGATGATAAGATTGGAATACATTGTCACTTTGAGAAGTATGTGATAAGTAAGAGCTCCCCCTAAATTTGTGCATTAAATAAGATTTGCTTTGGACTGCAAATGCACAATTTGTTAGGATCATGGGTTACTCTTCCATGTCACATACATCTTGGTGGAGCGCTCAAAATGATAACAATAAAAACATGTACTCATCACCAAGCAAAGTGAATGATCATATATGAAAGTAAGAGATAATATCATTCAAGCACACATTAATGTAGCATATGATCAACCACATGATCATCCAAGTATCTCACAAAAGACATAATGTAGCAAGCAGGCATACCACAAAGTTCAACCAAATAAAAGTTCAAGAGAGACAAAAAGCAACACTCTCTCTCAAATGTTATGATCTATACATATTTCTCCCCCCTTTGGCAACAAGCTACCAAAAAGTTCAAATATGCATAGTGCTATGCATCTCTCTCAGGCTTGGTCTCCATGAGGTGGCGTAGAGATGACTCCAAGGACGAAGGCTTCTATTGATGTAGTTGCAGCTGCTGGAGTGGGTGCTGGAGGTGGTACTAAAGCTGTAGCTGCTGGTGCAGATGTGGAGGCTCTAGTATCTGGTACTGGCACTGCATCAGACCTCTAACCGCTGGGCACTCTAGTGAAAGCATCTGTAGTAGCCTTGCCTTTCTTCTCATCTACTTCCTCTTGAAGTTGCTCAACCACTGACTAAATCTCAGTAACTTTGACATCAAGATCATACAATTTCTACTCAATGATTCTCTCCAAACTCTCCTGATTTTGAGTCAGGGTGGCCAAGCCCTTCTCAATCCTCAAGGTGGATTGTGTCAGATTTAGGGTTCCGGCAGACCCTTGAGGTTCGAACACTAGTGTGCGCGCGGAGATTTCGCCCTCTACCTACCTGTTCCTCGCCGCCTCGCTAGGATCTAAGCTACGGAAGAAACAACACAAGAGACACAGAGTTTATACTGGTTCAGGCCACCATTGTGGTGTAATACCCTACTCCAGTGTGTGGTGTGGTGGATTGCCTCTTGGTCTGATGATGAACTATACAAGGAAGAACAGCCTCGCCAGGTTCTGTTCTTGGTTGGTGCTACTTGATTCTAGCTCTTGGATTCTCGATGCCTCTACCCTGGGGGTGGCTAGTCCTATTTATAGGCTAAGGCCCTGGGCCTCTCCCCAAATATTGAGCGGGAAGGGCGCCAAAAATTGGCCATTTTGAGGGGGAACATCTAGTACACTTATCCTGACTAAAGTTGGTCCTCGCCTGCCAAAGGCTCTGGTGGTGATGCCTGCTTGGGCTCCACAATGACCCCCTTCCTGCTGTTGGGCTGGTCTTGGTCTTGTTGCACCGAAACGGATGCCTTTGCTTGATGCTCTCGCCTGTGCTTGCTCCCTTTGCACCAAAGAGGAAAGGAGGACACTGCGCGGGCTGGCGCCTGACTGGCACCCTTGGTCGTCATGGCTTGCATCATGGGCACCTCGTGAGGTACCCCGCCTTGAACTCTCCGCCTCCTCGTGAGCCAGCCTGATGAGGCAGTGCCTGAGGAAGCTCCTTGTCGTCCGCCCGCGAGGCTTGGCCCCTCGCGAGGGTCTTGAGCTTGTGTTTGATGAAGATGGGTCGTGCTGGGCCCCCCTTTGACCCACGCCGCGGCCGCAGGCAGGCAAGTCTGGGGACCCCCGTTCCCAGAATGCCGACAGTAGCCCCCGGGCCCAAGGCGTGCCCGGACTTGGCCGAGCAGAGAGGCAAAAGGGCAAGTGCGAAGCACCATGGGCCCTAACAGCCTGCGGCCTTGGGCGCCGCGTGGCGGTTGATTGGACGCGGGCGTCTCCACTTCCCCATGACGCCTCGGCAACCGCCCGAATTGACAAGTCCCTGCATGCAAAGCGGGTCATGATTACCTGTGATCATGGAGGCCGGCGATTGGCCTCCTCTGGCTTTAAGTACGGCACGTCGCGTGCCCTTCTAGTCTATCCCCTCTTGCCTCTCCTTCTTCTTCATGGCTCCATCAAGGAAGTACTCGGCCACAGAGAAAGGAAAGGCCCGCCAGGTTGAGCCTGCTTCTCCCCCGCCCAAGCGCGGTCGAGGCCGCCCTCGCAAATACCCCGTGGCCTCCATGGTGGCTCCCCGTGGTCGTGGATGTGACCTCCTGCGCGGTGACGGTCGGCTGGCCGCGGTCGGGGGGCAAGCCTCGGTCGTGCGCCCCCCTAGGCCGCGCTTCCACACTGCGGAGGTGCTGCCGAAGTTTGTGGTGTGGTCGGCAGAGCCGACTAGCACCCGACTTCAGCTCCCTTGCTTCCTCCTAGGTGAGCTCCCGGCCGGCGCCTCGGGCGGCCTCTGGCTCCAAGCAGATGGCTACTGCAGCCGGGCCTCGTGGGCTTCGCTGGAGGTCTCCGCAGCCGGAAGCTTGGCCTTGACCCGCGGCTGGCAGACGTTCGCCCGCGCGCGTGGCCTGAGCCGTCGGTGCACCCTGCACTTCAAGTTCGACGGCGATGCCACCCTCTACGTGAGGGTGTTTGGGGAAGATGGTCGCCGCGCAGGGTGCTGCCTTGAAGACAACAACCGCGGCCAGGGACCCAGCCCCGACGAGGACGGAGAGGACAACGCGCGCTTGGCTTTCGGCGCCCAGGGTTCCTCAAGCTTCACTGGTTCTTCTTCGGGCAGCGACTCTTCTAGCGGCGGCCGCGGTCAGCCTCCACGCCGTCGTGCTTGCTTGGAGGGTGGTAGCGGGTCTGCCCGTCGTCGCACCTCAGTGAAGCGCGAGAGGAAGTCCGCCTGAACCCCGGAGGTGGCTCGAGTCTTCCCTGAGGGCCGGTGTAGGGTGAGCCGTGCCTGATTTGCTCTTTCTTTTCCCTTTCCCTGCGAAAAAAGACAGTAGTGTGTGGCCCCGTGGGGGCGTGTTTGGGTTACCGTTGTTAATTATCATACTGTTTCCGTTATTTCGGTCTTGTGTGTTCCGCATGCTTGCGCATAGGTAGTTCCCAGCCTCAGCCATGGGGGGTGACTGACCCAGGTCCTGTGTTCATGTCGCGGTGCCCGTGAGGCATGAACTGGAGGGGTGCTCCTGTGGTGGACCCAGGTTGCGAAACCTTTGAATGATAAGGGCAGAAAACACTCGCGAGGGAGTTCAGGCTGCTCCCTCGTGAGACCTTGCGCGAGAGAAATCGAGGTAGGAGAGCGAAAATTTGAAGAGCCACAAGGAAAAGGCAACACCTTCAATAAAACTTCAAATAAGAGTGAACAAGTCAACTGCAGAAAGCAAATGAAAAGGCCGCGTCCGGCACCTAATCTAGTCTTCGACGTCTTCTCACCAGTGCGGAGCTAAGTGCTGCCACTAGGCGTGGGAGGGAGCCCCAGGGCCTGAGGCCGGCGCTCCTGAGACTCCGGGGCGTGTACATCCCCAACTCATTATTACGTGAGAGTGTCAAGGGCGGCGAGCTTCACAGGCGTTGGCCTTCTTCACAGGCTCAGGGACTTTCTTGGGGGAAACAAGCTTCACGGGCATTGGCCCTCTTTACAAGCTCCGGGCCTTTCTTGGGGGAAACAAGCTTCACGGGCATTGGCCCTCTTCACAGGCTCCGGGCCTTTTCCAAAACGCGACAGCTTCACAGGCACTTGCCTTCTTCACAGGCTCCGGGCCTTTTCCAAAAAGATGATCTTCATAGGCATTCGCCTTCTTCACAGGCTCTGGGCCTTTCCCAAAAAGATGATCTTCACAGGCATTCACCTTCTTCACAGGCTCTGGGCCTTTCCCAAAAAGATGATCTTCACAGGCATTCGCCTTCTTCACAGGCTCTGGGCCTTTTCCAAAAAGATGATCTTCACAGGCATTCGCCTTCTTCACAGGCTCTGGCCTTTTTAGGGGTAAAACCTCCGGAGGTGCTTTATGTTCCACGCGTTCTGGACAGGTACCCCCTCCTGGGTCTCCAACCGCGCGGAGCCGGGCCTGGAAACATGAACAACCTTGAACGAGCCCTCCCACATGGGGGAGAGCTTATGCAGTCCCTCCCTGGAGAGAACCCGCCGGAGTACGAGGTCCCCTACCTCAAGAGTTCTGGGGCGGATGTTGCGGCAGTGGTATCGTCACAATGCTTGTTGGTACCTTGCCGCTTGCAGCGCGGCTTCTCGACGACGCTCCTCCCCCAGCACGAGGTCCATCCCCCGCATGGCGTCCTGCTGCGCCTCATCGAACGCCAGGACCTGCGCGGAACGACGCCTGACCTCGTGAGGGAGGACCGCTTCGGCTCCGTAGACCAGGAAGAACGGCGTCTCCCCAGTTGGCTTGGTCGCGGTTGTGCGGATGGACCACAACGCAGACTGAAGCACATCGTACCAACCTCTGCTACAGGCCTCCAGTTTCTTCTTGAATGTTCTGGTCTTGAGGCCCCTCAGGACTTCAGCGTTGGCCCGCTCGGCCTGGGCGTTGCTTCGGGGATGCGCCACCGAAGCGTAGCATATCTGCGTTCCAAGGTTAGCACAGTATGTTTTGAACAGGTTACTGGTGAACTGCGAACCGTTGTCGGTGATGATGCAGTTCGGCACCCCGAACCAGCTCACGATGCCCTTGATGAACTTGACCACAGAACCCGCAGGGATGGTGCGGACTGCCTGGACTTCAGCCCACTTGGTGAACTTGTCCATGACGACGTAGAGGTAGCGATAGCCCCCTGGCGCCCGAGGAAATGGGCCCAGGATATCCAGCCCCTAGACTGCGAACGGCCACGTGAGGGGTATGGTCTGCAGACCTCCTGCCAGCTGATGGATCTGCTTGGCATGGAATTGGCAGGCTTCGCAAGCCTTCACCAGCTCGATAGCGTCATTGAGCGTAGTAGGCCAATAGAAACCGCTGCGGAACGCCTTGCCGACGAGGGTCCGTGACGAAGAATGATGCCCACAATCTCCACCGTGTATATCTGCCAGCAGTTCCTTCCCTTGCTCCCTGGAGATGCAGCGCAGGGACACATTGTTTGGTCGTTTCCGGTAGAGCTCTCCATCCTTGATGCAGTACGCTATAGCTTGCCACGCCACACGCTCTACTTCCTCCTCCTTCTCCGACAGGGTCCCTTGTGTTAAGTAGCTTCGGAGCTCTGTGATCCAGCACCCCTCCCGAGGCTCCATCATCAGGAGCAGTCGTGCTCCTGAGGCTGGGCCACAGACCGGGGCTCCCGAGGTAGGTGGCTGGGGGAGCTCCTCCCGAGGCTGCGCCGCGTTTGATAATGAGGGCATGGCCGAGGGCTTGAAGAGCCGTTCCTCGAAGACGCCAGGCTCCTGAGGTAACCGCCTGGAGGCTCGTTTGGCGATGTTGTCGGCCTCTTGATTGGTGCCGCGGGGTACATGTTGTAGCTCCAGCCCCTAGAACTACTTCTCCATCCTGCTGACCTCCGCAAGGTAGGCCTCCATGTGCTCATCTCTTGGCTCGTATACTTTGTTGGAGAAATTGACGAGGAGCTGCGAATCGCCTTTGATAGTAAGGCGCTTCACCCCTAGGGCAGCGGCGGCCTTCAAGCCCGCTATCAGTCCTTCATACTCCGCTATATTGTTGGAGACCTTTTCATCCTGCTGGAAACAGAGCTGCACGGCGTAGTAAAGCTTGTCCTGAGTGGGAGATATGAGCACCGCTTCGGCCCCAGCGCCATGCCTGGAGAACGCCCCGTCGAAGTACATGACCCAGCCTTCTGGCGCCTCGCTTCCTGGGGAGAAGGATCGATCCTCGTTGGCCTTGAGGTCCGGGGCCTCCGTCCATTCGGCCACGAAATCTGCCAATGCAGCCGCCTTGATGACTCTGGTCATGCTGAATTCGAGCTGAAATGCTTGCAGTTCAATGCTCCACTCAGCGACCCTTCCGGCTGATTTAGGGCTCCTGAGCACCCTTTCCAAGGGGTACGCTGAGGCAACCTTGATAGGGTGACCCTGAAAGTAGTGCTGCAGCTTGCGCGAGGCCACCAGTAGCGCGAGGAGGAGTTTCTGCGGCATGGGGTACCGTGCCCTCACATCCCGCAACACCATGCTGACGAAGAACACTGGGTGCTCGACGAGGCTCGGAGCGTCAGTGCTGGTGGCGTCCTCTGGAGGCCGTGGCACCTCCTGAGACGATGGAGCCTCCGGAAGCTGGTCGTCTGGGGGAGGGGCCTCTTCCGTTCCCAGAACACTCCCCTGCGGCAGCTGATTCTCCTCAGCCGTGACTGTGGTCTCTGCGAGTCCTCCTTGACCCTGCTTTGCCTTGACCCGGGTAGCTGTCGCGGCTTTGGTCCGGCGCTCCTTCCTAACTGCCACCAGGGCTGCGCTGGCGGAATAGGGGGTAGTAGTGAGGTAGAGCACCAGGGGCTCCT
The DNA here is from genome assembly GCF_018294505.1 of Triticum aestivum. Classification (NCBI taxonomy): domain Eukaryota; kingdom Viridiplantae; phylum Streptophyta; class Magnoliopsida; order Poales; family Poaceae; genus Triticum; species Triticum aestivum. The sequence continues at coordinate 203,193,217 of NC_057801.1, read as the reverse complement.
GAGGGCGTGGAGCCACCAACACCGGAGGGCTGGTTAGGTATCTCTTGAGATCTTGGAACGCCTTGTCGGCCTCTTCAGTCCATTCAAAGGGCCCCTTCCTCTTCATCAGCTGGAAGAAAGGCAGCGCTCGCTCCCCTAACTTGGAGATGAAGCGCCCTAGCGCGGACACGCGCCCGGTGAGCTTCTACATTTCTCTGAGGGTCTTTGGCGGGCTCATGTCCTCGACCGCCTTGACCTTTTCCGTGTTGGCCTCGATGCCTCGGTGGGATACGAGGAAACCCAAGAGCTTGCCCGAGGGGACTCCAAACACACACTTCTCCGGGTTGAGCCGCAGGTTCACTGCGTTGAGGCTCGCGAAGGTTTCCTCCAGGTCTTGTATCAGGGTCTTGGCCCTGCGAGACTTCACCACAATGTTGTCGAGGTAAGCTTCCACATTCTTCCCAAGCTATGGGCCTAAGGTGATGTGCATGAGCCGCTGAAAGGTTGCGCCCGCATTGCGCAGTCCAAACGGCATGCAGGTATAGCAGTACACCCCACACGGGGTCAGGAAGGCCGTCTTCTCCACGTCTTCCACCGCCATCTTGATCTTATGATACCCTCAGAAGGCATCCAAAAAGCACAACAGGTCGGACTCTACGGTGGAATCGATGATCTGATCGATGCGAGGGAGCGGGAACGGATCTTGTGGGCACGCTTTGTTGAGGTTGGTGAAGTCGACACACATGCGCTCCTCCCCTCCCTTCTTTGGCACAACAACTGGGTTGGCCAACCAATCTGGATATCGGACCTCGCGAATGACCCCAGGGGCTTCTACCTTGCGAGTCTCCTGGACGATGAAGTCCTGCTTTTCGATGGACTGCCGCCTCGCTTTCTGCTTCACAGGGCGCACATTGGGGCACACGTTGAGGTGATGTTCGATCACGCCCCTAGGGATCCCCGCCAATTGATCAGGCTCCCAAGCGAATACCTTCTTGTGTGCGCACAGGAACCTGACCAGGGCTTCCTCCTGCCCGGGCTCGAGTTTGGCGCCTATGGTGAATGGCGTCAGTGGGCCCGTCCTCGTCGACAGGTATCTGCTTGGTCTCTACTTTGTCTTGGGTGAACAACTGCTTCTGCTTGGTCGGCACAGCCCCCTTGGGCCTGTGGGTTTCTGCGTCGGCGGGCTGTGCCGCCACCGCTGTCTTGAAGGTGAGCTTGAGTACTCGCAGTGCATCTCCGGTGTCCCCGGGCACGGTGAGGACACCGTTGCTCCCGGGCATCTTCATGAGGTTGTAGGCCGGGTGAGTCGCGGCCATGAATTGGGCCAGCGCTGGATAGCTGAGGATGGCGTTGTAGGGTAGGCTGATGGGGGCGATGTCAAAATCGACCAACTCTGTGCGGAAATTGTCGTAGGTGCCGAAGGTTACTGGGAGACGGATCTGTCCCAAGGAGCTGGACGACCCACCCCCGACGCCCGAGAAGGGCCGGCTGGGCTGCAGTCGCTCCTGGGGTATGGAGAGGAGGTTGAAGGCCTCAACTGAGAGCACGCTGAGGCCCGTGCCGCCGTCGATGAGAGTCCTGGTGACAGCCACCTGGCAGATGGTGGAGGCGGTGTCGACCCGGCGGACGAATGGCTTTACATGGTGACTGGAGGGCGGTGCTTGCGAGCCGCCCAGGAGGGCCACGACGACCAGGGAAGTCGGCGTGGCGTGGTGGGTGAGGAAGAGGTCGCGTGGCTCTTCCCAAGAGGCTACGGAGGGATGCCGGGGTGATGCTTGCTGCTCGTTCCCCGCCGGGCCGGTGGCGGCGTTGACGGCAGGCGACAGGGAACCACGAGGGCGCCCGCCGACGGGAGCCGTCTGGGCGACGCGGGAAGCGAGAGCAGCTCGGCGCTCGGTGCGGGCCCGACGAGCGTCAGACATGGATGCGATGGTCGGAGAAGAAAAGGGTGGTGGAAGACGAGTTCCGGCGCACCCCTACCAGGCGCGCCAAATGTCGGATTTAGGGTTCCGGCAGACCCTTCAGGTTCGAACACTGGGGTGCGCGCGGAGATTTCGCCCTCTACCTACCTGTTCCTCGCTGCCTCGCTAGGATCTAAGCTACGAAAGAAACAACACAAGAGACACAGAGTTTATACTGGTTCAGGCCACCATTTTGGTGTAATACCCTACTCCAGTGTGTGGTGTGGTGGATTGCCTCTTGGGCTGATGATGAACTATACAAGGAAGAACAGGCTCGCGAGGGTCTGTTCTTGGTTGGTGCTACTTGATTCTAGCTCTTGGATTCTCGATGCCTCTACCCTGGGGGTGGCTAGTCCTATTTATAGGCTAAGGCCCTGGGCCTCTCCCCAAATATTGAGCGGGAAGGGTGCCAACAATTGGCCATTTTGAAGGGGAACATCTAGTACACTTATCCTGACTAAAGTTGGTCCTCGCCTGCCAAAGGCTCTGGTGGTGACGCCTGCTTGGGCTCCACAATGACCCCTTCCTGCCATTGGGCTGGTCTTGGTCTTGTTGCACCGAAACGGATGCCTTTGCTTGATGCTCTCGCCTGCGCTTGCTCCCTTTGCACCAAAGAGGAAAGCAGGACACTGCGCGGGCTGGCGCCCGACTGGCGCCCTTGGTCGTCATGGCTTGCGTCATGGGAACCTCGTGAGGTACCCCGCCTTGAACTCTCCGCCTCCTCGTGAGCCTGCCTGATGAGGCAGTGCCTGAGGAAGCTCCTTGTCGTCCGCCCCGCGAGGCTTGGCCCCTCGCGAGGGTCTTGAGCTTGTGCTGATGAAGATGGGCCGTGCTGGGGCCCCCCTTTGAGCCACGCCGCGGGCCGCAGGCAGGCAAGTCTGGGGACCCCCGTTCCCAGAACGCCGACAGATTGGATCAGAAATCCAAGTTGATCATGTTTGCTCTTTAAGAACACCTGAGATGCCTCTTTAGCACTTGGCATCTTTGCAGCCTTTTCTGCCCTTGCCTTCTCTATCTTCTTATGTGCTTGCACTGATGAAGGATCATTCTCATCCATGACCACAGTGTTGTCTTGAAAATATGTCCTGAGGGGTAAATGCTCCTTGTCCAACAAATAAGTTCCTGTGCCCATCTTGGAGTTGATGAGCATCTGAATTTGTGGAGCATACCCACAAGACCTCTTCTGATCTGCAACAGTCCTCTTTATTGTTTCAACAATCAGACTCATCACCTTGAACTTCTGAGGAACATCAAATATGTGTAGCAAGTTGATGGAGTGGCCTCTTATCATTCTGTGATCTCCAGACATTGGCAAAAGAGTATGCCTCAGAATAGTGTTGATTGTAGGCAGTCCTGACAACAAGTGCTTTACTGATCCAAACTTGTGAGTTTCTAGATCCTCATCTGGAATTTCCTTGTACATGCTTGCCATAGAGTTATGATCTTTCTTCTTCTTGGAATAGACATCCAAGTCATCCTCATGAGCAGCTGGGGCATTGATCAATTTTGCCCATTCATCAACAGTGGACTGGTACCTTGTACCCTCTGACATCCATACAATTCTACCATCTGGATAGAAGTGAGCAGTGGAGTAGAATTGCATGATCAGCTCATCATTCCACTTGATAAGCTTCTGGCCAACAAATTTGTCAACTCCACAGTCCTTGAAGCTGCCAAACACTCCTGGAAAATGATCTTCATTCTCCCTAATGTAAGTCCAGTCAACCCATCTCATGTCACATACTATGGGCTTCTTATCAAGCAGAATTGTCTCATAGAAATCTTGTTGCTCTTTGGTGTGGAATCTGTAATCCACAGCTGTTCTCCTTCTAAATGCATAGGGTTCATTTTTCCTCCAATGTCTCAGACCTACATCCTTCCTAATGCTCATGTCCTTCCACAGGATGTGTGTCATTGTGGTCTGGGATCTTTGGTTTGAGCTTTCTTAGCACTTGGGATTTAGTTTCTTCTTCTGCAGCTTCAGGCATTCAGGCGTTGTTCTTCTCTTCAGCTGGAATATTTCTTGTGCTTCTCTTAGCTGGAGTAGCAGCTTTGGGAGAAGGTTTGGGCTTAGGAGCAGCCCTTGATCTGATTGCATCTCCCATGAGCTTCTGTGCTTTAGGTGCTGGAGCAACATCCTCTTCCTCTTCCTCTTCTCTCATCATAGAGGGCTTGCCAATAATCCTGGCATTGGTCTTCTTGACCCTCTCTTTCCTCTTCTTCTCAGCCACAACAGTTGCTTTGGGTTCAAATTCCAATGGTTCTTGAGTGGATCCTCTAGGCTTTGACAGTGGAACTCTTTTGCCTGGTGCCTTCCTGTTCAACCCTGGCCTGGTTGAAGCAGTAGTGCCATATTCCTTCTTCATCACCTTCTTCTTTGAGGTGGCCTCATCCTCGGCCACAACATAGTCTTCATCCTGTGAATCTGAGTTTCTCTTCTTCCTTGCTCTAGTAGATGCCTTGGGCAAGTTACTAGGTGTGCTCCTGCTGCCCTCATCCTAACTGCTGGAGGTACTAGTGCCCTCACTCGAATGCGCATGTTCTTCAGACTTGTTCTTGCTGTCACTTTGGTCTGACATCTTGCAGGCAAACTGTCAGCAGACCCTGTGAATAGGTTTTAGATGAGGTAGAGTAGATGAGCATCACAAAGTACAGAGGTTTTGCAAAACAAATGACTCAAATTTTTTAGTTTTAGTTCTCTACAGAAGTGCTCTCGGAGCTACCGAATTGACAAACTCGGTGACATCTCTTTTGGAAAGTTCAATTTTCCGATGATTTCGGATCAAGAGCTAAATATCCGGCTGGGTGATTTTATTTGTAGTCACAAAGATAATCTGCGCTCAGTTAATCCTTGTTTCAAGGGATCTCGTTTCAGGGAGTCCTATTGGAATTCCATCTCGGATGAAAAGCTATATCATATTATGGATGGTTGGCAGGCTGGTTACTCTGATGCTGATGTTTCATCTATGGTCCAGATCAAGGATGTGCCAACTCATGAGTATATTGATTCGTGTTTGCTAAAATGCTTAAAATGCTCACATCATGGCCATCTTGCTTCAGATTGTCCAGGTATCTTTTGCCAATGTTGCATTCGTCCCATCGATCATTGTTTATGTTCTGATTACCAGTATGATCAGATAGATATATGCATAGTGGGCCATAAGCTACCTCCTTGCCTCGCGTGTAAAAAACATGACCATCCTACCGCTAGTTGTCCTGGACTGAAAAGGTGTAGATTTTGTAGCTTATTGGGTCATTCAGCTTGCCGTGGACGTTGGTTTGGGCCAAAATATTGTTGGCGGCCCAAGAACTTGAAACAATCTTTACCTTTTTGTGGGGAAGGGAATAGTATCAGCCAACTAGGATTGCGAGATATACATGGTAAAAAGCAGGATCGGGTGTGGAAAGTGAAACAGAAAATCCCGATCTTGAGTGACGTGGCAAGCCCTCATTGCTTGTCGATACAACTCCCTCCCCCAGCAGTTGTCAACTCCACCACCTTGGGGGCCCAATCAGATGCAGTCTTCCCAGTTTCATGCACCTCCCCCTCCTCCTCTGTTCTTGCCTTGCCCTCCCCTGCTCCAAGCGCAACCGAGCCCTCGAAAAACCCTAGTGGTGCCGCCATGGCGAACATTCTGGTCCGCCCGTTCGCCTTCACCCCCGTCGGAGCACACATTGAGCACGGGCCAGATCACCGCCTGCAGAGGAGTACCATGGTTGTGGATGAGCCGCCTCTGAACCACGATAGGTACGCTCTGATTGAGATCACCCGTCTAGTGCTAGATCATTGGAAGGGGTATTGGTTAGAGGAAGTCTGTGGATCATTAGGGAGGATCTCGAGTATCAGATTGAGGATGAGTTTGTCTATCCGATTGTAGTAGGCTATGTTGCGTTTCTTGATGTTCAGAGCAGAGATGAAGCTATTAGAGAGGGGTTGCACGCATTAACTGAGGATTCTTATTTTACTTTAATCCCCCATGATGAAGGTATTAACATGAGAGTGCCTGCTTTTGAGTATGAAGTTTGGATTTTGATGCTTGCTTTCCCTATGGATTACATGACTGAACACTATGTTCACAAGGTGGTTTCTAGGTTTGGCAAGCTGCTGGCTTGGCCAAGACCGAACGAGAACAAATCTAGAGTTCTTGTTAAATGCCACATCAAAGATGTTGCGGAAGTTCCTCATGGTCTTCTTGTCACCAAAGTTGGGATGCTGCCGAGACTGGGTCGTTCTTGGTCTGTCCCTGTTTATGTGCTGAATGGTAGAAACATAATACCGGGTGAGGGAGTCCCGGACTAGGGGGTGTCCGGACAGCCGGACTATCATCGTCCGCCGGAATCCAAGACTACGAAGATACAAGATTGAAGACTCCGTCCCGTGTCCGGATGGGACTTTCCTTGGCGTGGAAGGCAAGCTTGGCAATACGGATATGTAGATCTCCTACCATTGTAACCGACTCTGTGTAACCCTAGCCTCCTCCGGTGTCTATATAAACCAGAGGGCTTTAGTCCGTAGGACACAACATACATCACAACAATCATACCATAGGCTAGCTTTAGGGTTTAGCCTCCTTGATCTCGTGGTAGATCCACTCTTGTACTACCCATATCATCAATATTAATCAAGCAGGACGTAGGGTTTTACCTCCATCAAGAGGGCCCGAACCTGGGTAAAACATCGTGTCCCTTGTCTCCTGTTACCATCCGCCTAGACCCACAGTTCAGGACCCCCTACCTGAGATCCGCCGGTTTTGACACCGACACCGGGCCTGCTAGGGAATGAGGATACTACACCTCTCCTGAATGTGTCTCCGCATCCATATACTCTGCCTTACTATACCCTCATGCAGCAAGCTAGGATTAATGAGATGGAGGCCCAGCAAGTGGCTAATGAAGCTGCTTGGAATGGCAATGGGCAACCCCAGGATCAGGTGCAAGACAATGGCCGGAGTGCTTGGGCAGTTTTACCCCCACCTTACACTGGTTTCAGCTTCAGAACTTACTTTGAGTAGGATGGGCCGTCCCTGATGGATGGTGTGCAACAGGAGCACAATTTGGTGGACAATTTGTCTGATGCTTGGTCTGAATATTCTTATGTGGAAGAGTTAGCTGACAGCTTCATCAATGATGTTCCTTCTGCTCAGCATGCTTTTGTCAGAACTAGAGGCTCTGCAACTGCTGTGTTCATCTCTGCTTACATGGACCTACTGTTGTGGATGGGTGGCATGCTTAAGAGGATCTATACACGCTCTATATTACCAGCTCAGTCTCCCAGGACAGCTTGCTTCCCACTCAACCTATTCACTGTTATTCAGTTTCAGCTTGATTATGTGTGTATGGCTCTGCTCGCCCAAGTCATGCCTGAAGTGGATGTTTTTGGTCGTATCTTCAGCTCAACCTTTTGCATGGGCAAGGTGTTTGTTCTGGCTGCCTCGATGGAAGGTTTCAGCTCTGTAGTGCAAGTTCTGGAGGAGCCACTGTTTGCTACTCCAACAGTACTGGAGTTGCCTGATGGTATGGCTAGTGTTGCGGACCCGTTTGGTCATATGATGCTCAAGGATCCGGCCCATGTGGACACGGTTCATCTCTGTCGCAGTGCTCGCTCAAACAAATATGATGGATTCAGGGTCCCTCCCCCTACGGACATGAAATCTACAACATCCAAGGTCAAGCCTAGGAAGGACCCATCTCTTCCTGGCCTTGCCATCAGTAGCACACCTAGCGTGGGGAGACATGACAAGGTATCTGATGCTATCCCACCTCCCACTTCTATCGATGCTATTCAATCCACTGGGTTTAATATGTGTGGTGTTCATTCGAGCCAGCTAAGCGCAAGGTAGTTGCTTGCTATCCAAGGTGGGCAGAAGAGCCAGGTCACGGATCCTGATGCAGCTTAAAGCGTGGAAAGTTCTATGCTGGAATGTACGAGGGATCAATTCGGGCAATAAACAGCTGGCGTTGCGTAATGCTATCAGTAGTAGTGGCTGTTTAGTTATATGTTTACAAGAAACTAAGCGTGCTACCTTTGATGCTGCTTTTGTTAAATTTTTCTGTCCTAAAAAATTCGGTAAGTTTGAAGTGGTGCCCTCTCAAGGAGCCTCTGGTGGTTTGATTGTGTTGTGGGACAGGTCTGTGTTCTCTGGCAATGTGTTTTGCTCTGAATCTTTTGCTTTGAGCATTCAGTTTACTTCTTTCCAAATAGCTAGATCTTGGAAACTTATCAATGTGTATGGGCCATGCGCTGGGCCAGCCAGAGTTGCTTTCACCACGTGGCTATTTGAGCTAGATATACCTGATAATGAGGACTAGTTAATTTGTGGAGATTTCAATTACATTAGAGCGCCTGATAATCGTAACAAACCGGGGGGTGATGCGAATGACATGCTTACTTAATGATTTCATTCACTCACATGCGCTTGTTGAGCTACCGATAAAGGGTAGGCAATATACGTGGAGTAACATGCAGACTGATCCTCTTCTTGAACAAATTGATTGGTTCTTCACCTCGTCGAATTGGACATCCAATTATCCTAACACCATTGTGGGGCCCCTTCCCAAGCCAGTGTCTGACCATACTCCATGTATGATCTCGATAGAAACCTCGGTCCCCAAAAGTAAGGTGTTTAGGTTTGAAAACTTCTGGATCTCCCACCCAGGATTCTTTGATCTGGTCAAATCCACCTGGGAGAAATATTGCTATGCACCCAATTCGGCAAAGCTGCTGTGCAAGAAGTTCAAGAACCTGAGATATTCTCTTAAACGTTGGAGTAAGCAGATTTCTCGGCCTATGTATCGATAACTCGAATTGGGCTCTCCTAGAGCTGGATAATATCAAGGATAAAAGACCTCTCACAATACCTGAAGCCAACTTCAGGTTGATTCTCAAAAATCATATGGCGACCCTGCTTGGCTACAAACGAGAATATTGGAAAAAGAGGTACAATGTCCGTCGGTTTAGTTGTGGAGGTGATAACACCAAATTTTTTTCATTCTGCAGCGTCTGAAATCGTAAAAAATCCATAGCTTCGCTCAAACTTCAGGATGGTTCGGTGGTGACTGATCATATGGGTAAAGCAAAGGAACTTTTTGACACCTACAGGGAGAGATTGGGCAAGAAAGGGGAGTATGAAATGAAGTTTGATATGTCAAGAATCATTAAAAAAGTGGAGGGCCTGGAAGAGCTAACCATACCTTTCACACACGATGAGATTGACAGAGTAGTCCGCGAGATGCCATCTGATAGAGCCGCAGGTCCCGATGGATTCAATGACTGCTTTCTGAAATCGTGCCGGCACATCATCAAAGAAGATTTCTACAGGTTATGCAATGATTTCTATGAAGGTGTCAATGATATTAAGAGCCTGAACTCGGGCTTCATAACTCTCATCCCAAAAACCCAGTCACCAGAGACTGCTAATGACTTCAGGCCCATCACACTACTTAACTGTTGTTTGAAGTTGATAACTAAGTTGCTTGCTAATCACTTATAGAAAATTGTGCTCAAGATCATTCATCGGAACCAGTATGGATTCCTCAAAGGGAGATCGATCCAGGATTTCTTGGCTTGGGCCTTCGAGTACATTCATCAATGCCAAGCATCGGGGAGAGCCTGTTGTATTCTGAAACTAGACTTCGTGAAGGCATTCGATACCATCCATCATGAACCGATGATTGAGATCATGCGTCATATGGGTTTTGATGAGAAATGGTTGGGGTGGATCAATAGCATAATGGTGCCCCAGGAAAACAGTTTGACTGCCTCTGTGGGGTTCGACAGGGTGATCCACTGTGGCCTTTGATCTTTGTTCTTGCAGTGGATCTTTTACAGTCAGCGATCGCCGTCCTCCCCGCTTGTACCTCGCAAGCGCAAGTGTTGAGAGATATTCTTATCGACTATGCAACGCCAATGGGCCTTAAGATCAACTTTCACAAGTCAACCTTGGTACCCATCAACCTTGATCATGTGTAGGCGGTGGAAATTGCGGCCATCTTTGGTTGCTCTATTGGCAACATGACGTTTACGTACCTGGGACTGCCCATGGGCACCTGTAACGCCCCGAGACCGACGCTCCAGAAGACTTCCATATTTTCGTGATCGCCGTGTGTTTATTTTGTGCTTGCTCTTTTATTTTTGCATTGCATCTTGTCATCATGCCATCATGTCATTAATCTTTGCATCTCAACTCAACTAATAAATTGCATAGATGGTTGATCTATTTAATTCAAGGGAAGGGTAACTTCTCTTTATAACATATCTTCCCAATATTAGGGAGCTATATTTAAATATTCCATTAGTTTGGAATTAACCGTAACACACTTGCAAAATTCCCATGGCCTTTCTACTTCAAGTTTGGTCCCCAAACTTTGCCAACAATTCTTACCTCTTTTATCGAGGCTCCTCCTAAATTCTTAACATTTTTGGACTCTTCCAAAATGTTATCCTAGTCCATACCATTCGAATTAAATTCAAATGATTTTGGATTTAAATCTTTCAATCACGCCTCTTTTATTTTCCTGGATCGAGCTCATTTTTTGCGAGTTCGGGAAAATAATCCCCATGCCAAATTCTATCTCTACCTTCATTTCTTCTTCTTTTTCTTCCTTGTCATTTTTCTGTTTTTGGGAGAAAGAAGAAGGAGAGCAGCCGCAACTCGGCCTGCTCCCAGCAGGCCACGAGGCCCAACCAGCGGCCTATCTAACCCTAACCCTCCTATCGATCCCTCCTCCTCATTCCCTCGCGCCGCCCCCCGCAACACACTCATCGCCAGGGAGAGGAGCTCCCCGCGCCCTTGCCCCGTCCCTGACAGCCACTCCCCCTGCTCCTCCACGCGGTGCCGACCGGCGACCAAGTCGAACGGGAACTGCACTGGAGCTCCTTCCTCTACGCCCTCTCCTGGAGCCGCTCGCTGCTGCTGCTCTTCATCGAGGCGCAAGTCCCGCCGCGGTTGCTGCTCTGCTCCTGCCCCGCCGGTCGCCTCTGCCTCGACCCTGCGTCCTCGCCTCCGGCGACCGTCGCTGCTCCGTGCACCCCAGCCCCCTCCTGCCTCAACGGAGCAGGTCCCCGCGCCCCACGACTTCGTCTGCGTCGTCTCCTGCTCCTCGCCTCGAGCACCGACGCTCCAAGGCCGGCTTCCTGCAGTTCGTCGTTGCTGGAGCTCCCCACCTCCAGCAAGCAGCCGACCTCGCCGCCCGTCGCCATCAACCCCTCCACATGCGTCCTGCACACCGCTGCCCCGAGCGCCCCTGTCCTCGATCACCTGTTCGGTTACTGTCGAGCGCTCTGACCCGTTGCTGCCATGGCCTTGCATCCATCTGGCCCTGTTGTGTTCATGGAGCCACTGTACCATGGCCATGACCGAGACCCCGTGAACGTCAAGTACCACGACAACCATGTCTCGTCAAGTTCGACTACACGGAACCACCAAGTACCACTACAATTGCGTGTACATCTACGGACGCCAAGACCGGACCAACAAGCACCCCAACAATGTGTGTAACTCCATCGTCGACCCCGTGGACGTCAAGTTCCTCGCCGGACCCGAACATCTACGAAACGTGTACCACTACTTCCACTACCGTCGCCCCGAAGACGTAGGACTCGTCAAGTACTTCTCCAAAACGAACGTGTACAACTACTTCCACTACCGTCGCGAGAACGACTACTTCCACTACGGCCCGTGTACCACTACTTCCTTCGTCGAACTCGACCCGCTCCGAAATGCACGCTTCGAAGGTATAAACCCAAGACGACGCTTGCGAACGAATGAATGTGTGTTGTATGAGATGCCCGTGTTGCACCGTGTCTGAATTGTCATTTGCTTGTTCCTCCTCGTTGCTATGTCGTCATCTTAGGGGAACCCGGTAACCGGGAGAACCCCACCATCTTTTCATGAGATGCTCACGCCACTTTCTTTTGCACCGACATCTCAATGAGTTGTTGGATCACCGGAATGTTGCCGTGGCACCATTTCCGTTGTAGTTGTCGTGGCACCCCTTTCGTTCCGCCACAGTGACAAATGCTTCATAACATGCTCATGGCAACATTTTCATAAAAATTGCATAATACTTGCATATGTTATCCGCATCATGATAACAACAATTAAAATGTTTAAAATTGTTGTTGCATTAAATTGCTAAATAACATGTGGGGATTTTCCGGAATTGTTTTTAGTTGTTCCGGCCTCATTTAAACTTGCCTAAATAGGTAGTTTAATTATGCTTCACCCCTTGCCATGTTTAATAACATTTAATATTGTTGAGTAGCTTATAATGAGAGAGAACTAAATAATTCGATGTGGTGTTTCGTCAATATGCAACTCGTTGCATATTGAGCTCCACTTAACTTGTAGTATTGTTTGTTGCACTTTGCCATGCCATGCCTTATTAAACTGGACATGCATCATACTTGTTTGTGCATCATGACATGTTTATGCTTGTGTTTTTACCATGTTGCTTGCTTCTTTCCGGTTTGCTTCTCTCGTTAGCTTCGGTTTCGTTCTGGAGTTGTGAGGATTCATTCGACTACGTTCGTTTGTCTTCTTCATGGACTCGTTCTTCTTCCTAGCGGAATCTCAGGTAAGATGACCATTACCCTCGATATCACTTCTATCTTTGCTTGCTAGTAGCTTCGTTCTATCGCTATGCTGCACTACCTATCACTTGTTTACCAAGCCTCCCAAATTGCCATGAACCTCTAACCTTTGTCACCCTTCCTAGCAAACTGTTGTTTGGCCATGTTACTGCTTTGCTCAGCCCCTCTTATAGCATTGTTAGTTGCAGGTGAAGTTGAAGATTGCTCCATGATGGACAGGATTATGTTGGGATATCACAATATCTCTTATTTAATTAATGCATCTATATACTTGGTAAAGGGTGGAAGGCTCGGCCTTATGCCTGGTGTTTTGTTCCACTCTTGCCGCCCTAGTTTCCGTCATACCGGTGTTATGTTCCCGGATTTTGCATTCCTTACGCGGTCGGGTGATTTATGGGACCCCCTTGACAGTTCGCTTTGAATAAAACTCCTCCAGCAAGGCCCAACCTTGGTTTTACCATTTGCCTCACCACCACCTACTTTTCCCTTGGGAGT